>NC_041025.1:7926056-8526056 GCF_900634625.1 Parambassis ranga
CTGAAACTGATTTCAACTCTGGTGATTCCAAGTGGCCTTGGCGTGAAAAGGTGAGTTAGATTAAAATCTATCTGTGTGGTGTTTTAAAGGGGTATTTATACTGTAGTGAGTTGCATTGTCTTATATATGCTGAAAAAACTTTCACATGAGCTAACTATCACTGCTAATCTTTAATCTGACTTCACAGGGCTCTAGAGTGCGACCATTTTGGGCGCACATGCGACCTAATTTCTCAAAGGTGCAACCAAAAAATATCAGAGGTCGCACCAGTACGACCAGCTGTAAGAGGGAGATACATTCTCCGCGACTCTCAAAAGTCTCCAACAACAGACACACATTGGGCTCATATCGTGGTCTGAACCAATCAGAGACGGTGAAGGGAGGGACCTCCGTGTGTGTATCTTTGAAAACGTGTCTGCTGCGGTCAGCAGAGACCGAAAATTCAGAAGAAGAACGCGGACATATGCTGCGCAGAGCGGATGCTGTGTGATAAAGCTTGTTCCATGCAGCACGAGAACAGAGAGATCTGTTCGTGTTCCCAAGGTGACGAGAACAAAGTCCGTTTCGGCCCGGACTTTTTAAAACGTGTGTGCAGAACTCATACGGCCCTCTGACTGCAGCGCGCAGTGCGCACACAGACAGACGGGTATTAAAGACGTTTCGCGGCAGAAACCGCAGTTTAAGTGAACATGCAGCGGAGGAGCAGGATTTGTTGCTACTATGCGGGTTTTGATAATTTGCTGTTGACCTGAATGAGTGATGATAACGAGCCGGTCATGTTCAGGGAGGGGGCGTGATGTGCTCGTAGCATCATAACAGACTGAACAGCAGGTCTGAGGACAGTGTTATCTGACCTGTGAGGTTCATCCATGAAGGCTGAGTCACTCTGAATGACAGCAGTCAGCTGGTTTTAAGGAGTTATAGAACATGGTTACATGACGAACGCCCATTTAAAAAGTATTGTTATTATCCTGCTATAGTGGAGCATTGTCTGCCAGTATGATGTCTGCATACAGCTAAACTGTAACAGACAGAATGAAGAGTCTGTCAGCTGGAGCTCAGCTTTAGAAAGAGAGGAGACAGAGGCAGAGAGGAAGAGAGGAAGAGGTGAGGAAGATGAGAGAAGAAGTACTGTAGCTGCATTAGAAACGTGAATCTCAATCACAGCTATTAAATAAATAAAGGTGTATATAATTTAAATAATTTTTAATTCCCATTGCCAGATAGATAAGTGAGGAGTGACAGCCAGAAAATACAGAGAGAAAGCAAACAGGGAAATGAAGAGTGCTGTAACTTTGAATCTTCATCATGGATTTCTGACAGGCAGACTTGTTGGATAGTTTGTCCATAATTTGAATGAGTACTATCGGTACATGTATTTGTTTATTTTTAGTTACCTGTGTTCATTAAACAAGGTCCAAAGTCAGTTTAGGATGATATGTTATTATTAAGCCCGTTCATATTTCCTAGAGATCAATTTTTGGACCTCAGTATTTCTAAAACTTTGGCTACAGCCCTGCGAGGCTGTCAGGTAAACAGTAGATGTAGCTGCAGATGATGAGAGAAGATGAAAAGAACTTCTGCGTTAGGATAGGTGTCAAGTTAAGGCCTGATCCATAACATATATGGACAGCATTTAAAAAACAAACTGCTGTGTGATGTGTGATGCGGTGCACCTAACTTTTGTGCCGGTGCACCCAAGAAAAAAGGTTAGGCGCACCGGTGCAACCAGTGCAAAAAGTTAGTCTAGAGCCCTGCTTCAGGTGACCAACAAGCAGGCTCCTGCTGGGCAGCTGATCTGGGGATGTCCTCCACAGATCACACTTCACATGGAGATTCACACAAAGATGATGTCAGCACACAGGTAATGCAGATTCTTTCTTTTATGGCTGTGGCTGTGTACTGTCTGGTATCTTTGTTTAGATGGGAAGGTGTTTGTATTGCTTTTCCTGGTAAACGTCTCAGACTCACACACTCTGTGTTTCTATTTTGGCCCTTATGGGGCCCCTGGGTGCAAAGTGATTTTCACATCAGCATCACAACATCACACACTCCTTGTTTTCCATGTTTCTCCCGTATGGATGTAATTAGAAGTTATTTTACATCAGTACTGAAAAACCTGACAGTGTCAAACTGTAAATTATAATAAGCATAATTCACCACTTCCCAGTCTGTTGTATGTCTAATGCTGTGTTTATACTGTAGTCCATTGCAATGTCTTATATTTGCTCCGAGACATCGCAGGCTCACACACTGTGTTTCTATTTGGCCCATGTGGGTCCTCCTGACCTCTTCATGATTTGGGATGTTCTCAACTTGTGGGGCCTCTCTCACGTCACACACAATTTTGATCTTTCTAGCTTTGTAGGGCCACTTTACACCAAGAACTTGTACTTTTGATTTTCCTTATGGAGCTCTTTTTTACGATAGTCCAAGTATTTTTACTCCTAAATGCATGGTAGTGTCAAATCTCAGATTATGTTAAGCTCAACTCCCAACTATCACATCTAATATCTACAGGGTATTTAGTATGTGATCCATTGCATCTCTGATACTGTTAAGGGACTTGCTCATAACTCTTGTAAAAGGCATGTTACCAGATTAATTGTAAGGCAAACGTGATATGAAAAGTTGCTTCCACACGAGCCATAGACCATGCATTAATTAGCTGTTTGGAGAACAGTTGTCTTATCACTTACCTTTTTCTACGTTCATTTTTAAGGTATATTCTTTTTTATTCATATTTAGGTTATGGTTTCCAAGTTTTCACTTGTGGAGTACTCTGATAGTGAGGATACAGATGAAGGCTGTGGCACAGACCACCCTTTGACTTCACACTGTAATGAAGTTGTTCAAAACAAAAGAATGACAGACATTTTGGTAAGCCTCAGATACATTAAATACATAATATTGACTAGAGAAGAATTTCAAAAACCTATGGATTTCCTTGATGTAAGGAAAGTCATGAACCACATCTGCATGTGTCTCTGTTTTGCAGAAAGATGCAGTGTCAGATGTTGCTAAATCTGTGTCTGACTCAGATAAGAGTGTTGTGCTTGAAACTGATGATGATTCAATAAAGATAGATTCAGTCTGCACTCATACAATGAAGCTGTTCCAAAGCTTAGGACAAAAAGTATTCTGGTATGTGTTAATGGCCATTTCTCACTTTTCCCAATGTAATATTTTTTATTACATTAAGAATGAAATGATTAAAAATATCTTGACAACTGTTTTGCAGATGGATGAAATGCCATGCTCCGATGCTCTCTATGATTCAAGTGATGATGACGATGCTCACCCTTCCACATCAAACTCTGAAATTGCTTCACAAAGGCCAAAGAGAACTTGTTGGCACCCGGTAGGCCTTTTCTTTCCCCCTTCATTTTATAATTAAAGCGGACCAACAGAACACACATGCTTTTACAATCTTTATATTTGTTCTGTAGTTTGTAAAAAGCATAGGCATGGTATTTTGTGAATGATACATGTTAGGATCTATATTGACTTTACTGTACTGTTCTGATTGATTCCTTTTAGGGTTTTAAGAAATTCTGATATTGCAGCATATAACTGAAATGTAGATAGGTTGTCATACATGACAAACTAAGTGGAGGCTCAGTTATTAACTTGAGTTTTCTTTTTCAAAAGTCTCTTGTAGAATCAGACAATACAAGCGGAGGTAGTGAAGAGGAGTATATCCACATTTCAGGGAGGGAAAGCACAGGACAGTGACAGCAGCATGAGTTGTCCATGGAAAAATAAGAAAAGGACAAAGTTGATTCTACAAGTCGGATGAGAACAAAGTCCTCCAGTCAGCCCCAGTGTGAGTCTAGGCAGTACGGAAATGATTGAAACAGAACCTGATTCCACACAAAGATTTCCTATTGTCACAGCAATGCTAATGAAGATGAAATGGTAGAAGAGCCATCCGTGTACGTTAATCCAGCTTTGAAAAAGAAGATGGTTCCAGAAGTTATAACAAGAAACATCACTGCTTCTACTGTGGACAACAGGTTCAAAAATGTCAAGACATTTAATTCGTAAACCCCACCATGAAAAGGTGGAAGTTGTCAAAGCTTTAAGTTTGCCAAAAAACTCAAAAGAAAGGCGACTCAATTAGATTATATCCGAAATCAGGCAACTTTGAGCATAACATGAAGTTTTGGCATCCCACAGAGGAAAAAATGATCCCATGGAAACAACCAAAGAAAAGATGAAAGGACAAGAATTTACACATTGTGTGTACTGCTATGGATTGTTCACAAAAAGAGTGATGTGGCGACATTTTCAGGTCTGCAAATTCAAGCCTAAGGGTAAATCATCACAAGGTAAAAACTAGAGTCCAGGCATTGTGTGCTTTTACTGAACCTGCTCCACTTGGACTTGGTGAAGCATAGTGGAGTTCTTAAGTGACATGAATCAAGACAATATTGCAGTTGCAATAAAGGAAGACCCATGCATTCTGGAGTATGGGTGCAGACTCTTTACCAAGAATGAGAGGGTAACTAGCCAACACCAGCATATTCGACAAAAGTTGAGAGAACTTGGCAGACTGCTACTGGAAGCAAAAAAGGTTGCACCTGTGAAGACTGTCAAAGACCTCATAAAACCTGAACAGTACAGTCATGTTGTCTCTGCTGCACGATCCCTGGCTGGGTTCAATGATAAAAACTGGCAAATTTCACCGTCCATCTCTTGCTCGCAAAGTTGGACACAGCTTGCGTTCTTTGGCCATGTTTATAAAGTCGGAAGGATTGAAGACAAAAGATAAACAAGCTGTCCAAGATGCTGATGAATTTGCACAGCTATACCAAGAAAGTTGGAAATTTGACATTGCAAGTCAAGCACTAACTCAACTTGACCAAACCAAGTGGAATTCTCCTCAACTCCTCCATTCACTCAGGATGTCCAGAATCTCCATTGCTTTTTATCAGAGAAACAGCAGCAACACTTGAATACCCTCACCGAAGAGCCTTCACCCTCAAACTGGAAAGACCTTGCTAAAGTGACCCTAGCACAAGTTATCCTCTTCAATCGCCGGAGAGCGGGTGAGCTATCCAGAACGCCTCTGTCTGTGTACTTGTCAAAGGACATGTCAGAAACGCATGATGATGTGAACTTGGCCCTTACAGCTCTTGAGCAGAAGCTTTGCAAACATTTTGTTCGGATAACCATTGTGGGAAAAAGAGGAAGGAAAGTTCCTGTTCTCCTCACTCCTCTCATGAGAGAATCACTAGATGCTCTGACTGAGAAGCGAGAAGAATGTGGAGTGCTGGATGAAAACAGATTATTTGCTTTGCCACAGTCTGTCCATTATCTCAGGGGTTCTGACTGCATAAGACAGTTGGTGAATGAATGTAATGGCATAAAGAATCCAAAAGCACTAACCTCAACAAAGCTCAGGAAACACATTGCCACCCTATCCACTGTTCTGAATCTCAAGACAACAGAACTTGACCAGTTAGCTGACTTTCTTGGGCATAACATCGAAGTCCACAGAACACACTACTGGCTTCCAGAGGGCACCCTCCAACTAGCAAAAATAAGCAAAGTTCTTCTTGCAATGGAACAGGGACGCCTGGGAGAATACAAAGGAAAGAGTCTGGATGAAATTCACCTTGATGTAAACAGTATACCTACTGTACTATATTTTGATACGTGAATGTTTTGATGTTGTCCATTTAACTGCTATCTAGGGTCAATATTTCAGAGTTGGACGTTTGTGTACTCTTGATTGATCTCTATCAATTACCATTTTAGAGACTGCTGACATGGAGAGGTGTTCACAAGAGGACGCAGAAGATATGGGTGAGGTTTTTAACTGGCTGTGAATTATTCATTTGATCTAAATACTGGACTGCCTGTGGATTTTGCTTGGCCTACTGATTGCAAGAAGTACTACTTATTACACGTTGCCAAGCATCTTTTTTGAATAGAAAGGTCTGAGTAGTATTTGCATGGTTTTATAATGTATTCCTACCAGTTCATGCAGCCCTTATAGCCTATGTTCACATAGAATTTTTATTTAGCACGCTACAGGAAGCCATAATGGCAAAATGGAGAAAGTTACCATGGACTGCACATTGTGCTACAAAAACTGTGTCGACTGTTCTAGACACATTTAAGTATAGTATAATATTTGGTTATGTGCTTTAATAGAATATTTTATTCCTTTCTACATAGCAAGTCTGAATACTCATTCCCTGTGGCACTCCAAATGTATTTGTAATGACTGTTTTATGCACCCAGATGCCAGTGAGGATCATGAGTTGGAAGCTGAGGACAAACATGACATCGCTGCAAGAAGGTACTTCCACATTGTTGTTTTTCAATCATCTTTAAAAGACACACATGCCATATATTAAAACAAATCTTTGATTATTGTGAATTGCTTGCTATCACATATGCTGCTTCAGTAACCTTTGCTGCATGCAGGCGCCAGTGTTCCACATGCACAGGGGTCAGAAGATGAGAGCACGGTGCCATCCCTGCTAGAATGTGCCTCCGCACCAAAGAGCCACAGTCGGAGGAAGGGGGGCACAAAGAGAGGTGAGCTTAGAGCAGTGATAAAACTACCCACTCCAGCTTTGTGTATTTATTATAATTAGTTATATTAACGAGTTCCTTAAATGGAGAGAAACCTTCTCCAAACTATGAATGACAGTGACCTATTAAAACGCTGCGGAGACTTTCTGTAGTTATTCATTTTTATTTACCCCTCCTGGACCCCCTGCAGTTCGCCTACAGAGCTAACAGATCTGTGGACGATGCTGTCAACCTGACCCTTCACTACATCCTGCAGCATCTGGACTCCCCGGGAACCAATGCTAGGATCCTGTTTGTGGACTTCAGCTCTGCTTTCAACACAATCCGCCCAGCTCTCCTCCAAGACAAGCTGTCCCTGCTGCATGTTCCAGACTCCATCTGCCGGTGGATCACTGACTTCCTGACAGACAGGAGACAGCATGTGAGGCTGGGGATGAATGTCTCGGACACAAGGACCATCAGCACCGGTACCCCCCCAAGGCTGTGTACTTTCCCCTCTGCTCTTCTCCCTGTACACCACCTGCTGCACCTCCAGCCACCAGTCTGTCAAGCTGATTAAGTTTGCTGACGACACCACCCTCATTGGACTCATCTCAGACGGGGATGAGTCTGGACAGGAGGGAGGTGGACCGTCTGGTGTCCTGGTTTGCTGACAACAACCTGGAGCTGAATGCCCAGAAGACAGTGGAGATGACAGTAGACTTTCGGAAAGTGCCAGCTCCATCACCCCCCCTCACCCTGACAGACACCCCCATCTCCACAGTGGACTCTTTCCGCTTCCTGGGTACCACCATCACCCAGGACCTCAAGTGGGAGCTCACCATCAGCTCCCTCATCAAAAAGGCCCAGCAGAGGATGTACATCTTGCACCACTTGCACACGAGTACCACCTCACCGATCCATGTGGTACCTGTTACATTATTACATTATTACACTGTTCCACTCGTTCATATAAGGGTCTATGTTTGCCATTACATCTACCATTCATTTTATGTTCTGTTCATTGCATGTCTGTTATTCCATGTCAATTTAGCCTTACTTTAGTTTATTTACTTAACCCTCGGGTGTCATTGGGGACTCAAAAATGTCCACTTACAAAAAAACGCTATAAAAACTTAACAGATTAATGTTTTTTTCTGCTTTCTTCTGCATAAATATGTTAAACAACTTCAGCCCTGCTCAAAACTACCAAACATTAAATCATTTTGAGGAATTTAACCCTTTAAATGCCAGTTTGATTACTTGACTTTTGATTTACTTAATTTTTTATGAAGAAAACACAAAAAGTGAGTTGTTTTCCACAAAACAAAAGTTAGGTGGCTGAGGCATTATTTTTTTGAGAACACATGAGAATCCTGCTCACAAACCGAGGAGGTCAAAGCTTCTGGAACACACGGACCTCCTGCTCCTGTTTCCTCCTGGCAGCCTCCTCCTTGTTCCTCCTCTTCTCCTCCTCCATCTGTGAAGAAACAGCTCAGCTCATGTGTCTGATCACAGCTGCAGGCTGGAGACTGGGAGAAGTGGGATGAGCAGCATCTCACCACCCTAAACCTCATGTTCTCATTATTAAGTGTCACCTAACTGGGAGGAATTACCTCCGATCTAAAGTACGGACCCATGCTGTCTCTTACCTTTTTCTTCTCCTCTCTCTCCTTCAGTAATGTCTGCTTGTCCACCAGCTTCACCACCGTGGGCAGGCCTGCAACGTAGTCAGCCTGTCAGTTCACCTGTCTCCCTCTGCCTGCTTTCTGCTGCCCTCCTCAGCAGCCAGCAGGGTTCTGTGTCTGAGCTGAAGGCCGTTACCTTCATGATCTTCCAGTCGGACTCCCAGCTCCGGTAACGTGTCGTCACGGATGACATCACAGAGCTGCAGCAACTCCATCACTGAAGGGTTTCATTAAAAATAGCTTAACTAAACCCTGAGGAAATACATCCACATATTCAGAGGATTCTTAAATGCACATCCTCACCTTATATCTTCCTGTTTGAACAGCATATTTATAATCAGAAAGGTTTCTTACAGAGGAAGTGGACTCCTGGACTACAGCATGGTGCACTACCGGCCCTACACTACACTGGTGTGAGTGTGTAGCATTCTAGATGGTGTAGATGGTGCACCACTACAGCATGGTGATATGACAAAGAATATATGTAAACTCAGCTATAGAAATGATAACAAAACAGTGAGATAACATCGATTGTAGTGTCAGAACAAGTAAAGTACGTTTTGTGCATACGTGTATAGTTTATACATATAAACTATAATAACAAGGAAGAAAAAAATCAAAAAAACAAAAACCAGTCAAAACAGATGAGTGCTGCTCACAGCAGCCGCCATGACCCTGATGATGGATGAGCTGAGCTGAGGGAGGAGACTGATCTTCCTGCTTTTCCTGGGCATATTGTAAACGCCTCTTCACTTTTTGTCGTTATTACTTAAAAATTCTTTGAAAAAATACGGCGTTGTTCTCGTAGACCGAGGAGCCCTGCGTTTGTGCTGCCTACATCATGGTTACTCAACCGGAAGTCAAAAATAATTACCTTTTATTACATTATTCTACATTTTATTTAAGTGACAGTGCAGAGCTTCCAGACAGTTTGTCTCCTTCAGTGGGACTAATCAGCTGTTATATGATCAGAGCGTGTGTAGATGAAGCAGGATCACATATCAACATGCTGCTAGATCTTGAAACTCTGTCCATTCCATCTGATGGAGGCTTTTCTCCACTTCTTGTTCCTCCAGTTCATGCCTCCTTTGCAGAGCAGCGGCTTTCTCCATTAAAGCTGCTTTTTCTGATTTCAACCTCAAGCACGCCGATGACGTCCTAGACACAGATGATCTGCTAGAATGACTTTGCTTGCTCGATTTTTTGCTTGATACATTTGACACACTGTCACCAGGATTCATTTCAACTTGACTCTCATTACTTGCACTTTTGCCATCATCATCATTTTCATCAATCAATACATTCCCATCACCCATTGCATCTTCATCTTCATCAATATTTGCACTTTTATTCACAGTTTCTTCATCATCATCGCATGAAGCTCCATTGTCCTTTAACCACATTGTGATCTTTTCCATAAATGCATCATTGTCATCCTTTTTTGACTTAAACCATGCCTTCTGCTTTTTCTCCTCATCATTGGACTTGAATGCAGCACACCGTAGTCATTGTAGTTTCTCACTGCGGCAGCGCACAAGATCCAAACACACAATCCCTTTATCTGCTCCTAGTGTATGCACCAACCGGGCCTCCTTTATCTTCTTTCAATGTCCATAATCATTTTCTTTTCAATTAAAGAGCATGATTTACCGTTCTCCATAAGACAAGCTGCCACTCGATCAACCGCTCCAGTCGGCATTTCTGCGCGTCCTTTTTCCAACCTCCCGATGAGATCAGGTTTTTACTTGTGTAGTGCCGATTTTACCAGCCTTCAGCCACTCGGTTGGGTGCAGGGGATGTTGTTTTCCTACGTGCTGTTATTTCCAAAATGAATCATTTGATGCATCGTACTCTTTGGTTGAGGTTCCCGTTTATTGTTAACAAAGTATTTGATCATGATTACAAAACAGAAAAAACGTGTCGGCGGTAAAAACTGTACGACCTCCCAGCTCCCATACCTGTCTGATCTGCTCACCTGAATCACCTGTGTTCATTTAAGCCTTACCCACCAACCCTAACCTGCCATCTAGCGACAAACAAAGGCAATTGCATGTTAACTTCATGGCTCCTACAGGTCCCATTAACTCCTATTATAATGCTACATTTTTTAATATCATAGCTATAACAACATATAACCATGCATTTCTTGATGTAAGGGTTTCATTTTGGAGAAAAATGGTTACATTTGACATTTTCTACTGTTCACCACTAAAATCTTTCCATCATAATGTCCCTGTAATGTCTTCAGCTTGTTCAGCTGATGTCATGGACAGCCAGAAAATCCAAGCAAGACACTACAAGACCCTCCAAGAAATGTACAAGTCCAAAAAGCCAAACAAAGCTGCGGTAACTCAATTGCTGAACCTTGAATTCGAGTCTCGAAGACCCTTCATCACCTCTGACGTCTTACAGGAGCAAGACAGAGCAACAAAGATTCTAGAGGCTTACCCTTGTTTCAGGGAACTGGATCACGTAAGTAATGTTGGTCCCACTTAGATGCAGAACAGATGGAAAAGCTTCTACTCAAAGGTCCAGTTTTATGGTGTGATGAAGAAGGCCATGAAGCCTCCAAAAACTTTGAATGGAGGTGAAGTCATGACACATTTAGTTCTTTTTACATAATAATGTCTCAATTATTTATGTTAGAGTTACTTATAGTACCACGTTGTATTGTGCCTTTTCCATTCAACCAGTGGAGCATATCACAGCTGTCTTCAGAGCCCTGCCACTGCTCTGTCCGTCCAGCACTATGCCACCAAAGAAACTGGGCTCAAGCAGCGAGGCTCTTTTCCATGTCCTTTCGGTAAGATTGTTCATAATATATTCCTGTTTTTCATACATTTTATATTTAGTTTAGTTACTTTGAGATAAACTTTGATCATTTCCATGGTTCCAGGGGAAGGGGAAGTGTTTCCTACAGTGTGCTTAATGTAGTACTGACTTCATTGGCTCTAGCTGTGCTGCATTCAGCATTTGCAGGGGATTTATTGTGACCATAGAATTTCACTAATGTCCTCATCCAGGTCAAAGTTTATGTTACTTTTCTAATCTTCTTCATTTATTTGTGTCATCCAGACTTCTGAGGATCCTGATGGGTTTGTGCGGCAGCAGGGCCTGTCTTCTCCTGTTCCGCTCGTTTCTGAGGACAACTGCATGATCGCCGTTGGAAACACTCCACTGAGCACCTTCACCATGGACAGACTTCTCTACCTCATGGCATATTACTATGCCCTGCACATGACCTACCATTTCTACACTCCTGTCAGTACTGCAAACAGAGGTACTTCACCATTCAATCCACGAGCAGGATTTGACCCCCACTACAAAGAAGCGATTGGTGAGTGGAAGTCATTCCCTGAGCGAGTGAGCCCCTTTGTTTGTAGAAGCTTGTATTTGATTTTTTAAAGAAAAGTTCATCACATTCCTCACATTTGTTGTTGATGTTTTTTGGAATGTGAAAGTGGTCCTGTTTTGAATTAAATACACAATATTGAATGAAAAACTTTTGGTGGCTTGATTTAAGACAACTTCACTTATATTTGTTATACTGTTTTAAGAAATGATGTCTTATTTTAACTACCTTCATGCTTATTATCCATCTCAGATTAAGGTGTCATTTCCTAAAGTTAATTTAGTAGATAGACTTAAATTCTAATTTTAAGTTACTTAATCTTAAATTAGTGGTTTTTCATTTCTTGTTTTAGAACAAAATGGATTAATTGAAGATTTTCTGTCTTGTTTTAAGTCTCATTTTAGTCTTACAGAGCCAAGAATTTTGGGCCTATTTTAAGAATTCTTGTCAAGAAAAAAAAGCTTACCCCATTGGCAGATTCATTTGCTTGATACAAGATAATTTGATTGACTATAAGAATATTTTCCTTTTTTCTAGTAGAGCTGTTTTTGCAGTGTGCTGAGCACCCTTAGGCGACTCAGATGCACTTTTGTAGTTTTTTATCTTTCAGCAATCAGCTGCTGCAGACAAACAGGGCAGCAGCTGCGTTCCTCTAATCTCCACACAACACCATCCCAGCTAACACAACCTAAGCCTCCATGCAGAGGCGTAGCAGCGTTAGCGTTTCTGCACTGCATGCACACAGAGGTTGCTATTAGCTTAGCTTGGCCTGGATTCAGGGATAGTGTGCACACAGACTGGGAGCAGGGAGAAACTGTTAGCCTAACCTAGCCTGCACCCAACTCACACTGAGGCGTCATGTCCAGCAGCACCGAAGGCATGGAGCCTGTAAAGATAAGAGTCTTTATGAATCTGCTGCACCGCCGTGCTGTGATATTTATTTGTTGTTTGTTGTTAATGAATCTGCAGTTTGACTTTAAGTCCCACACAGATCACAGCACTAAAACAGAACGACTTTGCTGTCAGCCATGTGATGTGTTCCACTTTGTTCTTGATTTCGGGCTCATTTCAGCAGTGTGCCGCAGAGGTCTGAGAGTTCTGATTAGAAGTCCTTTTTAAATCTTTTTGGGGTCTCATCCCCCACAGATCAGCCTTGAAGCTTTTCATCCAGCTCTTCTTCTTTGCTCACACCTGCTGAATGAGACACATGCTCATTTACTTTGGACTGTTTTTTTGTAATAGAATAATTTAGAGTTTATCCAACACAACAAACGCTGTAAGGAGAGATACTGTCTGCTCAGCCGGCTGGAAGCACAAACACAGGAAGTAGCACAATGACTGCGAGCAGGGAGAAACTGATGAGGCCCCGTTCACACTGGAGGAAGTTCATCCAGCAGATCAGCATGCAGGCTGCTGATGGAGGCTTCTATACACACAGCAGCCCTGCTGACTCTCAATCCTCCGCTCTGATTGGACTGAGGGCGGAGTAGAGCCTGTGCTGACTCACTGCACCGCCTGCTGGTTCGGTGTGGTATTACATGGTTACCATGGTGCTCCTGTTCACCTTTAAATCAGCTGTGGGGGTGTTTTTCTGTTGACAGGAAAGTCCGGACTCTCACTTTCAGTTAGAGGGAAAACACCGCAGTGGTTTCAGTGCACAGGACGGAGGCCTCTGAGACTGAACCACCAGGCGGAGGGGGGGTTTACAGCAGGAGGAAGAGCGACACCAAAAACAGGATTTGAAAGGACCGCCTGCAGGTCACACGAGCAGCCCCCTGGTGGCCGAGGCCCAGTATGACAGGACATTTGGCATGATTTTAAACAAAGTCAATAGACGCCATGTGCAGTCTGTGTTCAAATGTAAACCTTAATGCTGCAAACAGTGGACAACGTCCTGAAAAGGTTCAAACTTCCGTTCATTGATCGTTGTTGCAGCTTTAGAGCAGATGATGAGGATGTAGATGATCGCTCTGTGTGTCTGTGATGACCTCATCTGAACAAGAAACTGGACTGGACCGACAACACAGCTGCACTTTACAAGAAGGGCCAGAGCAGACTCCACCTCCTTGATCCTGTGGAGGAGGTGGGAGATCAGAGGATGCTGGCAAAGCTGTCACCACCCACCCCATGCACAGCACTGAGCAGCTCCTTTAGTGACAGGCTGCTCCATCCACGCTGTGTGAAGGAGCGCTTCCACAGGTCCTTCCTCCCTGCTGCTGTCAGACTTTACAACCAGGCTTGCCGCCACAGTAGATTACACACACACACATATAGCGCTCATAAGATAAAATAAGGTCAAGTAAACAAGATCAAGTCAAGTCAAGTATATTTATAAAGCACAAAATAATCAAATTACAGGAAACAGGATAAAACGTGCATAAAAATGGTAAAAGCTCCTTTCCACAACTATCCCTACTCTTCGGGTTGCCCAGGCTGGATCGGTCCTGGTAGTCTACGCACTTTGTCGCTCAGCCTGGCAGACCTGGTAGTACCAGCTTTTCCGGTAGTCCTCACGGTCATGGTAGTACCAGATGTCTGCATTGATCCTTGCAAAGAGGCTGTCCATCTCACTGTCCTCCGAATGTGTGACCTTGGCCCTGCTCTGTGCTGGTGTCTCTGCGACACGTTCTTTCTTCTGTGGTTCCTGTGATTTAAACCACGTTGGCAAAAAGATGTCCACCAGCTGTTTGGGGTCCAACGGTCTGTATGTGGGCCTGCTCTGTGCTGGTGTCTCTGCGAAACATTCTTTCTTCTGTGGTTCCTGTGATTTTAACCACGTTGGCAGAAAGATGTCCACCAGCTGTTTGGGGTCCAACGGTCTGTACGTGGGCCTGCTCTGTGCTGGTGTCTCTGCGACATGTTCTTTCTTCTGTGGTTCCTGTGATTTAAACCACGTTGGCAGAAAGATGTCCACCAGCTGTTTGGGGTCCAACGGTCTGTACGTGGCCCTGCTCTGTGCTGGTGTCTCTGAGACAAGTCCATCGGTGGTCTGCACACTTTTTCGCTCGGCCTGGCAGACCTGGTAGTACCAGCTATTCCGGTAGTCCTCACGGTCATGGTAGTACCACATGTCTGCATTGATCCTTGCAAAGAGGCTGTCCATCTCACTGTCCTCCGAATGTGTGACCTTGGCCCTGCTCTGTGCTGGCGTCTCTGCGACACGTTCTTTCTTCTGTGGTTCCTTTGATTTAAACCACGATGGCAGAAAGATGTCCACCAGCTGTTTGGGGTCCAACGGTCTGTACGTGGGCCTGCTCTGTGCTGGTGTCTCTGCGACACGTTCTTTCTTCTGTGGTTCCTGTGATTTAAACCACGTTGGAAGAAAGATGTCTACCAGCTGTTTGGGGTCCAACGGTCTGTACGTGGGCCTGCTCTGTGCTGGCGTCTCTGCGACACGTACTTTCTTCTGTGGTTCCTTTGATTTAAACCACGTTGGCAGAAAGATGTCCACCAGCTGTTTGGGGTCCAATGGTCTGTACGTGGGCCTGCTCTGTGCTGGTGTCTCTGAGACAAGTCCATCGGTGGTCTGCACACTTGTTCGCTCGGCCTGGCAGACCTGGTAGTACCAGCTATTCCGGTAGTCCTCACGGTCATGGTAGTACCACATGTCTGCATTGATCCTTGCAAAGAGGCTGTCCATCTCACTGTCCTCCGAATGTGTGACCTTGGCCCTGCTCTGTGCTGGTGTCTCTGCGACATGTTCTTTCTTCTGTGGTTCCTGTGATTTAAACCATGTTGGCAGAAAGATGTCCACCAGCTGTTTGGGGTCCAATGGTCTGTACGTGGGCCTGCTCTGTGCTGGTGTTTCTGCGACACGTACTTTCTTCTGTGGTTCCTGTGATTTTAACCACGTTGGCAGAAAGATGTCCACCAGCTGTTTGGGGTCCAACGGTCTGTACGTGGGCCTGCTCTGTGCTGGTGTCTCTGTGACATGTTCTTTCTTCTGTGGTTCCGGTGATTCTAACCACGTTGGCAGAAAGATGTCTACCAGCTGTTCGGGGTCCAACGGACTGTACTTGGCCCTACTCTGTGCTGGTGTCTCTGAGACAAGTCCATCGGTGGTCTGCACACTTGTTCGCTCAGCCTGGCAGACCTGGTAGTACCAGCTATTCCGGTAGTCCTCACGGTCATGGTAGTACCAGATGTCTGCATTGATCCTTGCAAAGAGGCTGTCCATCTCACTGTCCTCCGAATGTGTGACCTTGGCCCTGCTCTGTGCTGGTGTCTCTGCGACACGTTCTTTCTTCTGTGGTTCCTGTGATTTAAACCACGTTGGCAAAAAGATGTCCACCAGCTGTTTGGGGTCCAACGGTCTGTATGTGGGCCTGCTCTGTGCTGGTGTCTCTGCGAAACATTCTTTCTTCTGTGGTTCCTGTGATTTTAACCACGTTGGCAGAAAGATGTCCACCAGCTGTTTGGGGTCCAACGGTCTGTACGTGGGCCTGCTCTGTGCTGGTGTCTCTGCGACACGTACTTTCTTCTGTGGTTCCTGTGATTTAAACCACGTTGGCAAAAAGATGTCCACCAGCTGTTTGGGGTCCAACGGTCTGTACGTGGGCCTGCTCTGTGCTGGTGTCTCTGCGAAACATTCTTTCTTCTGTGGTTCCTGTGATTTAAACCACGTTGGCAGAAAGATGTCCACCAGCTGTTTGGGGTCCAACGGTCTGTACGTGGCCCTGCTCTGTGCTGGTGTCTCTGAGACAAGTCCATCGGTGGTCTGCACACTTTTTCGCTCGGCCTGGCAGACCTGGTAGTACCAGCTATTCCGGTAGTCCTCACGGTCATGGTAGTACCACATGTCTGCATTGATCCTTGCAAAGAGGCTGTCCATCTCACTGTCCTCCGAATGTGTGACCTTGGCCCTGCTCTGTGCTGGCGTCTCTGCGACACGTTCTTTCTTCTGTGGTTCCTTTGATTTAAACCACGATGGCAGAAAGATGTCCACCAGCTGTTTGGGGTCCAACGGTCTGTACGTGGGCCTGCTCTGTGCTGGTGTCTCTGCGACACGTTCTTTCTTCTGTGGTTCCTGTGATTTAAACCACGTTGGAAGAAAGATGTCTACCAGCTGTTTGGGGTCCAACGGTCTGTACGTGGGCCTGCTCTGTGCTGGCGTCTCTGCGACACGTACTTTCTTCTGTGGTTCCTTTGATTTAAACCACGTTGGCAGAAAGATGTCCACCAGCTGTTTGGGGTCCAATGGTCTGTACGTGGGCCTGCTCTGTGCTGGTGTCTCTGAGACAAGTCCATCGGTGGTCTGCACACTTGTTCGCTCGGCCTGGCAGACCTGGTAGTACCAGCTATTCCGGTAGTCCTCACGGTCATGGTAGTACCACATGTCTGCATTGATCCTTGCAAAGAGGCTGTCCATCTCACTGTCCTCCGAATGTGTGACCTTGGCCCTGCTCTGTGCTGGTGTCTCTGCGACATGTTCTTTCTTCTGTGGTTCCTGTGATTTAAACCATGTTGGCAGAAAGATGTCCACCAGCTGTTTGGGGTCCAATGGTCTGTACGTGGGCCTGCTCTGTGCTGGTGTTTCTGCGACACGTACTTTCTTCTGTGGTTCCTGTGATTTTAACCACGTTGGCAGAAAGATGTCCACCAGCTGTTTGGGGTCCAACGGTCTGTACGTGGGCCTGCTCTGTGCTGGTGTCTCTGTGACATGTTCTTTCTTCTGTGGTTCCGGTGATTCTAACCACGTTGGCAGAAAGATGTCTACCAGCTGTTCGGGGTCCAACGGACTGTACTTGGCCCTACTCTGTGCTGGTGTCTCTGAGACAAGTCCATCGGTGGTCTGCACACTTGTTCGCTCAGCCTGGCAGACCTGGTAGTACCAGCTATTCCGGTAGTCCTCACGGTCATGGTAGTACCAGATGTCTGCATTGATCCTTGCAAAGAGGCTGTCCATCTCACTGTCCTCCGAATGTGTGACCTTGGCCCTGCTCTGTGTTGGTGTCTCTGCGACACGTTCTTTCTTCTGTGGTTCCTGTGATTTTAACCACATTGGCAGAAAGATGTCCACCAGCTGTTCGGGGTCCAACGGACTGTACTTGGCCATGCTCTTGGACAGCTGATTTTCTAAGGAGGACATGTCCTCTGACAGTCGGTTTACCATACTGTCTTTTTCCTGGACAGTAAAGAAAGAAAGAAAGAAAGAGGGTGAAAAACAAGAACAAAAGAACAATTATTATTTTGATTGCTTGCCAAAAACCATAAGATTATAAGAAGCTCAGGCTGTGTGATGTGAATGTGGAAAAGTAGTATACAGCTGAAGGACGATCAATATGACAGATACAATGCTTAAAGTCTGATAAAGACTACAAACATGGCTGCTTTGTATGCTTCTTGTGTGTCAGCCTGTCACCGTGGGATCAGCCCTGCCTGCCTGCCTGTATCCATGACAACCTGAATGTTTAACTGTATCAGCTCTCTCTGTCCCCTCCTAATGCATTTCCAATGTAAAAACACCCTCTAAAAAATCAGCCATTCAAATATCAACATGTTCATCTCACAGAGCACATTCCGGGTCAACAAGTTTTTCACATATTAAGCAGTTTTTTTAAGCAGTGTCATTTTTAACATGGGAGTCTATGAGAGAGCCCTTCAACGAGGGTCATCTGCCAAATGCATCTGCTCCTACAAATGTCAATGTATAATATATTTTACTTTTGGAGACCTTTGATAAAGTTTATGAACATGAGGTGAGAGAGAGAGAGAGACAGAGAGAGACGGAGAGACAGAGAGAGGGGGAGAGAGAGAGGGAGACAGAGAGAGACAGAGCTATAGTCGCACCTGTGACCGGGTCCCTTAGAAGAACTCAGCTGAGATGGTGTTTAGTTTCTGAAAAGTTTGGTTCTGTCTGAGCCCACATTTAGAATTTGAATTGTTTCCATTAGAAAAACTTGGCAGCGGAAAACGTGACCGGCAGGTTTTCAGTTTACCGGACAAGTGTTTTTTTTACCATAAATACTGCACAAGGCTCTTAACATGGTAAAATTACAAACACAAACAGAAACACATCGGGACGGGCTCATACCAGTTTAATACCGCGGTGTGCTGCCAGCATGGAATTTAAAAAAGTCTGTTCGCTATATGCGTTTTTAAACGGCCTCAATAAAACTATATTAACTGAAAAAGATGGCTTGTCAAGTTTCAGGCAGTTTATAATGCACTTCACCTGCCGTGCACGGCACAGTATTCACGTACAGTGGGGTAAAATGTGGAGGCCGTTTGACGGTGTCAGAATTTGGATACCGCCCAACCCTAGTGCAGACACACACACACTCTTTCTCTCTCTTTGAATAAACGCCATGAAGTTGCACTTATCACTCACTACTGTTGGTACTCACCACGAATCTGACTGTATGAAGAAATGTGTAAAAGATGTTATCCTCCTCTGCAGCTGTTTCGTTCTTCCTCTCTGATCCGTCTCTTCTCGAGTTTAGTCCAGTAATCAGTTTGAGATTATTTTCCTTCGTTTACACGAACTCTCCAAAATCTCCTGCTGTCTCTCCTTGAAACTCTCCACCAACAGCTTTATTGCACAAAGGTGGACCTTTATATATCTTTGTATGCCTTTGATCTCTGAGTCATCAAAGGTACAGCCCTGCCTGCCTGTATCCATGGCAACCTGAATGTTTCTCAACTGCCCCTAACTGCAGCTCTCTCTGTCCCCCTCCTAATGCGTTTCCAATGTAAAAACACCCTCTAAACAACTGCTGCTTTTGTCCAAACCGAAGCACTCAGACAAAAAATAAAAATTTGTGCAAAACTCTACACACAAATAAAACAACCTTACACCAAATCAGCAAAACATTGCAGATCTCTTGCAAAAGCTAATACATCTTGCTTAACTCTTCAAACCTTTGTAAAAATGGTATTTTTGTACCACACAGTTAACACAAACCATCATATTACTAAGCACACAATGTGCCAACTACACACTGATGGTATTACAGTTTTTTCTGAATGCTTAAACACTAACAATGATTCTTATAGCACAATTTCTAAAACTATTAATAGTTATAGCAAAATCACTCACTGAGTTTACAAAACTAAAAGCAAAAAAACTGCTTTACACTCAGTTTGCACTTTTGTAACACACAATTTGCAAATGTATAAATATAATCCACTTCACAGCATCTTTTTGCTGAACTGTAAACACAACTCACTGCTTTACACACAACTTCCAAATGATCAACACACTCCTAGTAAAACTACACACATGTATGGCTAGTATTTACACTACTTCCTCTTCCTCTTCCTCCTGCTTCCTCATGTCCTCATCCTCCTCTAATTCTCACTCTTCTCAGTCTTCTTCTCCCTCCATTGTTCTCCACACTGAAGCTTACCTGTGGCTTATTTACAGCTCATGCTGATTGCAAAGTGAACTAATGATGTAAAACAGTTCTCACATGTGACAGTGTAGCCAGACAGTTGGCAACATAGTGTAAACACCAGCCATACATGTGTGTAGTTTTACTAGGAGTGTGTTGATCATTTGGAAGTTGTGTGTAAAGCAGTGAGTTGTGTTTACAGTTCAGCAAAAAGATGCTGTGAAGTGGATTATATTTATACAATTGCAAATTGTGTGTTACAAAAGTGCAAACTGAGTGTAAAGCAGTTTTTTTGTTTTTAGTTTTGTAAACTCAGTGAGTGATTTTGCTATAACTATTAATAGTTTTAGAAATTGTGCTATAAGAATCATTGTTAGTGTTTAAGCATTCAGAAAAAGCTGTATATGCAGCTAAGTACAGAGTATAAGTGTCACTATAATCCAATCAGAGTACAGTACACAGTATGAGCACAATATATGATGCATGGATACAAATCTGGAGCTATAAGGTGCTAAGTTGTCATGGTGATAAGGCAGGTGATGGGGGTCTATGTAAGCTCCATCCTGGTCATTGTAGGCGTAGTTCGGCTCCCCCAGGTCATCGGTGGGGGCGTGGTCTCTGCCAGCCAGCAGATTGGTCCGTTTCAGAGCGCGGCCTTCTCCAAATGCACGGTACAGATACACCGCCATGACGAACAGCGCCACCTGCAGAGAGGCGGAAACACTCAGTGTGATGGAGCTAGAGTAACATAAGGCTACCATCCAGACTCACTGTACGAGACAGCCTCTAGTGTGTGTGTGTGTGTGTGTGTGTCAGTGTGTCTGTGTGTGTCAGTGTGTCTGTGTGTGTCTGTGTGTGTCAGTGTGTCTGTGTGTGTGTGTGTCTGTGTGTGTGTGTGTGTGTCTGTGTGTGTCTGTGTGTGTTGTGTCTGTGTGTGTCTGTGTGTGTGTGTCAGTGTGTCTGTGTGTGTGTGTGTCAGTGTGTGTGTGTGTGTACTTGTAAATATTACTTCTGGGGTTCTCTTCCCTAGGAGCCCACCAACAGTGAGGGGCCCATGCAGCAACCTCGTGGGGTCCAAAATCAACCACACACACACACTTCCGGAAGTGTGTGTCATTTGAACCAATGAGACACGCAGCCTACCGAAGGAGGACATTTGATAGGCTACTTCACTTCTGGCATTGCCAGTTCGAGACATGGGCCTATTTTCTTATTCCGCTTGGTACCAGCGGAGTGATATCAACGTTAATGTCAACAGCGACAGGTAGGTTTGCTTCATTTGACTCTTTCTGTGATTTTACGTCTTTCTCTGGACTCTGCCTGCAGCTGAGCTGCACTCATATATCAGCTACTTCTCGCTACTAACTTCTGTTGTGAGGTACTTATCAGTAACTTTTACTACAAATTGGTAGCTTCTGCTGTCGGCTAAAACTCGCTAGCTCCACATGCTAGCTTCTTCCACTAGATACTACTGCATCGCCTGCAGCTGAAGTGCAATTACATAGATTTATAGCTCGTATGTCAGCTACTTCTTCCAAATAACGTCTACTGTCTGGTATCTATCAATGCATTTTACTGTCGGCTACAAATCGCTAGCCTTTACTGTGGGCTAAAAGTCGCTAGCTACTTCCGTTAGCTTCTTCCGCTAGCTACTGCTGCACTGCCATATATGCACAGCAAAGCACATTAATCAGGAACAGTTCAATCAAAGCAGTCTGTAATATGAGTCTATGAATAGCATTTATTGATGTATGTAACTTAGTTTGCTAGGGATGTTTTTCTGGTGCACATGCTGTGAACTCCTGACTTTGTATGAGCACAAATGTGAGTAAACAGTGTTTAACCTGCTGGCTCACTTAGTGCCACATCAGTGTTCTGACAGTGGGTACCAGTCCAGTGTTACAGATGGAGAAGCATCATTTGACTACCTTGTACCTTTGGTATGGATCTGATGTTTCTCTTTTAATAATATTGTAGATACATTCAGGTTGAATTAAATTGGTTTAATATCAATATAAACCTCTGTCTCAGAGAGGGCATAGCTGTTTTCATTGGTACTATGGTTATCTATGTAATGATATGAGCCATAATGATCAAAAGGAAGGAAAGGATTCGGCCTGCTGAAGAAGCAAAGGTGTACATTCAGTCTTCCACAGTGGGTACCAGTCCAGTGTTACAGATGGAGAAGCATCATTTGACTACCTTGTACCTTTGGTATGGATCTGATGTTTCTCTTTTAATAATATTGTAGATACATTCAGGTTGAATTAAATTGGTTTAATATCAATATAAACCTCTGTCTCAGAGAGGGCATAGCTGTTTTCATTGGTACTATGGTTATCTATGTAATGATATGAGCCATAATGATCAAAAGGAAGGAAAGGATTCGGCCTGCTGAAGAAGCAAAGGTGTACATTCAGTCTTCCAGTGACAAGTCAGGTTGCATACAAACATTTATTGACAGTAATAAAGGTATGGAGTTGTTATTTTAGTATGATTATATGGTCTATAATTAAGTGTTGGCTCAGTATTTCTATTAAAATGCCTCTATAGGAAGAGGAGTGTTTGCAGCCCAGACCATTGAACCAGGGGCTTTTGTACTGGAGTACAGGGGTGAACTCATATCAGTGGAAGAATGCCAGTCAAGACACTACTCAGAGAAAGAGAGTACATTTCTGTATGAATTTGAATGGCAGAATCACCGCTGGTGGTAAGCAAATCACGTGTTGTGTAGAGATTCAGGCAATTCTTATTAACTCATGAGTCAAATATTTTAAATAACTGATGGATGAACAAATGAAGCAGTGTTGACATGTTTGAGACATGAGAAGAGATTTATCTGTGTAGTGTTATCCTACAGTTTAAGTTGACCTCTGTGTTATGTGCTATTTAATGTTTTTACATTGTAAGTGTGTACATTTGATGATTCAGTATTACATGATTTCAAAGGTTCACTTTATTTCTCTGGCTTTTAGTATTGATGCATCCAAAGAAGATGGATCCCTGGGAAGATTAGTGAATGACAACCACAAATCACCAAACTGTGTAATAAAAAAGATAATAGTAAAGGACAGGCCACATTTGTGCCTCTTTGCTGTTCAGGCCATAGAAATTGGAACTGAAACTGATTTCAACTCTGGTGATTCCAAGTGGCCTTGGCGTGAAAAGGTGAGTTAGATTAAACATCTATCTGTGTGGTGTTTAAAGGGGTATTTATACTGTAGTGAGTTGCATTGTCTTATATATGCTGAAAAAACTTTCACATGAGCTAACTATCACTGCTAATCTTTAATCTGACTTCACAGGGCTCTAGAGTGCGACCATTTTGGGCGCACATGCGACCTAATTTCTCAAAGGTGCAACCAAAAAATATCAGAGGTCGCACCAGTACGACCAGCTGTAAGAGGGAGATACATTCTCCGCGACTCTCAAAAGTCTCCAACAACAGACACACATTGGGCTCATATCGTGGTCTGAACCAATCAGAGACGGTGAAGGGAGGGACCTCCGTGTGTGTATCTTTGAAAACGTGTCTGCTGCGGTCAGCAGAGACCGAAAATTCAGAAGAAGAACGCGGACATATGCTGCGCAGAGCGGATGCTGTGTGATAAAGCTTGTTCCATGCAGCACGAGAACAGAGAGATCTGTTCGTGTTCCCAAGGTGACGAGAACAAAGTCCGTTTCGGCCCGGACTTTTTAAAACGTGTGTGCAGAACTCATACGGCCCTCTGACTGCAGCGCGCAGTGCGCACACAGACAGACGGGTATTAAAGACGTTTCGCGGCAGAAACCGCAGTTTAAGTGAACATGCAGCGGAGGAGCAGGATTTGTTGCTACTATGCGGGTTTGATAATTTGCTGTTGACCTGAATGAGTGATGATAACGAGCCGGTCATGTTCAGGGAGGGGGCGTGATGTGCTCGTAGCATCATAACAGACTGAACAGCAGGTCTGAGGACAGTGTTATCTGACCTGTGAGGTTCATCCATGAAGGCTGAGTCACTCTGAATGACAGCAGTCAGCTGGTTTTAAGGAGTTATAGAACATGGTTACATGACGAACGCCCATTTAAAAAGTATTGTTATTATCCTGCTATAGTGGAGCATTGTCTGCCAGTATGATGTCTGCATACAGCTAAACTGTAACAGACAGAATGAAGAGTCTGTCAGCTGGAGCTCAGCTTTAGAAAGAGAGGAGACAGAGGCAGAGAGGAAGAGAGGAAGAGGTGAGGAAGATGAGAGAAGAAGTACTGTAGCTGCATTAGAAACGTGAATCTCAATCACAGCTATTAAATAAATAAAGGTGTATATAATTTAAATAATTTTTAATTCCCATTGCCAGATAGATAAGTGAGGAGTGACAGCCAGAAAATACAGAGAGAAAGCAAACAGGGAAATGAAGAGTGCTGTAACTTTGAATCTTCATCATGGATTTCTGACAGGCAGACTTGTTGGATAGTTTGTCCATAATTTGAATGAGTACTATCGGTACATGTATTTGTTTATTTTTAGTTACCTGTGTTCATTAAACAAGGTCCAAAGTCAGTTTAGGATGATATGTTATTATTAAGCCCGTTCATATTTCCTAGAGATCAATTTTTGGACCTCAGTATTTCTAAAACTTTGGCTACAGCCCTGCGAGGCTGTCAGGTAAACAGTAGATGTAGCTGCAGATGATGAGAGAAGATGAAAAGAACTTCTGCGTTAGGATAGGTGTCAAGTTAAGGCCTGATCCATAACATATATGGACAGCATTTAAAAAACAAACTGCTGTGTGATGTGTGATGCGGTGCACCTAACTTTTGTGCCGGTGCACCCAAGAAAAAAAGGTTAGGCGCACCGGTGCAACCAGTGCAAAAAGTTAGTCTAGAGCCCTGCTTCAGGTGACCAACAAGCAGGCTCCTGCTGGGGCAGCTGATCTGGGGATGTCCTCCACAGATCACACTTCACATGGAGATTCACACAAAGATGATGTCAGCACACAGGTAATGCAGATTCTTTCTTTTATGGCTGTGGCTGTGTACTGTCTGGTATCTTTGTTTAGATGGGAAGGTGTTTGTATTGCTTTTCCTGGTAAACGTCTCAGACTCACACACTCTGTGTTTCTATTTTGGCCCTTATGGGGCCCCTGGGTGCAAAGTGATTTTCACATCAGCATCACAACATCACACACTCCTTGTTTTCCATGTTTCTCCCGTATGGATGTAATTAGAAGTTATTTTACATCAGTACTGAAAAACCTGACAGTGTCAAACTGTAAATTATAATAAGCATAATTCACCACTTCCCAGTCTGTTGTATGTCTAATGCTGTGTTTATACTGTAGTCCATTGCAATGTCTTATATTTGCTCCGAGACATCGCAGGCTCACACACTGTGTTTCTATTTTGGCCCATGTGGGGTCCTCCTGACCTCTTCATGATTTGGGATGTTCTCAACTTGTGGGGCCTCTCTCACGTCACACACAATTTTGATCTTTCTAGCTTTGTAGGGCCACTTTACACCAAGAACTTGTACTTTTGATTTTCCTTATGGAGCTCTTTTTTACGATAGTCCAAGTATTTTTACTCCTAAATGCATGGTAGTGTCAAATCTCAGATTATGTTAAGCTCAACTCCCAACTATCACATCTAATATCTACAGGGTATTTAGTATGTGATCCATTGCATCTCTGATACTGTTAAGGGACTTGCTCATAACTCTTGTAAAAGGCATGTTACCAGATTAATTGTAAGGCAAACGTGATATGAAAAGTTGCTTCCACACGAGCCATAGACCATGCATTAATTAGCTGTTTGGAGAACAGTTGTCTTATCACTTACCTTTTTCTACGTTCATTTTTAAGGTATATTCTTTTTTATTCATATTTAGGTTATGGTTTCCAAGTTTTCACTTGTGGAGTACTCTGATAGTGAGGATACAGATGAAGGCTGTGGCACAGACCACCCTTTGACTTCACACTGTAATGAAGTTGTTCAAAACAAAAGAATGACAGACATTTTGGTAAGCCTCAGATACATTAAATACATAATATTGACTAGAGAAGAATTTCAAAAACCTATGGATTTCCTTGATGTAAGGAAAGTCATGAACCACATCTGCATGTGTCTCTGTTTTGCAGAAAGATGCAGTGTCAGATGTTGCTAAATCTGTGTCTGACTCAGATAAGAGTGTTGTGCTTGAAACTGATGATGATTCAATAAAGATAGATTCAGTCTGCACTCATACAATGAAGCTGTTCCAAAGCTTAGGACAAAAAGTATTCTGGTATGTGTTAATGGCCATTTCTCACTTTTCCCAATGTAATATTTTTTATTACATTAAGAATGAAATGATTAAAAATATCTTGACAACTGTTTTGCAGATGGATGAAATGCCATGCTCCGATGCTCTCTATGATTCAAGTGATGATGACGATGCTCACCCTTCCACATCAAACTCTGAAATTGCTTCACAAAGGCCAAAGAGAAGTTGTTGGCACCCGGTAGGCCTTTTCTTTCCCCCTTCATTTTATAATTAAAGCGGACCAACAGAACACACATGCTTTTACAATCTTTATATTTGTTCTGTAGTTTGTAAAAAGCATAGGCATGGTATTTTGTGAATGATACATGTTAGGATCTATATTGACTTTACTGTACTGTTCTGATTGATTCCTTTTAGGGTTTTAAGAAATTCTGATATTGCAGCATATAACTGAAATGTAGATAGGTTGTCATACATGACAAACTAAGTGGAGGCTCAGTTATTAACTTGAGTTTTCTTTTTCAAAAGTCTCTTGTAGAATCAGACAATACAAGCGGAGGTAGTGAAGAGGAGTATATTCCACATTTCAGGGAGGAAAGCACAGACAGTGACAGCAGCATGGAGTTGTCCATGGAAAATAAGAAAAAGGACAAAGTTGATTCTACAAGTCGGATGAGAACAAAGTCCTCCAGTCAGCCCCAGTGTGAGTCTAGGCAGTACGGAAGATTTGAAACAGAACCTGATTCCACACAAAGATTTCCTATTGTCACAGCACATGCTAATGAAGATGAAATGGTAGAAGAGCCATCCGTGTACGTTAATCCAGCTTTGAAAAAAGAAGATGGTTCCAGAAGTTATAACAAGAAACATCACTGCTTCTACTGTGGACAACAGGTTCAAAAATGTCAAGACATTTAATTCGTAAACACCATGAAAAGGTGGAAGTTGTCAAAGCTTTAAGTTTGCCAAAAAACTCAAAAGAAAGGCGACTCCAATTAGATTATATCCGAAATAAAGGCAACTTTGAGCATAACATTGAAGTTTTGGAATCCCACAGAGGAAAAATGATCCCATGGAAACAACCAAAGAAAAGATGAAAGGACAAGAATTTACACATTGTGTGTACTGCTATGGATTGTTCACAAAAAGAGTGATGTGGCGACATTTTCAGGTCTGCAAATTCAAGCCTAAGGGTAAATCATCACAAGGTAAAACTAGAGTCCAGGCATTGTGTGCTTTTACTGAACCTGCTCCACTTGGACTTGGTGAAGCATAGTGGAAGTTCTTAAGTGACATGAATCAAGACAATATTGCAGTTGCAATAAAGGAAGACCCATGCATTCTGGAGTATGGGTGCAGACTCTTTACCAAGAATGAGAGGGTAACTAGCCAACACCAGCATATTCGACAAAAGTTGAGAGAACTTGGCAGACTGCTACTGGAAGCAAAAAAGGTTGCACCTGTGAAGACTGTCAAAGACCTCATAAAACCTGAACAGTACAGTCATGTTGTCTCTGCTGCACGATCCCTGGCTGGGTTCAATGATAAAACTGGCAAATTTCACCGTCCATCTCTTGCTCGCAAAGTTGGACACAGCTTGCGTTCTTTGGCCATGTTTATAAAGTCGGAAGGATTGAAGACAAAAGATAAACAAGCTGTCCAAGATGCTGATGAATTTGCACAGCTATACCAAGAAAGTTGGAAATTTGACATTGCAAGTCAAGCACTAACTCAACTTGACCAAACCAAGTGGAATTCTCCTCAACTCCTCCCATTCACTCAGGATGTCCAGAATCTCCATTGCTTTTTATCAGAGAAACAGCAGCAACACTTGAATACCCTCACCGAAGAGCCTTCACCCTCAAACTGGAAAGACCTTGCTAAAGTGACCCTAGCACAAGTTATCCTCTTCAATCGCCGGAGAGCGGGTGAGCTATCCAGAACGCCTCTGTCTGTGTACTTGTCAAAGGACATGTCAGAAACGCATGATGATGTGAACTTGGCCCTTACAGCTCTTGAGCAGAAGCTTTGCAAACATTTTGTTCGGATAACCATTGTGGGAAAAAGAGGAAGGAAAGTTCCTGTTCTCCTCACTCCTCTCATGAGAGAATCACTAGATGCTCTGACTGAGAAGCGAGAAGAATGTGGAGTGCTGGATGAAAACAGATTATTTGCTTGCCACAGTCTGTCCATTATCTCAGGGGTTCTGACTGCATAAGACAGTTGGTGAATGAATGTAATGGCATAAAGAATCCAAAAGCACTAACCTCAACAAAGCTCAGGAAACACATTGCCACCCTATCCACTGTTCTGAATCTCAAGACAACAGAACTTGACCAGTTAGCTGACTTTCTTGGGCATAACATCGAAGTCCACAGAACACACTACTGGCTTCCAGAGGGCACCCTCCAACTAGCAAAAATAAGCAAAGTTCTTCTTGCAATGGAACAGGGACGCCTGGGAGAATACAAAGGAAAGAGTCTGGATGAAATTCACCTTGATGTAAACAGTATACCTACTGTACTATATTTTGATACGTGAATGTTTTGATGTTGTCCATTTAACTGCTATCTAGGGTCAATATTTCAGAGTTGGATGTTTGTGTACTCTTGATTGATCTCTATCAATTACCATTTTAGAGACTGCTGACATGGAGAGGTGTTCACAAGAGGACGCAGAAGATATGGGTGAGGTTTTTTAACTGGCTGTGAATTATTCATTTGATCTAAATACTGGACTGCCTGTGGATTTTGCTTGGCCTACTGATTGCAAGAAGTACTACTTATTACACGTTGCCAAGCATCTTTTTTGAATAGAAAGGTCTGAGTAGTATTTGCATGGTTTTATAATGTATCCTACCAGTTCATGCAGCCCTTATAGCCTATGTTCACATAGAATTTTTATTTAGCACGCTACAGGAAGCCATAATGGCAAAATGGAGAAAGTTACCATGGACTGCACATTGTGCTACAAAAACTGTGTCGACTGTTCTAGACACATTTAAGTATAGTATAATATTTGGTTATGTGCTTTAATAGAATATTTTATTCCTTTCTACATAGCAAGTCTGAATACTCATTCCTGTGGCACTCCAAATGTATTTGTAATGACTGTTTTATGCACCCAGATGCCAGTGAGGATCATGAGTTGGAAGCTGAGGACAACATGACATCGCTGCAAGAAGGTACTTCCACATTGTTGTTTTTCAATCATCTTTAAAAGACACACATGCCATATATTAAAACAAATCTTTGATTATTGTGAATTGCTTGCTATCACATATGCTGCTTCAGTAAACCTTTGCTGCATGCAGGCGCCAGTGTTCCACATGCACAGGGGTCAGAAGATGAGAGCACGGTGCCATCCCTGCTAGAATGTGCCTCCGCACCAAAGAGCCACAGTCGGAGGAAGGGGGGCACAAAGAGAGGTGAGCTTAGAGCAGTGATAAAACTACCCACTCCAGCTTTGTGTATTTATTATAATTAGTTATATTAACGAGTTCCTTAAATGGAGAGAAACCTTCTCCAAACTATGAATGACAGTGACCTATTAAAACGCTGCGGAGACTTTCTGTAGTTATTCATTTTTATTTTACCCCTCCTGGACCCCCTGCAGTTCGCCTACAGAGCTAACAGATCTGTGGACGATGCTGTCAACCTGACCCTTCACTACATCCTGCAGCATCTGGACTCCCCGGGAACCAATGCTAGGATCCTGTTTGTGGACTTCAGCTCTGCTTTCAACACAATCCGCCCAGCTCTCCTCCAAGACAAGCTGTCCCTGCTGCATGTTCCAGACTCCATCTGCCGGTGGATCACTGACTTCCTGACAGACAGGAGACAGCATGTGAGGCTGGGGATGAATGTCTCGGACACAAGGACCATCAGCACCGGTACCCCCCAAGGCTGTGTACTTTCCCCTCTGCTCTTCTCCCTGTACACCACCTGCTGCACCTCCAGCCACCAGTCTGTCAAGCTGATTAAGTTTGCTGACGACACCACCCTCATTGGACTCATCTCAGACGGGGATGAGTCTGGACAGGAGGGAGGTGGACCGTCTGGTGTCCTGGTTTGCTGACAACAACCTGGAGCTGAATGCCCAGAAGACAGTGGAGATGACAGTAGACTTTCGGAAAGTGCCAGCTCCATCACCCCCCCTCACCCTGACAGACACCCCCATCTCCACAGTGGACTCTTTCCGCTTCCTGGGTACCACCATCACCCAGGACCTCAAGTGGGAGCTCACCATCAGCTCCCTCATCAAAAAGGCCCAGCAGAGGATGTACATCTTGCACCACTTGCACACGAGTACCACCTCACCGATCCATGTGGTACCTGTTACATTATTACATTATTACACTGTTCCACTCGTTCATATAAGGGTCTATGTTTGCCATTACATCACCATTCATTTTATGTTCTGTTCATTGCATGTCTGTTATTCCATGTCAATTTAGCCTTACTTTAGTTTATTTACTTAACCCTCGGGTGTCATTGGGGACTCAAAAATGTCCACTTACAAAAAAAAACGCTATAAAACTTAACAGATTAATGTTTTTTTCTGCTTTCTTCTGCATAAATATGTTAAACAACTTCAGCCCTGCTCAAAACTACCAAACATTAAATCATTTTGAGGAATTTAACCCTTTAAATGCCAGTTTGATTACTTGATGCAACAGTAATTTTTTATGAAGAAAACACAAAAAGTGAGTTGTTTTCCACAAAACAAAAGTTAGGTGGCTGAGGCATTATTTTTTGAGAACACATGAGAATCCTGCTCACAAACCGAGGAGGTCAAAGCTTCTGGAACACACGGACCTCCTGCTCCTGTTTCCTCCTGGCAGCCTCCTCCTTGTTCCTCCTCTTCTCCTCCTCCATCTGTGAAGAAACAGCTCAGCTCATGTGTCTGATCACAGCTGCAGGCTGGAGACTGGGAGAAGTGGGATGAGCAGCATCTCACCACCCTAAACCTCATGTTCTCATTATTAAGTGTCACCTAACTGGGAGGAATTACCTCCGATCTAAAGTACGGACCCATGCTGTCTCTTACCTTTTTCTTCTCCTCTCTCTCCTTCAGTAATGTCTGCTTGTCCACCAGCTTCACCACCGTGGGCAGGCCTGCAACGTAGTCAGCCTGTCAGTTCACCTGTCTCCCTCTGCCTGCTTTCTGCTGCCCTCCTCAGCAGCCAGCAGGGTTCTGTGTCTGAGCTGAAGGCCGTTACCTTCATGATCTTCCAGTCGGACTCCCAGCTCCGGTAACGTGTCGTCACGGATGACATCACAGAGCTGCAGCAACTCCATCACTGAAGGGTTTCATTAAAAATAGCTTAACTAAACCCTGAGGAAATACATCCACATATTCAGAGGATTCTTAAATGCACGTCCTCACCTTATATCTTCCTGTTTGAACAGCATATTTATAATCAGAAAGGTTTCTTACAGAGGAAGTGGACTCCTGGACTACAGCATGGTGCACTACCGGCCCTACACTACACTGGTGTGAGTGTGTAGCATTCTAGATGGTGTAGATGGTGCACCACTACAGCATGGTGATATGACAAAGAATATATGTAAACTCAGCTATAGAAATGATAACAAAACAGTGAGATAACATCGATTGTAGTGTCAGAACAAGTAAAGTACGTTTTGTGCATACGTGTATAGTTTATACATATAAACTATAATAACAAGGAAGAAAAAATCAAAAAAACAAAAACCAGTCAAAACAGATGAGTGCTGCTCACAGCAGCCACCATGACCCTGATGATGGATGAGCTGAGCTGAGGGAGGAGACTGATCTTCCTGCTTTTCCTGGGCATATTGTAAACGCCTCTTCACTTTTTGTCGTTATTACTTAAAAATTCTTTGAAAAAATACGGCGTTGTTCTCGTAGACCGAGGAGCCCTGCGTTTGTGCTGCCTACATCATGGTTACTCAACCGGAAGTCAAAAATAATTACCTTTTATTACATTATTCTACATTTTATTTTAAGTGACAGTGCAGAGCTTCCAGACAGTTTGTCTCCTTCAGTGGGACTAATCAGCTGTTATATGATCAGAGCGTGTGTAGATGAAGCAGGATCACATATCAACATGCTGCTAGATCTTGAAACTCTGTCCTATTCCATCTGATGGAGGCTTTTCTCCACTTCTTGTTCCTCCAGTTCATGCCTCCTTTGCAGAGCAGCGGCTTTCTCCATTAAAGCTGCTTTTTCTGATTTCAACCTCAAGCACGCCGATGACGTCCTAGACACAGATGATCTGCTAGAATGACTTTGCTTGCTCGATTTTTTGCTTGATACATTTGACACACTGTCACCAGGATTCATTTCAACTTGACTCTCATTACTTGCACTTTTGCCATCATCATCATTTTCATCAATCAATACATTCCCATCACCCATTGCATCTTCATCTTCATCAATATTTGCACTTTTATTCACAGTTTCTTCATCATCATCGCATGAAGCTCCATTGTCCTTTAACCACATTGTGATCTTTTCCATAAATGCATCATTGTCATCCTTTTTTGACTTAAACCATGCCTTCTGCTTTTTCTCCTCCTCTGGAGATGAGGGAAACTCAGAGAGCAATGTGTTATGAAGTTCAGAGGCACGCTGACACATTTGTCCAAAACTTTTGAAGTTTTTCCAAACAATGGGGACATTTTCCTGAGAATCCAAAAGAGAGGTGATTTGTACTTTTAACTTGTTTGCTTGTTTAAAATAGGCACTTCTTTCCCTTTGAAGCCTTTCAACTACTATGGTGATTCCTTTAAAAGTAGGCTTTCTTGATCTTTTCTCCACAACATCACATTGCACCTCGGCACGTTCAGGTTCCACAACATGTTGCTGATCCTCCATTGTCAATGAATCACGAGTGCCAATTCAAACAGAAACATTTCATATCAGCTTGTTTTGTCCACAGCGAACGATCATCCACTCCATTCAATTTCCATGAACTCGTTGAAAAGTCCGAGCCTCATCATTGGACTTGAATGCAGCACACCGTAGTCATTGTAGTTTCTCACTGCGGCAGCGCACAAGATCCAAACACACAATCCCTTTATCTGCTCCTAGTGTATGCACCAACCGGGCCTCCTTTATCTTCTTTCAATGTCCATAATCATTTTTCTTTTCAATTAAAGAGCATGATTTACCGTTCTCCATAAGACAAGCTGCCACTCGATCAACCGCTCCAGTCGGCATTTCTGCGCGTCCTTTTTCCAACCTCCCGATGAGATCAGGTTTTTACTTGTGTAGTGCCGATTTTACCAGCCTTCAGCCACTCGGTTGGGTGCAGGGGATGTTGTTTTCCTACGTGCTGTTATTTCCAAAATGAATCATTTGATGCATCGTACTCTTTGGTTGAGGTTCCCGTTTATTGTTAACAAAGTATTTGATCATGATTACAAAACAGAAAAAACGTGTCGGCGGTAAAAACTGTACGACCTCCCAGCTCCCATACCTGTCTGATCTGCTCACCTGAATCACCTGTGTTCATTTAAGCCTTACCCACCAACCCTAACCTGCCATCTAGCGACAAACAAAGGCAATTGCATGTTAACTTCATGGCTCCTACAGGTCCCATTAACTCCTATTATAATGCTACATTTTTTAATATCATAGCTATAACAACATATAACCATGCATTTCTTGATGTAAGGGTTTCATTTTGGAGAAAAATGGTTACATTTGACATTTTCTACTGTTCACCACTAAAATCTTTCCATCATAATGTCCCTGTAATGTCTTCAGCTTGTTCAGCTGATGTCATGGACAGCCAGAAAATCCAAGCAAGACACTACAAGACCCTCCAAGAAATGTACAAGTCCAAAAAGCCAAACAAAGCTGCGGTAACTCAATTGCTGAACCTTGAATTCGAGTCTCGAAGACCCTTCATCACCTCTGACGTCTTACAGGAGCAAGACAGAGCAACAAAGATTCTAGAGGCTTACCCTTGTTTCAGGGAACTGGATCACGTAAGTAATGTTGGTCCCACTTAGATGCAGAACAGATGGAAAAGCTTCTACTCAAAGGTCCAGTTTTATGGTGTGATGAAGAAGGCCATGAAGCCTCCAAAAACTTTGAATGGAGGTGAAGTCATGACACATTTAGTTCTTTTTACATAATAATGTCTCAATTATTTATGTTAGAGTTACTTATAGTACCACGTTGTATTGTGCCTTTTCCATTCAACCAGTGGAGCATATCACAGCTGTCTTCAGAGCCCTGCCACTGCTCTGTCCGTCCAGCACTATGCCACCAAAGAAACTGGGCTCAAGCAGCGAGGCTCTTTTCCATGTCCTTTCGGTAAGATTGTTCATAATATATTCCTGTTTTTCATACATTTTATATTTAGTTTAGTTACTTTGAGATAAACTTTGATCATTTCCATGGTTCCAGGGGAAGGGGAAGTGTTTCCTACAGTGTGCTTAATGTAGTACTGACTTCATTGGCTCTAGCTGTGCTGCATTCAGCATTTGCAGGGGATTTATTGTGACCATAGAATTTCACTAATGTCCTCATCCAGGTCAAAGTTTATGTTACTTTTCTAATCTTCTTCATTTATTTGTGTCATCCAGACTTCTGAGGATCCTGATGGGTTCGTGCGGCAGCAGGGCCTGTCTTCTCCTGTTCCGCTCGTTTCTGAGGACAACTGCATGATCGCCGTTGGAAACACTCCACTGAGCACCTTCACCATGGACAGACTTCTCTACCTCATGGCATATTACTATGCCCTGCACATGACCTACCATTTCTACACTCCTGTCAGTACTGCAAACAGAGGTACTTCACCATTCAATCCACGAGCAGGATTTGACCCCCACTACAAAGAAGCGATTGGTGAGTGGAAGTCATTCCCTGAGCGAGTGAGCCCCTTTGTTTGTAGAAGCTTGTATTTGATTTTTTAAAGAAAAGTTCATCACATTCCTCACATTTGTTGTTGATGTTTTTTGGAATGTGAAAGTGGTCCTGTTTTGAATTAAATACACAATATTGAATGAAAAACTTTTGGTGGCTTGATTTAAGACAACTTCACTTATATTTGTTATACTGTTTTAAGAAATGATGTCTTATTTTAACTACCTTCATGCTTATTATCCATCTCAGATTAAGGTGTCATTTCCTAAAGTTAATTTAGTAGATAGACTTAAATTCTAATTTTAAGTTACTTAATCTTTTTAAAGGTTTTTCATTTCTTGTTTTAGAACAAAATGGATTAATTGAAGATTTTCTGTCTTGTTTTAAGTCTCATTTTAGTCTTACAGAGCCAAGAATTTTGGGCCTATTTTAAGAATTCTTGTCAAGAAAAAAAAGCTTACCCCATTGGCAGATTCATTTGCTTGATACAAGATAATTTGATTGACTATAAGAATATTTTCCTTTTTTCTAGTAGAGCTGTTTTTGCAGTGTGCTGAGCACCCTTAGGCGACTCAGATGCACTTTTGTAGTTTTTTATCTTTCAGCAATCAGCTGCTGCAGACAAACAGGGCAGCAGCTGTGTTCCTCTAATCTCCACACAACACCATCCCAGCTAACACAACCTAAGCCTCCATGCAGAGGCGTAGCAGCGTTAGCGTTTCTGCACTGCATGCACACAGAGGTTGCTATTAGCTTAGCTTGGCCTGGATTCAGGGATAGTGTGCACACAGACTGGGAGCAGGGAGAAACTGTTAGCCTAACCTAGCCTGCACCCAACTCACACTGAGGCGTCATGTCCAGCAGCACCGAAGGCATGGAGCCTGTAAAGATAAGAGTCTTTATGAATCTGCTGCACCGCCGTGCTGTGATATTTATTTGTTGTTTGTTGTTAATGAATCTGCAGTTTGACTTTAAGTCCCACACAGATCACAGCACTAAAACAGAACGACTTTGCTGTCAGCCATGTGATGTGTTCCACTTTGTTCTTGATTTCGGGCTCATTTCAGCAGTGTGCCGCAGAGGTCTGAGAGTTCTGATTAGAAGTCCTTTTTAAATCTTTTTGGGGTCTCATCCCCCACAGATCAGCCTTGAAGCTTTTCATCCAGCTCTTCTTCTTTGCTCACACCTGCTGAATGAGACACATGCTCATTTACTTTGGACTGTTTTTTTGTAATAGAATAATTTAGAGTTTATCCAACACAACAAACGCTGTAAGGAGAGATACTGTCTGCTCAGCCGGCTGGAAGCACAAACACAGGAAGTAGCACAATGACTGCGAGCAGGGAGAAACTGATGAGGCCCCGTTCACACTGGAGGAAGTTCATCCAGCAGATCAGCATGCAGGCTGCTGATGGAGGCTTCTATACACACAGCAGCCCTGCTGACTCTCAATCCTCCGCTCTGATTGGACTGAGGGCGGAGTAGAGCCTGTGCTGACTCACTGCACCGCCTGCTGGTTCGGTGTGGTATTACATGGTTACCATGGTGCTCCTGTTCACCTTTAAATCAGCTGTGGGGGTGTTTTTCTGTTGACAGGAAAGTCCGGACTCTCACTTTCAGTTAGAGGGAAAACACCGCAGTGGTTTCAGTGCACAGGACGGAGGCCTCTGAGACTGAACCACCAGGCGGAGGGGGGGTTTACAGCAGGAGGAAGAGCGACACCAAAAACAGGATTTGAAAGGACCGCCTGCAGGTCACACGAGCAGCCCCCTGGTGGCCGAGGCCCAGTATGACAGGACATTTGGCATGATTTTAAACAAAGTCAATAGACGCCATGTGCAGTCTGTGTTCAAATGTAAACCTTAATGCTGCAAACAGTGGACAACGTCCTGAAAAGGTTCAAACTTCCGTTCATTGATCGTTGTTGCAGCTTTAGAGCAGATGATGAGGATGTAGATGATCGCTCTGTGTGTCTGTGATGACCTCATCTGAACAAGAAACTGGACTGGACCGACAACACAGCTGCACTTTACAAGAAGGGCCAGAGCAGACTCCACCTCCTTGATCCTGTGGAGGAGGTGGGAGATCAGAGGATGCTGGCAAAGCTGTCACCACCCACCCCATGCACAGCACTGAGCAGCTCCTTTAGTGACAGGCTGCTCCATCCACGCTGTGTGAAGGAGCGCTTCCACAGGTCCTTCCTCCCTGCTGCTGTCAGACTTTACAACCAGGCTTGCCGCCACAGTAGATTACACACACACACATATAGCGCTCATAAGATAAAATAAGGTCAAGTAAACAAGATCAAGTCAAGTCAAGTATATTTATAAAGCACAAAATAATCAAATTACAGGAAACAGGATAAAACGTGCATAAAAATGGTAAAAGCTCCTTTCCACAACTATCCCTACTCTTCGGGTTGCCCAGGCTGGATCGGTCCTGGTAGTCTACGCACTTTGTCACTCAGCCTGGCAGACCTGGTAGTACCAGCTTTTCCGGTAGTCCTCACGGTCATGGTAGTACCAGATGTCTGCATTGATCCTTGCAAAGAGGCTGTCCATCTCACTGTCCTCCGAATGTGTGACCTTGGCCCTGCTCTGTGCTGGTGTCTCTGCGACACGTTCTTTCTTCTGTGGTTCCTGTGATTTAAACCACGTTGGCAAAAAGATGTCCACCAGCTGTTTGGGGTCCAACGGTCTGTATGTGGGCCTGCTCTGTGCTGGTGTCTCTGCGAAACATTCTTTCTTCTGTGGTTCCTGTGATTTTAACCACGTTGGCAGAAAGATGTCCACCAGCTGTTTGGGGTCCAACGGTCTGTACGTGGGCCTGCTCTGTGCTGGTGTCTCTGCGACACGTACTTTCTTCTGTGGTTCCTGTGATTTAAACCACGTTGGCAAAAAGATGTCCACCAGCTGTTTGGGGTCCAGCGGTCTGTACGTGGGCCTGCTCTGTGCTGGTGTCTCTGCGACATGTTCTTTCTTCTGTGGTTCCTGTGATTTAAACCACGTTGGCAGAAAGATGTCCACCAGCTGTTTGGGGTCCAACGGTCTGTACGTGGCCCTGCTCTGTGCTGGTGTCTCTGAGACAAGTCCATCGGTGGTCTGCACACTTTTTCGCTCGGCCTGGCAGACCTGGTAGTACCAGCTATTCCGGTAGTCCTCACGGTCATGGTAGTACCACATGTCTGCATTGATCCTTGCAAAGAGGCTGTCCATCTCACTGTCCTCCGAATGTGTGACCTTGGCCCTGCTCTGTGCTGGCGTCTCTGCGACACGTTCTTTCTTCTGTGGTTCCTTTGATTTAAACCACGATGGCAGAAAGATGTCCACCAGCTGTTTGGGGTCCAACGGTCTGTACGTGGGCCTGCTCTGTGCTGGTGTCTCTGCGACACGTTCTTTCTTCTGTGGTTCCTGTGATTTAAACCACGTTGGAAGAAAGATGTCTACCAGCTGTTTGGGGTCCAACGGTCTGTACGTGGGCCTGCTCTGTGCTGGCGTCTCTGCGACACGTACTTTCTTCTGTGGTTCCTTTGATTTAAACCACGTTGGCAGAAAGATGTCCACCAGCTGTTTGGGGTCCAATGGTCTGTACGTGGGCCTGCTCTGTGCTGGTGTCTCTGAGACAAGTCCATCGGTGGTCTGCACACTTGTTCGCTCGGCCTGGCAGACCTGGTAGTACCAGCTATTCCGGTAGTCCTCACGGTCATGGTAGTACCACATGTCTGCATTGATCCTTGCAAAGAGGCTGTCCATCTCACTGTCCTCCGAATGTGTGACCTTGGCCCTGCTCTGTGCTGGTGTCTCTGCGACATGTTCTTTCTTCTGTGGTTCCTGTGATTTAAACCATGTTGGCAGAAAGATGTCCACCAGCTGTTTGGGGTCCAATGGTCTGTACGTGGGCCTGCTCTGTGCTGGTGTTTCTGCGACACGTACTTTCTTCTGTGGTTCCTGTGATTTTAACCACGTTGGCAGAAAGATGTCCACCAGCTGTTTGGGGTCCAACGGTCTGTACGTGGGCCTGCTCTGTGCTGGTGTCTCTGTGACATGTTCTTTCTTCTGTGGTTCCGGTGATTCTAACCACGTTGGCAGAAAGATGTCTACCAGCTGTTCGGGGTCCAACGGACTGTACTTGGCCCTACTCTGTGCTGGTGTCTCTGAGACAAGTCCATCGGTGGTCTGCACACTTGTTCGCTCAGCCTGGCAGACCTGGTAGTACCAGCTATTCCGGTAGTCCTCACGGTCATGGTAGTACCAGATGTCTGCATTGATCCTTGCAAAGAGGCTGTCCATCTCACTGTCCTCCGAATGTGTGACCTTGGCCCTGCTCTGTGCTGGTGTCTCTGCGACACGTTCTTTCTTCTGTGGTTCCTGTGATTTAAACCACGTTGGCAAAAAGATGTCCACCAGCTGTTTGGGGTCCAACGGTCTGTATGTGGGCCTGCTCTGTGCTGGTGTCTCTGCGAAACATTCTTTCTTCTGTGGTTCCTGTGATTTTAACCACGTTGGCAGAAAGATGTCCACCAGCTGTTTGGGGTCCAACGGTCTGTACGTGGGCCTGCTCTGTGCTGGTGTCTCTGCGACACGTACTTTCTTCTGTGGTTCCTGTGATTTAAACCACGTTGGCAAAAAGATGTCCACCAGCTGTTTGGGGTCCAACGGTCTGTACGTGGGCCTGCTCTGTGCTGGTGTCTCTGCGAAACATTCTTTCTTCTGTGGTTCCTGTGATTTAAACCACGTTGGCAGAAAGATGTCCACCAGCTGTTTGGGGTCCAACGGTCTGTACGTGGCCCTGCTCTGTGCTGGTGTCTCTGAGACAAGTCCATCGGTGGTCTGCACACTTTTTCGCTCGGCCTGGCAGACCTGGTAGTACCAGCTATTCCGGTAGTCCTCACGGTCATGGTAGTACCACATGTCTGCATTGATCCTTGCAAAGAGGCTGTCCATCTCACTGTCCTCCGAATGTGTGACCTTGGCCCTGCTCTGTGCTGGCGTCTCTGCGACACGTTCTTTCTTCTGTGGTTCCTTTGATTTAAACCACGATGGCAGAAAGATGTCCACCAGCTGTTTGGGGTCCAACGGTCTGTACGTGGGCCTGCTCTGTGCTGGTGTCTCTGCGACACGTTCTTTCTTCTGTGGTTCCTGTGATTTAAACCACGTTGGAAGAAAGATGTCTACCAGCTGTTTGGGGTCCAACGGTCTGTACGTGGGCCTGCTCTGTGCTGGCGTCTCTGCGACACGTACTTTCTTCTGTGGTTCCTTTGATTTAAACCACGTTGGCAGAAAGATGTCCACCAGCTGTTTGGGGTCCAATGGTCTGTACGTGGGCCTGCTCTGTGCTGGTGTCTCTGAGACAAGTCCATCGGTGGTCTGCACACTTGTTCGCTCGGCCTGGCAGACCTGGTAGTACCAGCTATTCCGGTAGTCCTCACGGTCATGGTAGTACCACATGTCTGCATTGATCCTTGCAAAGAGGCTGTCCATCTCACTGTCCTCCGAATGTGTGACCTTGGCCCTGCTCTGTGCTGGTGTCTCTGCGACATGTTCTTTCTTCTGTGGTTCCTGTGATTTAAACCATGTTGGCAGAAAGATGTCCACCAGCTGTTTGGGGTCCAATGGTCTGTACGTGGGCCTGCTCTGTGCTGGTGTTTCTGCGACACGTACTTTCTTCTGTGGTTCCTGTGATTTTAACCACGTTGGCAGAAAGATGTCCACCAGCTGTTTGGGGTCCAACGGTCTGTACGTGGGCCTGCTCTGTGCTGGTGTCTCTGTGACATGTTCTTTCTTCTGTGGTTCCGGTGATTCTAACCACGTTGGCAGAAAGATGTCTACCAGCTGTTCGGGGTCCAACGGACTGTACTTGGCCCTACTCTGTGCTGGTGTCTCTGAGACAAGTCCATCGGTGGTCTGCACACTTGTTCGCTCAGCCTGGCAGACCTGGTAGTACCAGCTATTCCGGTAGTCCTCACGGTCATGGTAGTACCAGATGTCTGCATTGATCCTTGCAAAGAGGCTGTCCATCTCACTGTCCTCCGAATGTGTGACCTTGGCCCTGCTCTGTGTTGGTGTCTCTGCGACACGTTCTTTCTTCTGTGGTTCCTGTGATTTTAACCACATTGGCAGAAAGATGTCCACCAGCTGTTCGGGGTCCAACGGACTGTACTTGGCCATGCTCTTGGACAGCTGATTTTCTAAGGAGGACATGTCCTCTGACAGTCGGTTTACCATACTGTCTTTTTCCTGGACAGTAAAGAAAGAAAGAAAGAAAGAGGGTGAAAAACAAGAACAAAAGAACAATTATTATTTTGATTGCTTGCCAAAAACCATAAGATTATAAGAAGCTCAGGCTGTGTGATGTGAATGTGGAAAAGTAGTATACAGCTGAAGGACGATCAATATGACAGATACAATGCTTAAAGTCTGATAAAGACTACAAACATGGCTGCTTTGTATGCTTCTTGTGTGTCAGCCTGTCACCGTGGGATCAGCCCTGCCTGCCTGCCTGTATCCATGACAACCTGAATGTTTAACTGTATCAGCTCTCTCTGTCCCCTCCTAATGCATTTCCAATGTAAAAACACCCTCTAAAAAATCAGCCATTCAAATATCAACATGTTCATCTCACAGAGCACATTCCGGGTCAACAAGTTTTTCACATATTAAGCAGTTTTTTTAAGCAGTGTCATTTTTAACATGGGAGTCTATGAGAGAGCCCTTCAACGAGGGTCATCTGCCAAATGCATCTGCTCCTACAAATGTCAATGTATAATATATTTTACTTTTGGAGACCTTTGATAAAGTTTATGAACATGAGGTGAGAGAGAGAGAGAGACAGAGAGAGACGGAGAGACAGAGAGAGGGGGAGAGAGAGAGGGAGACAGAGAGAGACAGAGCTATAGTCGCACCTGTGACCGGGTCCCTTAGAAGAACTCAGCTGAGATGGTGTTTAGTTTCTGAAAAGTTTGGTTCTGTCTGAGCCCACATTTAGAATTTGAATTGTTTCCATTAGAAAAACTTGGCAGCGGAAAACGTGACCGGCAGGTTTTCAGTTTACCGGACAAGTGTTTTTTTTACCATAAATACTGCACAAGGCTCTTAACATGGTAAAATTACAAACACAAACAGAAACACATCGGGACGGGCTCATACCAGTTTAATACCGCGGTGTGCTGCCAGCATGGAATTTAAAAAAGTCTGTTCGCTATATGCGTTTTTAAACGGCCTCAATAAAACTATATTAACTGAAAAAGATGGCTTGTCAAGTTTCAGGCAGTTTATAATGCACTTCACCTGCCGTGCACGGCACAGTATTCACGTACAGTGGGGTAAAATGTGGAGGCCGTTTGACGGTGTCAGAATTTGGATACCGCCCAACCCTAGTGCAGACACACACACACTCTTTCTCTCTCTTTGAATAAACGCCATGAAGTTGCACTTATCACTCACTACTGTTGGTACTCACCACGAATCTGACTGTATGAAGAAATGTGTAAAAGATGTTATCCTCCTCTGCAGCTGTTTCGTTCTTCCTCTCTGATCCGTCTCTTCTCGAGTTTAGTCCAGTAATCAGTTTGAGATTATTTTCCTTCGTTTACACGAACTCTCCAAAATCTCCTGCTGTCTCTCCTTGAAACTCTCCACCAACAGCTTTATTGCACAAAGGTGGACCTTTATATATCTTTGTATGCCTTTGATCTCTGAGTCATCAAAGGTACAGCCCTGCCTGCCTGTATCCATGGCAACCTGAATGTTTCTCAACTGCCCCTAACTGCAGCTCTCTCTGTCCCCCTCCTAATGCGTTTCCAATGTAAAAACACCCTCTAAACAACTGCTGCTTTTGTCCAAACCGAAGCACTCAGACAAAAAATAAAAAATTTGTGCAAAACTCTACACACAAATAAAACAACCTTACACCAAATCAGCAAAACATTGCAGATCTCTTGCAAAAGCTAATACATCTTGCTTAACTCTTCAAACCTTTGTAAAAATGGTATTTTTGTACCACACAGTTAACACAAACCATCATATTACTAAGCACACAATGTGCCAACTACACACTGATGGTATTACAGTTTTTTCTGAATGCTTAAACACTAACAATGATTCTTATAGCACAATTTCTAAAACTATTAATAGTTATAGCAAAATCACTCACTGAGTTTACAAAACTAAAAGCAAAAAAACTGCTTTACACTCAGTTTGCACTTTTGTAACACACAATTTGCAAATGTATAAATATAATCCACTTCACAGCATCTTTTTGCTGAACTGTAAACACAACTCACTGCTTTACACACAACTTCCAAATGATCAACACACTCCTAGTAAAACTACACACATGTATGGCTAGTATTTACACTACTTCCTCTTCCTCTTCCTCCTGCTTCCTCATGTCCTCATCCTCCTCTAATTCTCACTCTTCTCAGTCTTCTTCTCCCTCCATTGTTCTCCACACTGAAGCTTACCTGTGGCTTATTACAGCTCATGCTGATTGCAAAGTGAACTAATGATGTAAAACAGTTCTCACATGTGACAGTGTAGCCAGACAGTTGGCAACATAGTGTAAACACCAGCCATACATGTGTGTAGTTTTACTAGGAGTGTGTTGATCATTTGGAAGTTGTGTGTAAAGCAGTGAGTTGTGTTTACAGTTCAGCAAAAAGATGCTGTGAAGTGGATTATATTTATACAATTGCAAATTGTGTGTTACAAAAGTGCAAACTGAGTGTAAAGCAGTTTTTTTGTTTTTAGTTTTGTAAACTCAGTGAGTGATTTTGCTATAACTATTAATAGTTTTAGAAATTGTGCTATAAGAATCATTGTTAGTGTTTAAGCATTCAGAAAAAGCTGTATATGCAGCTAAGTACAGAGTATAAGTGTCACTATAATCCAATCAGAGTACAGTACACAGTATGAGCACAATATATGATGCATGGATACAAATCTGGAGCTATAAGGTGCTAAGTTGTCATGGTGATAAGGCAGGTGATGGGGGTCTATGTAAGCTCCATCCTGGTCATTGTAGGCGTAGTTCGGCTCCCCCAGGTCATCGGTGGGGGCGTGGTCTCTGCCAGCCAGCAGATTGGTCCGTTTCAGAGCGCGGCCTTCTCCAAATGCACGGTACAGATACACCGCCATGACGAACAGCGCCACCTGCAGAGAGGCGGAAACACTCAGTGTGATGGAGCTAGAGTAACATAAGGCTACCATCCAGACTCACTGTACGAGACAGCCTCTAGTGTGTGTGTGTGTGTGTGTGTGTCAGTGTGTCTGTGTGTGTCAGTGTGTCTGTGTGTGTCTGTGTGTGTCAGTGTGTCTGTGTGTGTGTGTGTCTGTGTGTGTGTGTGTGTGTGTCTGTGTGTGTCTGTGTGTGTGTGTCTGTGTGTGTCTGTGTGTGTGTCAGTGTGTCTGTGTGTGTGTGTGTCAGTGTGTGTGTGTGTGTACTTGTAAATATTACTTCTGGGGTTCTCTTCCCTAGGAGCCCACCAACAGTGAGGGGCCCATGCAGCAACCTCGTGGGGTCCAAAATCAACCACACACACACACTTCCGGAAGTGTGTGTCATTTGAACCAATGAGACACGCAGCCTACCGAAGGAGGACATTTGATAGGCTACTTCACTTCTGGCATTGCCAGTTCGAGACATGGGCCTATTTTCTTATTCCGCTTGGTACCAGCGGAGTGATATCAACGTTAATGTCAACAGCGACAGGTAGGTTTGCTTCATTTGACTCTTTCTGTGATTTTACGTCTTTCTCTGGACTCTGCCTGCAGCTGAGCTGCACTCATATATCAGCTACTTCTCGCTACTAACTTCTGTTGTGAGGTACTTATCAGTAACTTTTACTACAAATTGGTAGCTTCTGCTGTCGGCTAAAACTCGCTAGCTCCACATGCTAGCTTCTTCCACTAGATACTACTGCATCGCCTGCAGCTGAAGTGCAATTACATAGATTTATAGCTCGTATGTCAGCTACTTCTTCCAAATAACGTCTACTGTCTGGTATCTATCAATGCATTTTACTGTCGGCTACAAATCGCTAGCCTTTACTGTGGGCTAAAAGTCGCTAGCTACTTCCGTTAGCTTCTTCCGCTAGCTACTGCTGCACTGCCATATATGCACAGCAAAGCACATTAATCAGGAACAGTTCAATCAAAGCAGTCTGTAATATGAGTCTATGAATAGCATTTATTGATGTATGTAACTTAGTTTGCTAGGGATGTTTTTCTGGTGCACATGCTGTGAACTCCTGACTTTGTATGAGCACAAATGTGAGTAAACAGTGTTTAACCTGCTGGCTCACTTAGTGCCACATCAGTGTTCTGACAGTGGGTACCAGTCCAGTGTTACAGATGGAGAAGCATCATTTGACTACCTTGTACCTTTGGTATGGATCTGATGTTTCTCTTTTAATAATATTGTAGGTACATTCAGGTTGAATTAAATTGGTTTAATATCAATATAAACCTCTGTCTCAGAGAGGGCATAGCTGTTTTCATTGGTACTATGGTTATCTATGTAATGATATGAGCCATAATGATCAAAAGGAAGGAAAGGATTCGGCCTGCTGAAGAAGCAAAGGTGTACATTCAGTCTTCCACAGTGGGTACCAGTCCAGTGTTACAGATGGAGAAGCATCATTTGACTACCTTGTACCTTTGGTATGGATCTGATGTTTCTCTTTTAATAATATTGTAGATACATTCAGGTTGAATTAAATTGGTTTAATATCAATATAAACCTCTGTCTCAGAGAGGGCATAGCTGTTTTCATTGGTACTATGGTTATCTATGTAATGATATGAGCCATAATGATCAAAAGGAAGGAAAGGATTCGGCCTGCTGAAGAAGCAAAGGTGTACATTCAGTCTTCCAGTGACAAGTCAGGTTGCATACAAACATTTATTGACAGTAATAAAGGTATGGAGTTGTTATTTTAGTATGATTATATGGTCTATAATTAAGTGTTGGCTCAGTATTTCTATTAAAATGCCTCTATAGGAAGAGGAGTGTTTGCAGCCCAGACCATTGAACCAGGGGCTTTTGTACTGGAGTACAGGGGTGAACTCATATCAGTGGAAGAATGCCAGTCAAGACACTACTCAGAGAAAGAGAGTACATTTCTGTATGAATTTGAATGGCAGAATCACCGCTGGTGGTAAGCAAATCACGTGTTGTGTAGAGATTCAGGCAATTCTTATTAACTCATGAGTCAAATATTTTAAATAACTGATGGATGAACAAATGAAGCAGTGTTGACATGTTTGAGACATGAGAAGAGATTTATCTGTGTAGTGTTATCCTACAGTTTAAGTTGACCTCTGTGTTATGTGCTATTTAATGTTTTTACATTGTAAGTGTGTACATTTGATGATTCAGTATTACATGATTTCAAAGGTTCACTTTATTTCTCTGGCTTTTAGTATTGATGCATCCAAAGAAGATGGATCCCTGGGAAGATTAGTGAATGACAACCACAAATCACCAAACTGTGTAATAAAAAAGATAATAGTAAAGGACAGGCCACATTTGTGCCTCTTTGCTGTTCAGGCCATAGAAATTGGAACTGAAACTGATTTCAACTCTGGTGATTCCAAGTGGCCTTGGCGTGAAAAGGTGAGTTAGATTAAACATCTATCTGTGTGGTGTTTAAAGGGGTATTTATACTGTAGTGAGTTGCATTGTCTTATATATGCTGAAAAAACTTTCACATGAGCTAACTATCACTGCTAATCTTTAATCTGACTTCACAGGGCTCTAGAGTGCGACCATTTTGGGCGCACATGCGACCTAATTTCTCAAAGGTGCAACCAAAAAATATCAGAGGTCGCACCAGTACGACCAGCTGTAAGAGGGAGATACATTCTCCGCGACTCTCAAAAGTCTCCAACAACAGACACACATTGGGCTCATATCGTGGTCTGAACCAATCAGAGACGGTGAAGGGAGGGACCTCCGTGTGTGTATCTTTGAAAACGTGTCTGCTGCGGTCAGCAGAGACCGAAAATTCAGAAGAAGAACGCGGACATATGCTGCGCAGAGCGGATGCTGTGTGATAAAGCTTGTTCCATGCAGCACGAGAACAGAGAGATCTGTTCGTGTTCCCAAGGTGACGAGAACAAAGTCCGTTTCGGCCCGGACTTTTTAAAACGTGTGTGCAGAACTCATACGGCCCTCTGACTGCAGCGCGCAGTGCGCACACAGACAGACGGGTATTAAAGACGTTTCGCGGCAGAAACCGCAGTTTAAGTGAACATGCAGCGGAGGAGCAGGATTTGTTGCTACTATGCGGGTTTTGATAATTTGCTGTTGACCTGAATGAGTGATGATAACGAGCCGGTCATGTTCAGGGAGGGGGCGTGATGTGCTCGTAGCATCATAACAGACTGAACAGCAGGTCTGAGGACAGTGTTATCTGACCTGTGAGGTTCATCCATGAAGGCTGAGTCACTCTGAATGACAGCAGTCAGCTGGTTTTAAGGAGTTATAGAACATGGTTACATGACGAACGCCCATTTAAAAAGTATTGTTATTATCCTGCTATAGTGGAGCATTGTCTGCCAGTATGATGTCTGCATACAGCTAAACTGTAACAGACAGAATGAAGAGTCTGTCAGCTGGAGCTCAGCTTTAGAAAGAGAGGAGACAGAGGCAGAGAGGAAGAGAGGAAGAGGTGAGGAAGATGAGAGAAGAAGTACTGTAGCTGCATTAGAAACGTGAATCTCAATCACAGCTATTAAATAAATAAAGGTGTATATAATTTAAATAATTTTTAATTCCCATTGCCAGATAGATAAGTGAGGAGTGACAGCCAGAAAATACAGAGAGAAAGCAAACAGGGAAATGAAGAGTGCTGTAACTTTGAATCTTCATCATGGATTTCTGACAGGCAGACTTGTTGGATAGTTTGTCCATAATTTGAATGAGTACTATCGGTACATGTATTTGTTTATTTTTAGTTACCTGTGTTCATTAAACAAGGTCCAAAGTCAGTTTAGGATGATATGTTATTATTAAGCCCGTTCATATTTCCTAGAGATCAATTTTTGGACCTCAGTATTTCTAAAACTTTGGCTACAGCCCTGCGAGGCTGTCAGGTAAACAGTAGATGTAGCTGCAGATGATGAGAGAAGATGAAAAGAACTTCTGTGTTAGGATAGGTGTCAAGTTAAGGCCTGATCCATAACATATATGGACAGCATTTAAAAAACAAACTGCTGTGTGATGTGTGATGCGGTGCACCTAACTTTTGTGCCGGTGCACCCAAGAAAAAAAGGTTAGGCGCACCGGTGCAACCAGTGCAAAAAGTTAGTCTAGAGCCCTGCTTCAGGTGACCAACAAGCAGGCTCCTGCTGGGGCAGCTGATCTGGGGATGTCCTCCACAGATCACACTTCACATGGAGATTCACACAAAGATGATGTCAGCACACAGGTAATGCAGATTCTTTCTTTTATGGCTGTGGCTGTGTACTGTCTGGTATCTTTGTTTAGATGGGAAGGTGTTTGTATTGCTTTTCCTGGTAAACGTCTCAGACTCACACACTCTGTGTTTCTATTTTGGCCCTTATGGGGCCCCTGGGTGCAAAGTGATTTTCACATCAGCATCACAACATCACACACTCCTTGTTTTCCATGTTTCTCCCGTATGGATGTAATTAGAAGTTATTTTACATCAGTACTGAAAAACCTGACAGTGTCAAACTGTAAATTATAATAAGCATAATTCACCACTTCCCAGTCTGTTGTATGTCTAATGCTGTGTTTATACTGTAGTCCATTGCAATGTCTTATATTTGCTCCGAGACATCGCAGGCTCACACACTGTGTTTCTATTTTGGCCCATGTGGGGTCCTCCTGACCTCTTCATGATTTGGGATGTTCTCAACTTGTGGGGCCTCTCTCACGTCACACACAATTTTGATCTTTCTAGCTTTGTAGGGCCACTTTACACCAAGAACTTGTACTTTTGATTTTCCTTATGGAGCTCTTTTTTACGATAGTCCAAGTATTTTTACTCCTAAATGCATGGTAGTGTCAAATCTCAGATTATGTTAAGCTCAACTCCCAACTATCACATCTAATATCTACAGGGTATTTAGTATGTGATCCATTGCATCTCTGATACTGTTAAGGGACTTGCTCATAACTCTTGTAAAAGGCATGTTACCAGATTAATTGTAAGGCAAACGTGATATGAAAAGTTGCTTCCACACGAGCCATAGACCATGCATTAATTAGCTGTTTGGAGAACAGTTGTCTTATCACTTACCTTTTTCTACGTTCATTTTTAAGGTATATTCTTTTTTTATTCATATTTAGGTTATGGTTTCCAAGTTTTCACTTGTGGAGTACTCTGATAGTGAGGATACAGATGAAGGCTGTGGCACAGACCACCCTTTGACTTCACACTGTAATGAAGTTGTTCAAAACAAAAGAATGACAGACATTTTGGTAAGCCTCAGATACATTAAATACATAATATTGACTAGAGAAGAATTTCAAAAACCTATGGATTTCCTTGATGTAAGGAAAGTCATGAACCACATCTGCATGTGTCTCTGTTTTGCAGAAAGATGCAGTGTCAGATGTTGCTAAATCTGTGTCTGACTCAGATAAGAGTGTTGTGCTTGAAACTGATGATGATTCAATAAAGATAGATTCAGTCTGCACTCATACAATGAAGCTGTTCCAAAGCTTAGGACAAAAAGTATTCTGGTATGTGTTAATGGCCATTTCTCACTTTTCCCAATGTAATATTTTTTATTACATTAAGAATGAAATGATTAAAAATATCTTGACAACTGTTTTGCAGATGGATGAAATGCCATGCTCCGATGCTCTCTATGATTCAAGTGATGATGACGATGCTCACCCTTCCACATCAAACTCTGAAATTGCTTCACAAAGGCCAAAGAGAAGTTGTTGGCACCCGGTAGGCCTTTTCTTTCCCCCTTCATTTTATAATTAAAGCGGACCAACAGAACACACATGCTTTTACAATCTTTATATTTGTTCTGTAGTTTGTAAAAAGCATAGGCATGGTATTTTGTGAATGATACATGTTAGGATCTATATTGACTTTACTGTACTGTTCTGATTGATTCCTTTTAGGGTTTTAAGAAATTCTGATATTGCAGCATATAACTGAAATGTAGATAGGTTGTCATACATGACAAACTAAGTGGAGGCTCAGTTATTAACTTGAGTTTTCTTTTTTCAAAAGTCTCTTGTAGAATCAGACAATACAAGCGGAGGTAGTGAAGAGGAGTATATTCCACATTTCAGGGAGGAAAGCACAGACAGTGACAGCAGCATGGAGTTGTCCATGGAAAATAAGAAAAAGGACAAAGTTGATTCTACAAGTCGGATGAGAACAAAGTCCTCCAGTCAGCCCCAGTGTGAGTCTAGGCAGTACGGAAGATTTGAAACAGAACCTGATTCCACACAAAGATTTCCTATTGTCACAGCACATGCTAATGAAGATGAAATGGTAGAAGAGCCATCCGTGTACGTTAATCCAGCTTTGAAAAAAGAAGATGGTTCCAGAAGTTATAACAAGAAACATCACTGCTTCTACTGTGGACAACAGGTTCAAAAATGTCAAGACATTTAATTCGTAAACACCATGAAAAGGTGGAAGTTGTCAAAGCTTTAAGTTTGCCAAAAAACTCAAAAGAAAGGCGACTCCAATTAGATTATATCCGAAATAAAGGCAACTTTGAGCATAACATTGAAGTTTTGGAATCCCACAGAGGAAAAATGATCCCATGGAAACAACCAAAGAAAAGATGAAAGGACAAGAATTTACACATTGTGTGTACTGCTATGGATTGTTCACAAAAAGAGTGATGTGGCGACATTTTCAGGTCTGCAAATTCAAGCCTAAGGGTAAATCATCACAAGGTAAAACTAGAGTCCAGGCATTGTGTGCTTTTACTGAACCTGCTCCACTTGGACTTGGTGAAGCATAGTGGAAGTTCTTAAGTGACATGAATCAAGACAATATTGCAGTTGCAATAAAGGAAGACCCATGCATTCTGGAGTATGGGTGCAGACTCTTTACCAAGAATGAGAGGGTAACTAGCCAACACCAGCATATTCGACAAAAGTTGAGAGAACTTGGCAGACTGCTACTGGAAGCAAAAAAGGTTGCACCTGTGAAGACTGTCAAAGACCTCATAAAACCTGAACAGTACAGTCATGTTGTCTCTGCTGCACGATCCCTGGCTGGGTTCAATGATAAAACTGGCAAATTTCACCGTCCATCTCTTGCTCGCAAAGTTGGACACAGCTTGCGTTCTTTGGCCATGTTTATAAAGTCGGAAGGATTGAAGACAAAAGATAAACAAGCTGTCCAAGATGCTGATGAATTTGCACAGCTATACCAAGAAAGTTGGAAATTTGACATTGCAAGTCAAGCACTAACTCAACTTGACCAAACCAAGTGGAATTCTCCTCAACTCCTCCCATTCACTCAGGATGTCCAGAATCTCCATTGCTTTTTATCAGAGAAACAGCAGCAACACTTGAATACCCTCACCGAAGAGCCTTCACCCTCAAACTGGAAAGACCTTGCTAAAGTGACCCTAGCACAAGTTATCCTCTTCAATCGCCGGAGAGCGGGTGAGCTATCCAGAACGCCTCTGTCTGTGTACTTGTCAAAGGACATGTCAGAAACGCATGATGATGTGAACTTGGCCCTTACAGCTCTTGAGCAGAAGCTTTGCAAACATTTTGTTCGGATAACCATTGTGGGAAAAAGAGGAAGGAAAGTTCCTGTTCTCCTCACTCCTCTCATGAGAGAATCACTAGATGCTCTGACTGAGAAGCGAGAAGAATGTGGAGTGCTGGATGAAAACAGATTATTTGCTTGACCACAGTCTGTCCATTATCTCAGGGGTTCTGACTGCATAAGACAGTTGGTGAATGAATGTAATGGCATAAAGAATCCAAAAGCACTAACCTCAACAAAGCTCAGGAAACACATTGCCACCCTATCCACTGTTCTGAATCTCAAGACAACAGAACTTGACCAGTTAGCTGACTTTCTTGGGCATAACATCGAAGTCCACAGAACACACTACTGGCTTCCAGAGGGCACCCTCCAACTAGCAAAAATAAGCAAAGTTCTTCTTGCAATGGAACAGGGACGCCTGGGAGAATACAAAGGAAAGAGTCTGGATGAAATTCACCTTGATGTAAACAGTATACCTACTGTACTATATTTTGATACGTGAATGTTTTGATGTTGTCCATTTAACTGCTATCTAGGGTCAATATTTCAGAGTTGGATGTTTGTGTACTCTTGATTGATCTCTATCAATTACCATTTTAGAGACTGCTGACATGGAGAGGTGTTCACAAGAGGACGCAGAAGATATGGGTGAGGTTTTTTAACTGGCTGTGAATTATTCATTTGATCTAAATACTGGACTGCCTGTGGATTTTGCTTGGCCTACTGATTGCAAGAAGTACTACTTATTACACGTTGCCAAGCATCTTTTTTGAATAGAAAGGTCTGAGTAGTATTTGCATGGTTTTATAATGTAATCCTACCAGTTCATGCAGCCCTTATAGCCTATGTTCACATTGAATTTTTATTTAGCACGCTACAGGAAGCCATAATGGCAAAATGGAGAAAGTTACCATGGACTGCACATTGTGCTACAAAAACTGTGTCGACTGTTCTAGACACATTTAAGTATAGTATAATATTTGGTTATGTGCTTTAATAGAATATTTTATTCCTTTCTACATAGCAAGTCTGAATACTCATTCCTGTGGCACTCCAAATGTATTTGTAATGACTGTTTTATGCACCCAGATGCCAGTGAGGATCATGAGTTGGAAGCTGAGGACAACATGACATCGCTGCAAGAAGGTACTTCCACATTGTTGTTTTTCAATCATCTTTAAAAGACACACATGCCATATATTAAAACAAATCTTTGATTATTGTGAATTGCTTGCTATCACATATGCTGCTTCAGTAAACCTTTGCTGCATGCAGGCGCCAGTGTTCCACATGCACAGGGGTCAGAAGATGAGAGCACGGTGCCATCCCTGCTAGAATGTGCCTCCGCACCAAAGAGCCACAGTCGGAGGAAGGGGGGCACAAAGAGAGGTGAGCTTAGAGCAGTGATAAAACTACCCACTCCAGCTTTGTGTATTTATTATAATTAGTTATATTAACGAGTTCCTTAAATGGAGAGAAACCTTCTCCAAACTATGAATGACAGTGACCTATTAAAACGCTGCGGAGACTTTCTGTAGTTATTCATTTTTATTTTACCCCTCCTGGACCCCCTGCAGTTCGCCTACAGAGCTAACAGATCTGTGGACGATGCTGTCAACCTGACCCTTCACTACATCCTGCAGCATCTGGACTCCCCGGGAACCAATGCTAGGATCCTGTTTGTGGACTTCAGCTCTGCTTTCAACACAATCCGCCCAGCTCTCCTCCAAGACAAGCTGTCCCTGCTGCATGTTCCAGACTCCATCTGCCGGTGGATCACTGACTTCCTGACAGACAGGAGACAGCATGTGAGGCTGGGGATGAATGTCTCGGACACAAGGACCATCAGCACCGGTATCCCCCAAGGCTGTGTACTTTCCCCTCTGCTCTTCTCCCTGTACACCACCTGCTGCACCTCCAGCCACCAGTCTGTCAAGCTGATTAAGTTTGCTGACGACACCACCCTCATTGGACTCATCTCAGACGGGGATGAGTCTGGACAGGAGGGAGGTGGACCGTCTGGTGTCCTGGTTTGCTGACAACAACCTGGAGCTGAATGCCCAGAAGACAGTGGAGATGACAGTAGACTTTCGGAAAGTGCCAGCTCCATCACCCCCCCTCACCCTGACAGACACCCCCATCTCCACGGTGGACTCTTTCCGCTTCCTGGGTACCACCATCACCCAGGACCTCAAGTGGGAGCTCACCATCAGCTCCCTCATCAAAAAGGCCCAGCAGAGGATGTACATCTTGCACCACTTGCACACGAGTACCACCTCACCGATCCATGTGGTACCTGTTACATTATTACATTATTACACTGTTCCACTCGTTCATATAAGGGTCTATGTTTGCCATTACATCCACCATTCATTTTATGTTCTGTTCATTGCATGTCTGTTATTCCATGTCAATTTAGCCTTACTTTAGTTTATTTACTTAACCCTCGGGCGTCATTGGGGACTCAAAAATGTCCACTTACAAAAAAACGCTATAAAAACTTAACAGATTAATGTTTTTTTCTGCTTTCTTCTGCATAAATATGTTAAACAACTTCAGCCCTGCTCAAAACTACCAAACATTAAATCATTTTGAGGAATTTAACCCTTTAAATGCCAGTTTGATTACTTGATGCAACAGTAATTTTTTATGAAGAAAACACAAAAAGTGAGTTGTTTTCCACAAAACAAAAGTTAGGTGGCTGAGGCATTATTTTTTGAGAACACATGAGAATCCTGCTCACAAACCGAGGAGGTCAAAGCTTCTGGAACACACGGACCTCCTGCTCCTGTTTCCTCCTGGCAGCCTCCTCCTTGTTCCTCCTCTTCTCCTCCTCCATCTGTGAAGAAACAGCTCAGCTCATGTGTCTGATCACAGCTGCAGGCTGGAGACTGGGAGAAGTGGGATGAGCAGCATCTCACCACCCTAAACCTCATGTTCTCATTATTAAGTGTCACCTAACTGGGAGGAATTACCTCCGATCTAAAGTACGGACCCATGCTGTCTCTTACCTTTTTCTTCTCCTCTCTCTCCTTCAGTAATGTCTGCTTGTCCACCAGCTTCACCACCGTGGGCAGGCCTGCAACGTAGTCAGCCTGTCAGTTCACCTGTCTCCCTCTGCCTGCTTTCTGCTGCCCTCCTCAGCAGCCAGCAGGGTTCTGTGTCTGAGCTGAAGGCCGTTACCTTCATGATCTTCCAGTCGGACTCCCAGCTCCGGTAACGTGTCGTCACGGATGACATCACAGAGCTGCAGCAACTCCATCACTGAAGGGTTTCATTAAAAATAGCTTAACTAAACCCTGAGGAAATACATCCACATATTCAGAGGATTCTTAAATGCACGTCCTCACCTTATATCTTCCTGTTTGAACAGCATATTTATAATCAGAAAGGTTTCTTACAGAGGAAGTGGACTCCTGGACTACAGCATGGTGCACTACCGGCCCTACACTACACTGGTGTGAGTGTGTAGCATTCTAGATGGTGTAGATGGTGCACCACTACAGCATGGTGATATGACAAAGAATATATGTAAACTCAGCTATAGAAATGATAACAAAACAGTGAGATAACATCGATTGTAGTGTCAGAACAAGTAAAGTACGTTTTGTGCATACGTGTATAGTTTATACATATAAACTATAATAACAAGGAAGAAAAAATCAAAAAAACAAAAACCAGTCAAAACAGATGAGTGCTGCTCACAGCAGCCGCCATGACCCTGATGATGGATGAGCTGAGCTGAGGGAGGAGACTGATCTTCCTGCTTTTCCTGGGCATATTGTAAACGCCTCTTCACTTTTTGTCGTTATTACTTAAAAATTCTTTGAAAAAATACGGCGTTGTTCTCGTAGACCGAGGAGCCCTGCGTTTGTGCTGCCTACATCATGGTTACTCAACCGGAAGTCAAAAATAATTACCTTTTATTACATTATTCTACATTTTAGTGATTTAAGTGACAGTGCAGAGCTTCCAGACAGTTTGTCTCCTTCAGTGGGACTAATCAGCTGTTATATGATCAGAGCGTGTGTAGATGAAGCAGGATCACATATCAACATGCTGCTAGATCTTGAAACTCTGTCCATTCCATCTGATGGAGGCTTTTCTCCACTTCTTGTTCCTCCAGTTCATGCCTCCTTTGCAGAGCAGCGGCTTTCTCCATTAAAGCTGCTTTTTCTGATTTCAACCTCAAGCACGCCGATGACGTCCTAGACACAGATGATCTGCTAGAATGACTTTGCTTGCTCGATTTTTTGCTTGATACATTTGACACACTGTCACCAGGATTCATTTCAACTTGACTCTCATTACTTGCACTTTTGCCATCATCATCATTTTCATCAATCAATACATTCCCATCACCCATTGCATCTTCATCTTCATCAATATTTGCACTTTTATTCACAGTTTCTTCATCATCATCGCATGAAGCTCCATTGTCCTTTAACCACATTGTGATCTTTTCCATAAATGCATCATTGTCATCCTTTTTTGACTTAAACCATGCCTTCTGCTTTTTCTCCTCATCATTGGACTTGAATGCAGCACACCGTAGTCATTGTAGTTTCTCACTGCGGCAGCGCACAAGATCCAAACACACAATCCCTTTATCTGCTCCTAGTGTATGCACCAACCGGGCCTCCTTTATCTTCTTTCAATGTCCATAATCATTTTTCTTTTCAATTAAAGAGCATGATTTACCGTTCTCCATAAGACAAGCTGCCACTCGATCAACCGCTCCAGTCGGCATTTCTGCGCGTCCTTTTTCCAACCTCCCGATGAGATCAGGTTTTTACTTGTGTAGTGCCGATTTTACCAGCCTTCAGCCACTCGGTTGGGTGCAGGGGATGTTGTTTTCCTACGTGCTGTTATTTCCAAAATGAATCATTTGATGCATCGTACTCTTTGGTTGAGGTTCCCGTTTATTGTTAACAAAGTATTTGATCATGATTACAAAACAGAAAAAACGTGTCGGCGGTAAAAACTGTACGACCTCCCAGCTCCCATACCTGTCTGATCTGCTCACCTGAATCACCTGTGTTCATTTAAGCCTTACCCACCAACCCTAACCTGCCATCTAGCGACAAACAAAGGCAATTGCATGTTAACTTCATGGCTCCTACAGGTCCCATTAACTCCTATTATAATGCTACATTTTTTAATATCATAGCTATAACAACATATAACCATGCATTTCTTGATGTAAGGGTTTCATTTTGGAGAAAAATGGTTACATTTGACATTTTCTACTGTTCACCACTAAAATCTTTCCATCATAATGTCCCTGTAATGTCTTCAGCTTGTTCAGCTGATGTCATGGACAGCCAGAAAATCCAAGCAAGACACTACAAGACCCTCCAAGAAATGTACAAGTCCAAAAAGCCAAACAAAGCTGCGGTAACTCAATTGCTGAACCTTGAATTCGAGTCTCGAAGACCCTTAATCACCTCTGACGTCTTACAGGAGCAAGACAGAGCAACAAAGATTCTAGAGGCTTACCCTTGTTTCAGGGAACTGGATCACGTAAGTAATGTTGGTCCCACTTAGATGCAGAACAGATGGAAAAGCTTCTACTCAAAGGTCCAGTTTTATGGTGTGATGAAGAAGGCCATGAAGCCTCCAAAAACTTTGAATGGAGGTGAAGTCATGACACATTTAGTTCTTTTTACATAATAATGTCTCAATTATTTATGTTAGAGTTACTTATAGTACCACGTTGTATTGTGCCTTTTCCATTCAACCAGTGGAGCATATCACAGCTGTCTTCAGAGCCCTGCCACTGCTCTGTCCGTCCAGCACTATGCCACCAAAGAAACTGGGCTCAAGCAGCGAGGCTCTTTTCCATGTCCTTTCGGTAAGATTGTTCATAATATATTCCTGTTTTTCATACATTTTATATTTAGTTTAGTTACTTTGAGATAAACTTTGATCATTTCCATGGTTCCAGGGGAAGGGGAAGTGTTTCCTACAGTGTGCTTAATGTAGTACTGACTTCATTGGCTCTAGCTGTGCTGCATTCAGCATTTGCAGGGGATTTATTGTGACCATAGAATTTCACTAATGTCCTCATCCAGGTCAAAGTTTATGTTACTTTTCTAATCTTCTTCATTTATTTGTGTCATCCAGACTTCTGAGGATCCTGATGGGTTTGTGCGGCAGCAGGGCCTGTCTTCTCCTGTTCCGCTCGTTTCTGAGGACAACTGCATGATCGCCGTTGGAAACACTCCACTGAGCACCTTCACCATGGACAGACTTCTCTACCTCATGGCATATTACTATGCCCTGCACATGACCTACCATTTCTACACTCCTGTCAGTACTGCAAACAGAGGTACTTCACCATTCAATCCACGAGCAGGATTTGACCCCCACTACAAAGAAGCGATTGGTGAGTGGAAGTCATTCCCTGAGCGAGTGAGCCCCTTTGTTTGTAGAAGCTTGTATTTGATTTTTTAAAGAAAAGTTCATCACATTCCTCACATTTGTTGTTGATGTTTTTTGGAATGTGAAAGTGGTCCTGTTTTGAATTAAATACACAATATTGAATGAAAAACTTTTGGTGGCTTGATTTAAGACAACTTCACTTATATTTGTTATACTGTTTTAAGAAATGATGTCTTATTTTAACTACCTTCATGCTTATTATCCATCTCAGATTAAGGTGTCATTTCCTAAAGTTAATTTAGTAGATAGACTTAAATTCTAATTTTAAGTTACTTAATCTTAAATTAGTGGTTTTTCATTTCTTGTTTTAGAACAAAATGGATTAATTGAAGATTTTCTGTCTTGTTTTAAGTCTCATTTTAGTCTTACAGAGCCAAGAATTTTGGGCCTATTTTAAGAATTCTTGTCAAGAAAAAAAAGCTTACCCCATTGGCAGATTCATTTGCTTGATACAAGATAATTTGATTGACTATAAGAATATTTTCCTTTTTTCTAGTAGAGCTGTTTTTGCAGTGTGCTGAGCACCCTTAGGCGACTCAGATGCACTTTTGTAGTTTTTTATCTTTCAGCAATCAGCTGCTGCAGACAAACAGGGCAGCAGCTGTGTTCCTCTAATCTCCACACAACACCATCCCAGCTAACACAACCTAAGCCTCCATGCAGAGGCGTAGCAGTGTTAGCGTTTCTGCACTGCATGCACACAGAGGTTGCTATTAGCTTAGCTTGGCCTGGATTCAGGGATAGTGTGCACACAGACTGGGAGGAGGGAGAAACTGTTAGCCTAACCTAGCCTGCACCCAACTCACACTGAGGCGTCATGTCCAGCAGCACCGAAGGCATGGAGCCTGTAAAGATAAGAGTCTTTATGAATCTGCTGCACCGCCGTGCTGTGATATTTATTTGTTGTTTGTTGTTAATGAATCTGCAGTTTGACTTTAAGTCCCACACAGATCACAGCACTAAAACAGAACGACTTTGCTGTCAGCCATGTGATGTGTTCCACTTTGTTCTTGATTTCGGGCTCATTTCAGCAGTGTGCCGCAGAGGTCTGAGAGTTCTGATTAGAAGTCCTTTTTAAATCTTTTTGGGGTCTCATCCCCCACAGATCAGCCTTGAAGCTTTTCATCCAGCTCTTCTTCTTTGCTCACACCTGCTGAATGAGACACATGCTCATTTACTTTGGACTGTTTTTTTGTAATAGAATAATTTAGAGTTTATCCAACACAACAAACGCTGTAAGGAGAGATACTGTCTGCTCAGCCGGCTGGAAGCACAAACACAGGAAGTAGCACAATGACTGCGAGCAGGGAGAAACTGATGAGGCCCCGTTCACACTGGAGGAAGTTCATCCAGCAGATCAGCATGCAGGCTGCTGATGGAGGCTTCTATACACACAGCAGCCCTGCTGACTCTCAATCCTCCGCTCTGATTGGACTGAGGGCGGAGTAGAGCCTGTGCTGACTCACTGCACCGCCTGCTGGTTCGGTGTGGTATTACATGGTTACCATGGTGCTCCTGTTCACCTTTAAATCAGCTGTGGGGGTGTTTTTCTGTTGACAGGAAAGTCCGGACTCTCACTTTCAGTTAGAGGGAAAACACCGCAGTGGTTTCAGTGCACAGGACGGAGGCCTCTGAGACTGAACCACCAGGCGGAGGGGGGGTTTACAGCAGGAGGAAGAGCGACACCAAAAACAGGATTTGAAAGGACCGCCTGCAGGTCACACGAGCAGCCCCCTGGTGGCCGAGGCCCAGTATGACAGGACATTTGGCATGATTTTAAACAAAGTCAATAGACGCCATGTGCAGTCTGTGTTCAAATGTAAACCTTAATGCTGCAGTTTCTAGAGCTGATGATTGTTTCATTATTGATTGATTGCCCATGATTAATCAATCAGTGCATTCTGACATTTGATGGACAAACAGTGGACAACGTCCTGAAAAGGTTCAAACTTCCGTTCATTGATCGTTGTTGCAGCTTTAGAGCAGATGATGAGGATGTAGATGATCGCTCTGTGTGTCTGTGATGACCTCATCTGAACAAGAAACTGGACTGGACCGACAACACAGCTGCACTTTACAAGAAGGGCCAGAGCAGACTCCACCTCCTTGATCCTGTGGAGGAGGTGGGAGATCAGAGGATGCTGGCAAAGCTGTCACCACCCACCCCATGCACAGCACTGAGCAGCTCCTTTAGTGACAGGCTGCTCCATCCACGCTGTGTGAAGGAGCGCTTCCACAGGTCCTTCCTCCCTGCTGCTGTCAGACTTTACAACCAGGCTTGCCGCCACAGTAGATTACACACACACACACATATAGCGCTCATAAGATAAAATAAGGTCAAGTAAACAAGATCAAGTCAAGTCAAGTATATTTATAAAGCACAAAATAATCAAATTACAGGAAACAGGATAAAACATGCATAAAAATGGTAAAAGCTCCTTTCCACAACTATCCCTACTCTTCGGGTTGCCCAGGCTGGATCGGTCCTGGTAGTCTACGCACTTTGTCGCTCAGCCTGGCAGACCTGGTAGTACCAGCTTTTCCGGTAGTCCTCACGGTCATGGTAGTACCAGATGTCTGCATTGATCCTTGCAAAGAGGCTGTCCATCTCACTGTCCTCCGAATGTGTGACCTTGGCCCTGCTCTGTGCTGGTGTCTCTGCGAAACATTCTTTCTTCTGTGGTTCCTGTGATTTTAACCACGTTGGCAGAAAGATGTCCACCAGCTGTTTGGGGTCCAACGGTCTGTACGTGGGCCTGCTCTGTGCTGGTGTCTCTGCGACACGTTCTTTCTTCTGTGGTTCCTGTGATTTAAACCACGTTGGCAAAAAGATGTCCACCAGCTGTTTGGGGTCCAACGGTCTGTACGTGGGCCTGCTCTGTGCTGGTGTCTCTGCGAAACATTTTTTCTTCTGTGGTTCCTGTGATTTAAACCACGTTGGCAGAAAGATGTCCACCAGCTGTTTGGGGTCCAACGGTCTGTACGTGGCCCTGCTCTGTGCTGGTGTCTCTGAGACAAGTCCATCGGTGGTCTGCACACTTTTTCGCTCGGCCTGGCAGACCTGGTAGTACCAGCTATTCCGGTAGTCCTCACGGTCATGGTAGTACCACATGTCTGCATTGATCCTTGCAAAGAGGCTGTCCATCTCACTGTCCTCCGAATGTGTGACCTTGGCCCTGCTCTGTGCTGGCGTCTCTGCGACACGTTCTTTCTTCTGTGGTTCCTTTGATTTAAACCACGATGGCAGAAAGATGTCCACCAGCTGTTTGGGGTCCAACGGTCTGTACGTGGGCCTGCTCTGTGCTGGTGTCTCTGCGACACATTCTTTCTTCTGTGGTTCCTGTGATTTAAACCACGTTGGCAAAAAGATGTCTACCAGCTGTTTGGGGTCCAACGGTCTGTACGTGGGCCTGCTCTGTGCTGGCGTCTCTGCGACACGTACTTTCTTCTGTGGTTCCTTTGATTTAAACCACGTTGGCAGAAAGATGTCCACCAGCTGTTTGGGGTCCAATGGTCTGTACGTGGGCCTGCTCTGTGCTGGTGTCTCTGAGACAAGTTCATCGGTGGTCTGCACACTTGTTCGCTCGGCCTGGCAGACCTGGTAGTACCAGCTATTCCGGTAGTCCTCACGGTCATGGTAGTACCACATGTCTGCATTGATCCTTGCAAAGAGGCTGTCCATCTCACTGTCCTCCGAATGTGTGACCTTGGCCCTGCTCTGTGCTGGTGTCTCTGCGACATGTTCTTTCTTCTGTGGTTCCTGTGATTTAAACCATGTTGGCAGAAAGATGTCCACCAGCTGTTTGGGGTCCAATGGTCTGTACGTGGGCCTGCTCTGTGCTGGTGTTTCTGCGACACGTACTTTCTTCTGTGGTTCCTGTGATTTTAACCACGTTGGCAGAAAGATGTCCACCAGCTGTTTGGGGTCCAACGGTCTGTACGTGGGCCTGCTCTGTGCTGGTGTCTCTGTGACATGTTCTTTCTTCTGTGGTTCCGGTGATTCTAACCACGTTGGCAGAAAGATGTCTACCAGCTGTTCGGGGTCCAACGGACTGTACTTGGCCCTACTCTGTGCTGGTGTCTCTGAGACAAGTCCATCGTTGGTCTGCACACTTGTTCGCTCAGCCTGGCAGACCTGGAAGTACCAGCTATTCCGGTAGTCCTCACGGTCATGGTAGTACCAGATGTCTGCATTCATCCTTGCAAAGAGGCTGTCCATCTCACTGTCCTCCGAATGTGTGACCTTGGCCCTGCTCTGTGTTGGTGTCTCTGCGACACGTTCTTTCTTCTGTGGTTCCTGTGATTTTAACCACATTGGCAGAAAGATGTCCACCAGCTGTTCGGGGTCCAACGGACTGTACTTGGCCATGCTCTTGGACAGCTGATTTTCTAAGGAGGACATGTCCTCTGACAGTCGGTTTACCATACTGTCTTTTTCCTGGACAGTAAAGAAAGAAAGAAAGAAAGAAAGAGGGTGAAAAACAAGAACAAAAGAACAATTATTATTTTGATTGCTTGCCAAAAACCATAAGATTATAAGAAGCTCAGGCTGTGTGATGTGAATGTGGAAAAGTAGTATACAGCTGAAGGACGATCAATATGACAGATACAATGCTTAAAGTCTGATAAAGACTACAAACATGGCTGCTTTGTATGCTTCTTGTGTGTCAGCCTGTCACCGTGGGATCAGCCCTGCCTGCCTGCCTGTATCCATGACAACCTGAATGTTTAACTGTATCAGCTCTCTCTGTCCCCTCCTAATGCATTTCCAATGTAACAACACCCTCTAAAAAATCAGCCATTCAAATATCAACATGTTCATCTCACAGAGCACATTCCGGGTCAACAAGTTTTTCACATATTAAGCAGTTTTTTTAAGCAGTGTCATTTTTAACATGGGAGTCTATGAGAGAGCCCTTCAACGAGGGTCATCTGCCAAATGCATCTGCTCCTACAAATGTCAATGTATAATATATTTTACTTTTGGAGACCTTTGATAAAGTTTATGAACATGAGGTGAGAGAGAGAGAGAGACAGAGAGAGACAGAGAGAGGGGGAGAGAGAGAGGGAGACAGAGAGAGACAGAGCTATAGTCGCACCTGTGACCGGGTCCCTTAGAAGAACTCAGCTGAGATGGTGTTTAGTTTCTGAAAAGTTTGGTTCTGTCTGAGCCCACATTTAGAATTTGAATTGTTTCCATTAGAAAAACTTGGCAGCGGAAAACGTGACCGGCAGGTTTTCAGTTTACCGGACAAGTGTTTTTTTTACCATAAATACTGCACAAGGCTCTTAACATGGTAAAATTACAAACACAAACAGAAACACATCGGGACGGGCTCATACCAGTTTAATACCGCGGTGTGCTGCCAGCATGGAATTTAAAAAAGTCTGTTCGCTATATGCGTTTTTAAACGGCCTCAATAAAACTATATTAACTGAAAAAGATGGCTTGTCAAGTTTCAGGCAGTTTATAATGCACTTCACCTGCCATGCACGGCACAGTATTCACGTACAGTGGGGTAAAATGTGGAGGCCGTTTGACGGTGTCAGAATTTGGATACCGCCCAACCCTAGTGCAGACACACACACACTCTTTCTCTCTCTTTGAATAAACGCCATGAAGTTGCACTTATCACTCACTACTGTTGGTACTCACCACGAATCTGACTGTATGAAGAAATGTGTAAAAGATGTTATCCTCCTCTGCAGCTGTTTCGTTCTTCCTCTCTGATCCGTCTCTTCTCGAGTTTAGTCCAGTAATCAGTTTGAGATTATTTTCCTTCGTTTACACGAACTCTCCAAAATCTCCTGCTGTCTCTCCTTGAAACTCTCCACCAACAGCTTTATTGCACAAAGGTGGACCTTTATATATCTTTGTATGCCTTTGATCTCTGAGTCATCAAAGGTACAGCCCTGCCTGCCTGTATCCATGGCAACCTGAATGTTTCTCAACTGCCCCTAACTGCAGCTCTCTCTGTCCCCCTCCTAATGCGTTTCCAATGTAAAAACACCCTCTAAACAACTGCTGCTTTTGTTCAAACCGAAGCACTCAGACAAAAAATAAAAAATTTGTGCAAAACTCTACACACAAATAAAACAACCTTACACCAAATCAGCAAAACATTGCAGATCTCTTGCAAAAGCTAATACATCTTGCTTAACTCTTCAAACCTTTGTAAAAATGGTATTTTTGTACCACACAGTTAACACAAACCATCATATTACTAAGCACACAATGTGCCAACTACACACTGATGGTATTACAGTTTTTTCTGAATGCTTAAACACTAACAATGATTCTTATAGCACAATTTCTAAAACTATTAATAGTTATAGCAAAATCACTCACTGAGTTTACAAAACTAAAAGCAAAAAAACTGCTTTACACTCAGTTTGCACTTTTGTAACACACAATTTGCAAATGTATAAATATAATCCACTTCACAGCATCTTTTTGCTGAACTGTAAACACAACTCACTGCTTTACACACAACTTCCAAATGATCAACACACTCCTAGTAAAACTACACACATGTATGGCTAGTATTTACACTACTTCCTCTTCCTCTTCCTCCTGCTTCCTCATGTCCTCATCCTCCTCTAATTCTCACTCTTCTCAGTCTTCTTCTCCCTCCATTGTTCTCCACACTGAAGCTTACCTGTGGCTTATTTACAGCTCATGCTGATTGCAAAGTGAACTAATGATGTAAAACAGTTCTCACATGTGACAGTGTAGCCAGACAGTTGGCAACATAGTGTAAACACCAGCCATACATGTGTGTAGTTTTACTAGGAGTGTGTTGATCATTTGGAAGTTGTGTGTAAAGCAGTGAGTTGTGTTTACAGTTCAGCAAAAAGATGCTGTGAAGTGGATTATATTTATACAATTGCAAATTGTGTGTTACAAAAGTGCAAACTGAGTGTAAAGCAGTTTTTTTGTTTTTAGTTTTGTAAACTCAGTGAGTGATTTTGCTATAACTATTAATAGTTTTAGAAATTGTGCTATAAGAATCATTGTTAGTGTTTAAGCATTCAGAAAAAACTGTATATGCAGCTAAGTACAGAGTATAAGTGTCACTATAATCCAATCAGAGTACAGTACACAGTATGAGCACAATATATGATGCATGGATACAAATCTGGAGCTATAAGGTGCTAAGTTGTCATGGTGATAAGGCAGGTGATGGGGGTCTATGTAAGCTCCATCCTGGTCATTGTAGGCGTAGTTCGGCTCCCCCAGGTCATCGGTGGGGGCGTGGTCTCTGCCAGCCAGCAGATTGGTCCGTTTCAGAGCGCGGCCTTCTCCAAATGCACGGTACAGATACACCGCCATGACGAACAGCGCCACCTGCAGAGAGGCGGAAACACTCAGTGTGATGGAGCTAGAGTAACATAAGGCTACCATCCAGACTCACTGTACGAGACAGCCTCTAGTGTGTGTGTGTGTCTGTGTGTGTCTGTGTGTGTGTGTCTGTGTGTGTGTCTGTGTGTGTCAGTGTGTCTGTGTGTGTCAGTGTGTGTGTGTGTGTCTGTGTGTGTCTGTGTGTGTCTGTGTGTGTCAGTGTGTCTGTGTGTGTGTGTCTGTGTGTGTGTGTCAGTGTGTGTGTCAGTGTGTGTGTCTGTGTGTGTGTGTGTCAGTGTGTCTGTGTGTGTGTGTGTCAGTGTGTGTGTGTGTGTGTGTGTGTGTACTTGTAAATATTACTTTGGGGGTTCTCTTCCCAAGGAGCCCACCAACAGTGAGGGGCCCATGCAGCAACCTCGTGGGGTCCAAAATCAACCACACACACACACACACACACACACTTCCGGAAGTGTGTGTCATTTGAACCAATGAGACACGCAGCCTACCGAAGGAGGACATTTGATAGGCTACTTCACTTCTGGCATTGCCAGTTCGAGACATGGGCCTATTTTCTTATTCCGCTTGGTACCAGCGGAGTGATATCAACGTTAATGTCAACAGCGACAGGTAGGTTTGCTTCATTTGACTCTTTCTGTGATTTTACGTCTTTCTCTGGACTCTGCCTGCAGCTGAGCTGCACTCATATATCAGCTACTTCTCGCTACTAACTTCTGTTGTGAGGTACTTATCAGTAACTTTTACTACAAATTGGTAGCTTCTGCTGTCGGCTAAAACTCGCTAGCTCCACATGCTAGCTTCTTCCACTAGATACTACTGCATCGCCTGCAGCTGAAGTGCAATTACATAGATTTATAGCTCGTATGTCAGCTACTTCTTCCAAATAACGTCTACTGTCTGGTATCTATCAATGCATTTTACTGTCGGCTACAAATCGCTAGCCTTTACTGTGGGCTAAAAGTCGCTAGCTACTTCCGTTAGCTTCTTCCGCTAGCTACTGCTGCACTGCCATATATGCACAGCAAAGCACATTAATCAGGAACAGTTCAATCAAAGCAGTCTGTAATATGAGTCTATGAATAGCATTTATTGATGTATGTAACTTAGTTTGCTAGGGATGATTTTCTGGTGCACATGCTGTGAACTCCTGACTTTGTATGAGCACAAATGTGAGTAAACAGTGTTTAACCTGCTGGCTCACTTAGTGCCACATCAGTGTTCTGACAGTGGGTACCAGTCCAGTGTTACAGATGGAGAAGCATCATTTGACTACCTTGTACCTTTGGTATGGATCTGATGTTTCTCTTTTAATAATATTGTAGATACATTCAGGTTGAATTAAATTGGTTTAATATCAATATAAACCTCTGTCTCAGAGAGGGCATAGCTGTTTTCATTGGTACTATGGTTATCTATGTAATGATATGAGCCATAATGATCAAAAGGAAGGAAAGGATTCGGCCTGCTGAAGAAGCAAAGGTGTACATTCAGTCTTCCAGTGACAAGTCAGGTTGCATACAAACATTTATTGACAGTAATAAAGGTATGGAGTTGTTATTTTAGTATGATTATATGGTCTATAATTAAGTGTTGGCTCAGTATTTCTATTAAAATGCCTCTATAGGAAGAGGAGTGTTTGCAGCCCAGACCATTGAACCAGGGGCTTTTGTACTGGAGTACAGGGGTGAACTCATATCAGTGGAAGAATGCCAGTCAAGACACTACTCAGAGAAAGAGAGTACATTTCTGTATGAATTTGAATGGCAGAATCACCGCTGGTGGTAAGCAAATCACATGTTGTGTAGAGATTCAGGCAATTCTTATTAACTCATGAGTCAAATATTTTAAATAACTGATGGATGAACAAATGAAGCAGTGTTGACAAGTTTGAGACATGAGAAGAGATTTATCTGTGTAGTGTTATCCTACAGTTTAAGTTGACCTCTGTGTTATGTGCTATTTAATGTTTTTACATTGTAAGTGTGTACATTTGATGATTCAGTATTACATGATTTCAAAGGTTCACTTTATTTCTCTGGCTTTTAGTATTGATGCATCCAAAGAAGATGGATCCCTGGGAAGATTAGTGAATGACAACCACAAATCACCAAACTGTGTAATAAAAAAGATAATAGTAAAGGACAGGCCACATTTGTGCCTCTTTGCTGTTCAGGCCATGTTCAGACTCTCAAAAGTCTCCAACAACAGACACACATTGGGCTCATATCGTGGTCTGAACCAATCAGAGACGGTGAAGGGAGGGACCTCCGTGTGTGTATCTTTGAAAACGTGTCTGCTGCGGTCAGCAGAGACCGAAAATTCAGAAGAAGAACGCGGACATATGCTGCGCAGAGCGGATGCTGTGTGATAAAGCTTGTTCCATGCAGCACGAGAACAGAGAGATCTGTTCGTGTTCCCAAGGTGACGAGAACAAAGTCCGTTTCGGCCCGGACTTTTTAAAACGTGTGTGCAGAACTCATACGGCCCTCTGACTGTAGCGCGCAGCGCGCACACAGACAGACAGGTATTAAAGACGTTTCGCGGCAGAAACCGCAGTTTAAGTGAACATGCAGCGGAGGAGCAGGATTTGTTGCTACTATGCGGGTTTTGATAATTTGCTGTTGACCTGAATGAGTGATGATAACGAGCCGGTCATGTTCAGGGAGGGGGCGTGACGTGCTCGTAGCATCATAACAGACTGAACAGCAGGTCTGAGGACAGTGTTATCTGACCTGTGAGGTTCATCCATGAAGGCTGAGTCACTCTGAATGACAGCAGTCAGCTGGTTTTAAGGAGTTATAGAACATGGTTACATGACGAACGCCCATTTAAAAAGTATTGTTATTATCCTGCTATAGTGGAGCATTGTCTGCCAGTATGATGTCTGCATACAGCTAAACTGTAACAGACAGAATGAAGAGTCTGTCAGCTGGAGCTCAGCTTTAGAAAGAGAGGAGACAGAGGCAGAGAGGAAGAGAGGAAGAGGTGAGGAAGATGAGAGAAGAAGTACTGTAGCTGCATTAGAAACGTGAATCTCAATCACAGCTATTAAATAAATAAAGGTGTATATAATTTAAATAATTTTTAATTCCCATTGCCAGATAGATAAGTGAGGAGCGACAGCCAGAAAATACAGAGAGAAAGCAAACAGGGAAATGAAGAGTGCTGTAACTTTGAATCTTCATCATGGATTTCTGACAGGCAGACTTGTTGGATAGTTTGTCCATAATTTGAATGAGTACTATCGGTACATGTATTTGTTTATTTTTATTTACCTGTGTTCATTAAACAAGGTCCAAAGTCAGTTTAGGATGATATGTTATTATTAAGCCCGTTCATATTTCCTAGAGATCAATTTTTGGACCTCAGTATTTCTAAAACTTTGGCTACAGCCCTGCGAGGCTGTCAGGTAAACAGTAGATGTAGCTGCAGATGATGAGAGAAGATGAAAAGAACTTCTGCATTAAGACAGGTGTCAAGTTAAGGCCTGATCCATAAAATATATGGACAGCATTTAAAAAACAGCTGTGTGATGTGTGATGCGGTGCACCTAACTTTTGTGCCGGTGCACCCAAGAAAAAAAGGTTAGGCGCACCGGTGCAACCAGTGCAAAAAGTTAGTCTAGAGCCCTGTAAAGTCAAGAAAAACTTTGATGGTAAACCTAGATGTTTCCGCTGTGATCAGAGGGGCCACATAGCCCGCTACTGTACAGCCCCTTTACCTAAATCTACTGCACCTGAGCAGGCAGCAGTACGTCTGGAAAAAAAGGAGTGTGCAAGTGAAGAGAGCCACACACATCTAAGGGCAGAGCTCGATCTAGAGCCTGACCCAGTGGTTACAGCTGCTCTTATGGGCAGGTGTCCCGTTGTAGAAGTAGGGATGGGAGGGGTAGTGGTTCCATCATTATTGGATACAGGCTCTATGGTGACAACAATCACTGAGAGTTTTTTTAAGGAACATTTTGGCCATCTCACAGACTCCCAGCTGCATGAGTGTGCATGGCTAGATCTGAGAGCGGGCAATGGTCTTAAATTGCCATATTTGGGTTATCTGGAGCTGGCTATCACTATTTTAGGTAAATGTGTTCCACGCAAAGGAGTTCTGGTTGTGAAGGATCCAGAAGACCCACATATGTTGCAGAGAAAGATGCAAACTCCTGGTGTATTGGGAATGAATGTGATAAAGGGGTTTTATTATGAGCTGTTTGTGCAGTATGGACCAGGCCTCTTTGATGATCCTAGCATAACAGAAGCCCCTGAATGGAGACGAGCACTCAGACATTGCCATGCAGAGGAGCTCTTAATCAACTCCCCAGAGCCGTTCAAAGTAAGGGTTAAAGGTAAGAGCTCAATTTGTGTAGTCGCAGGTACATTAACTATGGTCCCTGTAACATGTCCTAAGGTTCCCTCTATGCAGCATATGGAGGTGTTAATTGAACCATTAGGCCCTGAAGAAGGGGAGCTTCCAGAGGGGTTATTGATATCACCTGCTGTAGTAGTGTCTGAGGCAGGAGAGGCATATGTACCTGTCACCAATGTCGGTTACTCTGATGTAAATTTGACTCCACGTAGAGTGATAGCTGCAGTTACTGTGGCTCCGGTGGTGTTAGATCAGCCATCTCATGCGAAAGTTTATAGGGATGCTAGCAGTAATGAATTTACAGCTGTTGTGTCCCCTTCAGGGGTTGAGGCGACCAGTGTGGGGGAATGGGATCTACCTTTTTTTGAGGGATTGGATGAGTTGGAGCAAGAACAAGCAGCTGCATTGCTTAGGAAATATCAGTCATTATTTGCAAGGGATGAAACTGATTTGGGCTGCACTGATTTACTCCAGCATGAGATTCCCCTGCTTGATGACATCCCAATTCGTCAGCCGTATCGTCGCATTCACCCATCTCAGTATGATCTGGTGAGAGCCCATATTAAGCAGCTGTTGGACAGTCACGTCATTAGAGAGAGTAGTAGCCCATATGCCTCTCCCATTGTAATTGTTCAAAAGAAAGATGGTGGGATCAGATTGTGTGTAGACTATCGTCGTTTAAATGCCAAAACCCGGAAGGATGCTTTTCCTCTACCCAGGATAGAAGAATCATTGGATGGGCTCGTAGGAGCTAAGTGGTTTTCCACTTTAGATTTAGCAAGTGGCTATAATCAAGTGAAGGTGGCAGAGAAAGACAGGGCCAAGACAGCATTTTGCACTCCATTTGGGCTATTTGAGTTTAATAGAATGCCATTTGGACTGTGTAATGCACCCAGCACGTTTCAGCGCCTCATGGAGCGTATGTTTGGGGATTATCGATATCAGTCTGTGTTACTTTACCTTGATGATGTGATTGTGTTCTCCTCCTCTATTCAGCAGCACTTGGAAAGGCTAGAGGAAGTCTTTTCTCGGCTGCAAAAGCAGGGGTTAAAAGCTAAGTTTTCAAAGTGTAGTTTTTTTCAAAAACAGGTGAATTATTTGGGCCATGTTGTGTCTGCTGCTGGCATCGCAACCGATCCAGACAAGGTGTCGGTGGTAAGAGAGTGGCGAACACCCACAAACCTGGCTGAGCTTAGAGCCTTTTTGGGATTTGCAAGTTACTACAGACGCTTCATAGCGGGGTTTGCAAAAATTGCTGCACCTTTGCACCGTGTGGTGACACAGTTAACTGCAGGTGTAAAAAAGGGCAAGACCTCTAAGAAGCCATTGTCTTTAGCCTGGACTGCAGAGTGTGAGGATCGCTTTTGTCAGTTAAAGGAATCTTTGATCTCGGCACCAGTGCTGGCTTACGCAGATTTTCAGAGACCATTTGTGCTTGAGATTGATGCGAGCCATGCTGGCTTAGGGGCAGTGCTTTCGCAGGAACATGGAGGGAAATTTAGACCAGTCGCATATGCTAGCAGGGCACTCAAACCTACGGAAAAGAACATGCACAATTATAGCTCCATGAAATTGGAGTTTCTGGGGCTTAAATGGGCAGACATGATAAAAATGCAGGAAAATTTGTGTGTACAGTCTGACATCTCTGTTCTTCCAGGCTGTTCAAAAGAGAATCTAGTCATTCTGCAGGAACAGGATCCAGTAATTGGCCCTCTTCTGACCTGTTGGAGGAAAGGACAATCTCCTGACCTGAGGCAGAGGGAGAGATTTGGTCCAGAGACCAAGGAGCTTTCTCGTCAGTGGGGGCGCCTTTCAGAGGAGAATGGGGTACTGTACCGTAGGATTAATCCTCCTGATGGGGGTGGACAGGTTTATCAACTTGTGCTACCGCAGTGCTTACAGAAGGATGTTTTAACCCAGCTTCATGACAATCATGGGCATCAGGGGGTGGAGCGCACATTGCAGCTAGTGCGCTCCCGCTGTTATTGGCCAAATATGTATAAAGATGTGGAGAAGTGGTGTCGTAGGTGTGGGAGGTGTGTGTTGGCAAAGGCAGTCCAGCCTAAAGTTAAACCTTTTATGGGGAGTCTGCAAGCATCTCGCCCTCATGAGATCTTGGCAATTGACTTCACTGTTTTAGAGTCAGCTTCAGATGGGCGGGAAAATGTGCTAGCACTGTGGCAAATGTTTTAGTGAAGAACTGGTTTAATCTGTTTGGACCTCCTGACCGCATTCACTCAGATCAGGGAAGAAATTTTGAGAGTAATCTGATGCGACAGTTATGTAAGCTCTATAAGGTGAGGAAGAGTCGCACGACCCCATATCATCCACAAGGAAATGGTCAGTGTGAGCGGTTTAATCGTACTTTACATGATTTGCTGCGCACACTGCCCCCAGATCAGAAGAGGTGTTGGCCCCAGCATCTCCCTCAGGTGACCTATGCTTACAATACCATTGTGCATCAATCGACAGGTAGGACCCCCTACTTCCTGATGTTTGGTCGTGAGCCCCGGTTGCCTTTAGATTTTTTGTTGGGTGCAGGGGCGGAGGAGAGCGAAGAGTACCAGTTAGAGGATTGGGTGCAAAAACATCAAGAGTTATTGGAGGAGGCATATGAGCATGTAAGGCAGCGTTTAGTGGTGCAGAGACAGTGCCGAGATCAGAGGCAGGAGGGCCAGATAAGGGAGTCGCATTTGGCAGAGGGTGATCTGGTGTACGTTCGAAACCATCGGGTGAGGGGTAGGAATAAGATCCAGGATTATTGGGACTCCATCCCCTACAGGGTGGTACAGTGCCCCCCAGAGCGTGGTGTGGTGTATTCCATTGTGCCTGCAGCTCAGGAGGGCCCAGTGCAGCAAGTGCACAGGACCGAGTTGAGGGAAGTACCTGTGGATGGAGTGAGGTTGAACGCGGAGGAGGAGGTAGCGGAAGAGCAGACACAGGAAGGGAACAGTGAGGAAGATGGTAATTCCTTAGAGACTCCAGGATGGGAACTATGTGGTGGGGAGTCAGTGGTGCAATCTGATTCAGAGGCAGAGGTGTCTATGGGGGAAGAAGAGAATATGGGACAAAGATCCTCTGCAGTAGCCGAGGCTCTACGTAGGTCCACCCGAAGTAATGCTGGGAAGCACTCTAACCCTCATCATTTGCCAGTTTCTACGAGGCCTGGTGATGTATCAGTATAATTGTTTTGTCTGTTTGTAGTTTTGGGTTTTTGTTTTTGTACTGGTGCATCGTCGGGGCGCCGATGCGTTTGCTGGGGGTGATATGTAGCAGGTGCTATTTGCCTCAGGTCGGGAAAAAGGGGAGGGTAAGTCGACCCGCATATATAGGGCTCCTTGTACGGGGGAACAAAGGTGTTGGGGTTTGGTTCCGCCCAGTGGAGTAAGGCAGGTGCACACCTTGCTCCACACTGGCGTGCAGGGAGGCCATACAGGTATGCGGGTTGGCTGTAGCCTACCTTTTTGTTTTAAAGTATTTGACGGGTGGTTGATTGACTTTGTTTTATACATTACAGATGGATGTTCAGGCAAATTGTCGGTTTCTTTTCTTTGTCTAGTCCGCCCGGCAAGTGAGCCGGTGTGTGGCACAAAAGAACTGGGAGGTGCCTTTGGGGCGGACTAGTTTTTCTTTCTTTCTTTTTTTTTTATTAATTTGTTTATTGTTATTTCGTTTTTTTGTTTTCCCCTTAATCCGTACCTACCCTACTTCCATACGACCTGCCAGGCGTGTGCAGTGAAACACAATTGCAGTGCCTGACTCACGTGTGTGGTGGAATCACAGTTGCAGTGTTCATAAAGTGTGGGGTGGACTTTTCTTTCATTCCGGGCGGCCGTTCTTTGGAAGTGGGGTAGTGGAGGTGGGCAAATTTATATTGTTTGATTGCATTAATAAATTGATTTGATTAGACCCACCTTCTCATCATTTCTTCAGCTGGTCTCATAGCCACATAACACAAGCATAGAGCTCGGAGTCACAGTTCTGTGTGAAACAGCACAGACAGATGTGTTCACTTCATTCATGAAGTTAAAGAAATCCAAAGCACGGTGTCCCCTCATGTGTTTACCTTTTGTGGCTGTCAGACATCTGATGACTGTCCTGGATCTGTTTCTCATCGTTTCTTCCTGCAGCCGATTCGCGCCGAAGTGGCGCAATATGTGACCGGGAAACTATTGTCCTTTGGTTTAAAATCGTATATATTCAGTACTGATATCCACATTAAGTTATCTACGTTTCAGTTGGAGTAGAGAATATGTTTTTTTTTTCAACTTTAGATTTCGGTTGAGCGACAGACTTCAGCTCATTGGAGCTAGCTAGCTGCCGTCCTGGTGTGCATCCTGTCACTGTCCAACAACAACAGGTTGGTTACCTGAAACAAAATTGTTAATGCTTTTAACAATAATGTGTAATATCCAGCTAGCTTCTGCATGATTTTTTAATGCGTTTGCTCTACATTATGTGTTGATGTATTTTTTATTTTTAAGTCTGTTCTTTGTTTTCAGATGTTTGTTTTGATCCTAATGGCGATCGTCTGCATCGTCCGGCTGTGGTCAGCAAACTTTTGGTTTGCTCAGTTTAAGAGACTGTTGCTGATCAATTTTATTGTCATCAGCATCTGGACCTGGTTCTATCTCTACAAGGTGAAAAAAGAGCTCCTTCAGTCTGTGCTTTGCTTTTAGCTAATTAATGTTTTTTTTATCAGTTTCTAAATATGTTATTTTTGTTGTGGTTTAGGGTATTGCTGATCAGAATAATATGATGGTCAATGGCACTGGAGTGAACAACATGGAGTGGAGTGATTATATGAAAGGTAACAAGCATGAACACACATGACGTATTTGTAGAGAGAGAGTTGTCTTTTCTCTGTGTAACAACGAAGACTATTACTGTATGAATTATCTTCTCGCTTCTGTGTGGATCACTTTTTGCGGACACATTTTTCTCCATATATAAATCTTTACGTTCATACATCACTTCTTCAGTTAAGCTGCAGCTGTTAATGGCTTTATTTCAATGTTTTCTGTAAGCTGCTCTAAAGAAGAAGCTTGGTTCTTCACAGCCTACTGTGTCCCATTAACTTGTTGTGGCTCTGTGGTTCATGCTAACATTTTACTCTTCATTCTGTTGTGTGTTTTTCCATATTTCCCCTAAGAACACAAAAGCAGCAAAGTTTTTCTTTTAATAGAAATGTTAAGAATTCTTCAAGTTAGATGTGTTTAAAGTAGCGAATGTATTCATTTTATTTTCACAGGGAGCGTTTTATTTTGAAGGCAGTTTATGCAGTTCCTTCTGCTTTCCTCACGTTCTCCATTTCATGTTTACAACGGTGCAGCAGTCACTGACGATGTAAGTTATGTTCCCACTGATGTGAGATGAATGAGTACATGTTACTTACTTCCTCTGTTAGTGTAGCTTCCCCATGGCGTATGTTTGTACTCTTTAAGAGGTCCGGTTTGCCTGTTAGCATAATCGCGATTTAGCAAGCTAAGCTAATTCAGTGTTTTTTATGGCTGTTAGCCTCAAGCTTAGCTACATATTTATGTTACATGGTTAAAGGTGGAAACAGCACATGTGACTACGTGACAGTTAATCCTTATTTGAATGTATTTTATTTACTGTGAAGTTATTATTTACTGTATTCATTTAAGCAGTATGCAATGCTAAAACAGTCCTTTGTTTTAAATATATTTCAGAAACTGCCCTCTACAGTGCACTGTATTGCTCTGTATCAAAAATGCACCGCTGTATCCAGAAAGTCCTGCAGTAAAAGTTATAAACTCATCTGATGTCCCGTGAGCTTTCTGACCAAAGCCCTGCAGTGGTCCATCAGGCAAATTCAAATCAGCATCAGAGGTCACGATCCTCAACAAAGGTCCTTCGAGCCGGATGTTGACTGCTGCAGAATATGTCATCAGATGAAGATATAACACTCCCCCCACATACGGGTGCACAAGAGCGGATCACAAGGCAACGCCGCACACCTAAGCATCTAGAAGACTACATCCTTGCCTACCATCCTCGAGGGGGAGGATCCTCAACAAGAAAGTTTAACTGTGCTAACATTATCTAGCTGGTTACTGCTGCTAAGGATCTTGTGTTGTCTCCCTGCAGAGTGGTTGAGAAGCACCTGGACTCAAGATGACCCTTGGAAGAAATACTATGAGTCAATAGTGTTCCACCCCATTCTGCTGGTACCTCTAACCAAGGTAGGTCACTGAATTAGTTGCATTTCCCAGGCGTCTCACTTCAGTGTATTTAATTATTCACTCCAAACTAGGTCTGCTTGAACTATAGTCTCTGAACATCTGTTTCTGTTCGGGCGATCGTTGTGACCATCAAACACCTCATCACTGAGCCATTGATGATCATTTTAGAAGAGATCAATAACTGTCTTCATGCACTCATGGAAAATCTACCGGAAAACCAGCAGATAGTCATCTTGGTAAAAATTCTAATTACTTAAATTATTATTGACACTTTTGAGTGACATACATGTCTATATCTGGACTCAGTGTGCCTTTGACCCTGGCAGGATCAGCTGTCTGCTGAGGTGTCTGCCCTAGAGGAGGGTATACTTGACCATGATTACCTTTAGAGGGCAAGTATAGTAATTTTATAGCTATTTCAATTTCAAGCTGCTTTGGAAACAGTTCTGTTGAAGTAATTATTACTTGGCTCTTTTTAAACATCTTTAGTAACATGGCAGCCATTGGTTGTGTCAGCCCTGCAAACCCTGATGGACGATGTTGTGGACAGTGGAGACAGGCATCCCCCTCCCCCGAGATGATGTCCCACTCACAGCCAGAGGACTCCAAGGTCTTCAACGTGGCATCCCATCCGGTCCAGCAGCACCACCAGGGACTCCTGCTCAGCCAAAAATGTATATATGTTCTTTGTATATAGTCATTTCTGCTGATCTTTTGTAAATAGTTGTACATTTCAAGAATGCCCACTTGTAAATAGAAATGACTTATTAAATACTTGTACATAAAAAAGAAATTATTTACTGTTGTAACAAGGAACACAATGACAATAAAAATTCAATATACAATTTAACAAGTATTATTTATTTAAATAACAAACAACAATTTAAATAACAAACAACATAGAACTGTAAACCTTCAAAAAAGAAAAAAAAATCACCTCCTGTCCACCATCCTCTCCAATAAATTAAAAAGTCTCTCCATCCTCTCTCTGCTCTCTCTTTCTCTCCTTTCCTCAGCCTCTCTCTGCAGCCTCATGTCCTCTCTAATCAAGTCCAACATTTCCTCATCCACTCTCCTCCTCTTCCTCCTTGCTCTCCTTTGCCCTCCTGGCTGCCTCTCATCATCATCCTCCTCTTCCTCCTCATGCTGCTCACCCTCTGCAGCACCTGGCCCTGGTGTGTCCTCAGGGATGGAGGCAATTAGGACAGGCGGGGCAATAGAGGGCCTCTGTCCTAATACCCCGGAGTTTAATCAACTCCTCTGTCTGTTCCTTGTTCCCTACAACAGAATTACATGTAAAGCATATTTTTTTGGAATGTCAACAGGCGAAATCATATAATAACGATAATATTGCTCCTCAGGTTATCTACGCTTTATACTATATTAAATGATATTGTATTAACTATTAAATCAAAACGTTTACAGTATTAACTGGGCTCATAACACATCGTTATAATTGTAAGAGGAGTGAACAGTTAACTAACGTATGAGAACAAATTTACCTGAGACACAGCCCTGATGTGAGGTACACGAATATCAGCACAGTTATATAAGGTATAAGTTAACATCCAACACATTTGAAAGTGACAGCTTTTCATGTTACGTGAGTGATCGTATCAACAGGTTAGCTTACAACGCATCACATTCCAGTGTTAGCGTTATTCACGTCATGTTTTTAAAATAAAACGTACATTTTTCGAAATGCTATGCTATGCTATGATGATAAAAAAGACCCCCTGAAATCCTAGCCTTGAGCAAAAAGCTTGTTACTTACATTTAAATGTGTATTTGGCGCCGCTGCCACTGCTGCTACTTGCATTGCCCGCCATTGTTGGGGAAAAAAAATAAGCCCGCAAAGCATCTTGGGATATGTGAGGCCATGAAGGATGGTAGCGATGCATCCTCCGAATTCAGGCAAAAGGAGGACGCATTTGGAGGCAGCATTTGAAGGACCCTTTGACTTTTGGCGAATTGGGACAGCCTCCGCGCAGCATTGTGACGTAAGCGGCCTTAAAATGCGCACTCAAAAGGATGCAGACCCGGAATTGGGACACAGCTATAGAGCTTCTCAACTCTACGAATGTAGATGCCTTCCTCCACGCTCTTCGGCGTTTCATCGCCAGGCAGGGTCGACCAAAGGAACTGCTGTCAGACTGTGGCACCAACTTCCGCGGGGCTGAGCGAGAACTCACAGAGGCTTTCGCAGCCATGGAACCACAGCTGAAAGATCAATTGACAGAATACCAAAAGAAAGTTTAACTGTGCTAATATTATCTAGCTGGTTACTGCTGCTAAGAATCTTCTATTGTCTCCCTGCAGAGTGGTTGAGAAGCACCTGGACTCAAGATGACCCTTGGAAGAAATACTATGAGTCAATAGTGTTCCACCCCATTCTGCTGGTACCTCTAACCAAGGTAGGTCACTGAATTAGTTGCATTACCCAGGTGTCTCACTTCAGTGTATTCAATTATTCACTCCAAACTAGGTCTGCTTGAACTATAGTCTCTGAACATCTGTTTCTTTTCAGGGGATTGTTGTGACCATCATATCCATCATCACTGTGCCATTGAAGATCATTTCAGAAGAGATCAACAACTGTCTTCATGCACTCCTGAAAGATCTACCAGAAAACCAGCAGATGCTCATTTTGGTAAAAATTCTAATTACTTGGGCGCTATTGAGCAACGGATCAAGATGGCGGCATAATGTGGATGCTCTGTACAACTTCGCACTAAATAATTTTGAAACTGCAAGTCAACAATACTAACTGAACTGGGATTATGTCTAAAGCTACTACAGTCAAAGACAGTGACTTTTTCACTCGAAAACGCGGTTCCCAGAGGCCGAAAATCAGCACCCCACCGACTGTAGGGGAGACGAAGACAGCACAAGCAGCATGGCGGACCTGTCGGCGGTGCTTGTTGAACTTAAGTCACTTTGCTCTGAGTTTGAATCTAAACTAGACAGTATCGATGGCCGCTTGAGTAAAAAGGCCAACTCTGTCACGGCCTTGGAAAACAGTATGTCAGAAGTGAAGCAGAATATAGCTGCCAATACCACCAGAATGGAAGAAGCTGAAAACCATATAACGTCGGCAGAGGACCAGTTGGAGAAACACACCACTGATTTGACCAACGCTATGAAACTAATCGCATACCTGGAAACCAAGACTGAGGCCCTTGAAAATCGAAGTCGAAGGAATAACCTGCGGCTGTTCGGCCTGCGAGAGGGTGCTGAAGGCAACCAAACGCTACTTGAATTCATACAGGGCATTCATACAGTTGCCTCGCTGGCTGGAACTGGACACAGATAGGACCTTCATCCTAGAGGGCTCATCGAACCCCAGCACCACCAAAACCAAACCAGAATAGAGCGGTTCTCATTCGATTCCTGAAATGTGTTTTTTCCAAAATCAAACTTTACAGCCAGTGGTGGTATAAACAACTGGAATGCTGTGTAGAGTATATCTGTGCAGCATATCTTGTAGGTCTCATTCTGATGATGTTCTCAGCAGATGCTGTTTCAATATTTTACAACATTTGTTAAAGTTGCTTTTAAGATATTAAAATACCTGTTTCTGAGGATTTCATGAAGCCTTGTTCCAGTAATTTTAAAGAGATACTTTTTACACATTAAAACCTCAGTAAAAACAATTTGTGTAAATGTGTGTGGTTAGTGCTATAAATAAAGTTTCCATGAACCTCTCCTGTCAGCGTTCACATCAAATCCCGCTGTCACCAAGTCCAGGAGCAGTAAGTGTAGATAGCAGCAAGCAAGCATAGAGCTCAGAGTCACAGTTCTGTGTGAAACAGCACAGACAGATGTGTTCACTTCATTCATGAATTTAAAGAAATCCAAAGCACGGTGTCCCCTCATGCGTTTACCTTTTGTGGCTGTCAGACATCTGATGACTGTCCTGGATCTGTTTCTCATCGTTTCTTCCTGCAGCCGTTGCTTCATTACTCTTCATAGTGTCGGCTTGTAATTCGCGCAGAAGCGTGACCGGGCAACCATTGTTGTTTGGTTTAAAATCTTATATATTCACTGATATCCACGCGTATACAGTTATCTACGTTTCAGTTGGAGTAGAGAATATATATTTTTTTCAACTTTAGTTTTCGGTTGAGCGAGCAGAGCTAGCTAGCTAACGGTGACAATCTGTACTATCACTTGATGAAATACTTTGTTGTACTATTCTGCTTCAGCTACCTAACAGAAGATACTCTGCTTTCCTCACGTTCTCCATTTCATGTTTACAACGGTGCAGCAGTCACTGACGATGTAAGTTATGTTCCCACTGATGTGAGATGAATGAGTACATGTTACTTACCTCCTCTGTTAGTGTAGCTTCCCCATGGCGTATGTTTGTACTCTTTAAGAGGTCCGGTTTGCCTGTTAGCATAATCGCGATTTAGCAAGCTAAGCTAATTCAGTGTTTATATGGCTGTTAGCCTCAAGCTTAATTTTAGCTACATATTGTAGTGACCTGGGGTGGGTGTGTGTCCTGACGAGCCCTCAACTGTCTGCCAGTCCTGTTCGTGCGCAGGATTTCTAAGGTGTGCACGCACAGTGATTGGACAGGCAGAGTGGGGGAGGGCTGCCAGTGGAATTGTGGGTGTTGTGGTTCTGTCGGGCAGTTAGTTTTGAGTGTCGTTGAGACTGCCCTGTTGTGTGGTTGCCGGACTCAGTTGCCGCAATTGTAGCGCATTCTGCTGACGTTGAATAAAGACCCGTTGTGGGATTAAGCAACAGCAACGTCTCCGGGCCGTTCCTTTACATTGGTGTCAGAAGTGATTTTTTTTTCTGGACTTTGGCACTTTGGCATGGCTTGCTACGGCGGGGCGAAGGTAAAGATGGAGGGGGAGGAGGACGCTGGCGGGTGGTCGGAAGGCACGCTCAGAGGGTTCTCCAGAGCAGCACGGGAGGCTAAGGTACGGCTGAAAACGGACCTGGCGGAGATGGCCAGAGACGCAGGCGTTTCTCCGACAGCCAGAGACCGTCCTAACAGTGCCCCAGCCACATCCGGGCCGCAGGTCGGAACTCGGAATGTAAACAAACATGGCGGCGCCCATCTCAGTGCAACTGGCCCGGGCGTGAAAACACCTAAGTATTCGGGTAAGGCGGATTGGGAAGCTTTCCATGCCCAATTCGAACTTTTGGCTCAGGCAGAGGGGTGGTCAACAGAGACTAAAGCGCTGCAGTTAGCTTTGTGCCTCACGGATGAAGCCCTGTCATGTTTGCTGTTGCTGAGTGTGGAGGATAGATGTGATTATGGTGCTTTGGTGTCAGCCCTCCGGAGACGCTTTGGACAATATGTGCAGCCTGAGCTGCTTCGTAATGAACTGAGCAACCGGTGCAGGAGACCAGACGAGCCTTTGCGGGTGTTGGCGAATGACATAGAGAGCCTGACCAGGCGGGCATATGCGCACATGCCTCTCTCTGTGCAGGCTGAGCTTGCTCGGGACCAGTTCATAAGAGCCCTCTGTCCTGCTGAGCTGCGGATACAGGTACAGCTACAGCACCCCCAGACGCTGCAGGCAGCCACGGAGATGGCAATGGAGAGGGAGATTGTGTGGGGTGTGTCTGTTGGCAGCTGTGGGATGGCGGGCCCAGCCATGGTGAGGGGGGTTTCAGACTGTCCTAAAAAAGATGAGAAGCCAGCCTGGGTGGACGAGTTGACTGAGATGATAAGGGCTGTGGCTCTGCAGCCCACACGCCAGTCACGCCCTGGTCCTGGGCTATGCTGGGAGTGCGGTCAGCCTGGACATCTGGCTAGAGAGTGCCGGAGAGAACGGCGGAAGCAGGGAAACTCTTCCGGGACCGCATAGTGGGGGATATGCGGACCCGTAATTCTATCCCCCTGGTCTCAGAAGAAGATGCAGATCTCAAGCTGGTGGTTGCGGTGGGACGCACACGAGTGGGCCACTCTGGCTACGTACCAGCCACTGTGGATGGAGTGCCCTGCACAGCGCTGGTGGACACAGGGTCAACAGTGACAGTGGTGAGACCAGACATGGTTCCGGCTGGGTCCCATCTCAAGCCCACCTCAGTAAACCTGCTCACGGCCACCGGTGGGATGTCACCAATGATTGGCAAAAGCATGATGACGGTTGCAGTAGGGGGAAGTGCAGAACACCAGCGGGTGTGGATAGCTGCAGTGCAGGACCCCTGTATCCTAGGCATGGACTTTCTGACGGCCACAGGCTGTGTGCTGGACCTTGGCAAGGGCACCGCAACATTCCGCGGGGGACCTGTTGTTTTGCTGACTCCTGGTAATACTTCAGCTCTACCCCCAGTCAGGCTGCCCGTTCCCTCGTCCAACCTTGTGAACGCCCAAGCCTGCACCAGCGGCCACAGGGTCCCTAGGGGCCGCAGCAGCTCCTGGGTTGACAAGACAGAGACTCCAGGGGATCCACCTTCCGCTCTCAGGTACTCGCCATGCTCAAGAGAGGGGGAAGACCTGTCGGCATTGAAGGGAATTTGGAGAATAAACTCTGCTAACCTGGGTGCTCAGCAAAGAGAGCAGCTGTGGCGATTGCTGGTGGAATTTAAGGACAGCTTTGCATGGAGTGAGGAGGATGTTGGGAGGACGGGTCTGGTTGAGCATGTGATTGACACAGGAGATGCACGGCCAATCAAATGTCGCCCGCGGCGCCTACCTCTGGCACGCCAACAGGCATGTGATGACGCAGTAGAGATGATGTTGAGAGCAGACATCATCGAGCCGTCTGACAGTCCCTGGGCTGCTGCAGTGGTCATGGTCCCCAAGAAGGGGACTGGATGGAGGTGTTGCTCAGACTACAGGCCATTAAATGCGGTGACTAGAAAGGACTCTTATCCCCTGCCCCGGATAGATGAGACACTGGACCTGGTCGCAGGGTCCTCGTGGTTCTCCTCTCTGGACCTACGCAGTGGATATTACCAAGTCCCATTGGCCCCAGAGTCCAGGCCAAAGACAGCTTTCTGCACCGGCCGGGGATTATGGCAGTTCAAGGTTCTCAGCTTTGGCCTGTGTAATGCCCCAGCCACCTTTGCAAGGTTGATGGACAAGGTGTTGGCCGGGGTCCCACGGCAACAGTGTGTGGTCTACCTGGATGATATCCTGGTGCATGGTGGCTCCTTTGAGGCGACACTGGAATCACTGCGGGTGGTGCTGGAAAAGATCAGAGCGGCCGGACTGAAACTGCACCGCCGTTATTGTGTCACTCGCAGGGAGCTTCTGGCAGTGGTGCTGTCGATCCGGCACTTTAGGTACTACCTCTGTGGCCTGCCTTTCACTGTGCGAACTGACCACTCAGCACTTCAGTGGCTTATGTCTTTCAAAGAACCAGAGGGGCAGATCGCTAGGTGGATCGAAGAGCTGCAGTCATTAAACTTTGGTGTGGAGCACAGATCAGGTAACCTTTTCTCGCCGCCCCTGTGCTGCTGACGACTGTCAGCACTGTGACAGGAGGGAAACTCGAGAGGAGGAGTTGCTTGAGGAAGGAGGCGCTTGTAACCCAGCAGAACTGCCGGAGGGGATTATATGCAGGGAGCTGCAGTTAGTGGGTGAAGCAGAGTGGAAGCAGGAGCAGGAGCAGGATCCTGACCTTCAGCCTGTGTTGCAGTGGATGGAGTCTCAGCACAAACCCCCATGGGAGAAGGTTGCCAGCCTGGCCATTGCAACCAAAGCCCTGTGGGCACAGTTTGGGGCTTTACGCATGCAGCAGGGCATTCTTCAGAGGGCATGGAAAGATCTGGCAACAGGGGAGGAGAGGTGGCAGGTGGTAGTCCCTAGAGGCCTGTGACAGAGGGTGCTCAGAGCCATGCACTGAGCTGCAGGGTCGGGCCACTTTGGGGTCGCAAAGACCCTCCGCCGTCTGAGGCAAAGTTTCTACTGGAGTCGGTGCCGGAGGGATGTGGAGGATTTTTGCCGCCGCTGTGACCTCTGTACAGCACGTAAAGGGCCCCCTGACCGTTCCCATGCTCCTCTGCAACAGTTCCTGGTGGGGTCCCCAATGGAAAGAGTGGCGGTGGACGTAATGGGACCGCTACCACGCTCTGACAGGGGCAATCGCTATGTCTTGTCTGTTATGGACTACTTCACAAAGTGGCCAGAGGCGTATGCCCTCCCTGACCAAGAAGCCGAGACGGTTGTGGACGCTTTAGTGGAGGGCATGTTCAGCCGGTTCGGAGTCCCAGAGACCATTCACAGTGATCAGGGGAGGAATTTTGAGTCTCGGGTTTTTGCTGTCATGTGTGAGCGCCTGGGTATTCAGAAAACCAGAACCACCCCTTTACACCCTCAGAGTGATGGTCTAGTGGAGAGGTTTCACCGCACTCTGGGGCAGCAACTGGCCATTCTCACCTCCAAACACCAGCGGGACTGGGACTCGCACTTGCCTTTGGTGCTGATGGCGTGCCGCTCAGGAGTCCACCTCTTGCACCCCAGCCCTCCTGATGTTGGGCAGAGAGCTGCACACTCCAGCTGAGCTGGCTTTTGGTCGGCCACCGGATTCACCAGATGTCCCTCCAGGCCCTGAGTATGCTAGGCTGCTGCAGGATCGCCTGGAAACAGCTCATGAGTTTGCCCGGAAGCAGCAGCAAAGAGCAGCGTGAGCAGCGTGAGGCAAAAGAGGAATTATGACGTGAGGGCCCGAGGGCGACAGTTATCAATTGGAGAATTGGTTTGGATTTACAACCCTCAGCGGAAAAAGGGCCGGTGTCCTAAGCTTGACAGCAAGTGGATGGGTCCAGGCCGGAGCTTGGAGAGACTTGGAGAGGTGGTCTATAGAGTGCAAATGCCCAACAGGCAGAAGAAGGTGGAACTCCATCGAGACAGGCTGGCTCTGTATCAGGGGGACAGGGTCTCGCAAGCTTCAAGGCCTCTGGTTTCCCCTGTTCAAGGAACCTCAACACCTGTGGCCCTTTCCTCAGGGTCGATGCAGGGCGGCCGGGAAGCAGGCCAGTCAGCCTCTGCAACGTTTTCTGGTGAAGCAGACGTCAGCTGTCCTACAGTCACCCAGTTTCCCAGCCCCAACCTTTTAACCTGTTCCCCAGGCCAACAGGGGGGGCGTCCGCAGCGGAGGAGGAGGCTTCCACGTCACCTCTTGGACTTTGTCGGGCCCTTAGGGCAGCAGTAATAGGTAGCTAGTGGTGAGATCATTAGTTGTGGGGCAAGAATGTGCCTCGGTCTCACTGGAAGTGACGGTAGTCTACCCGGATCTTCCTGGCTAAAAAAAAAAAAAAAAAAGCAACAAGAAAAAAAAAAAAAAAAAAAGGGGGAAGTTGTGACTTGTGAAAGAATGTTGGACTTGGGGGGGGTATAATTGGTGTTAATGTTTACTAACTCTTGGCATCATGTGTTTTTTTCTTTTTCTTTTCTTTCCTGCTCTGTCCTCGTGGGCGAGGACCTTTATGGGGGGGGGGGGGCAGTGACCTGGGGTGGGTGTGTGTCCTGACGAGCCCTCAACTGCCTGCCAGTCCTGTTCGTGCGCGGGATTTCTAAGGTGTGCACGCACAGTGATTGGACAGGCAGAGTCTTACTGCCAGTGGAATTGTGGGTGTTGTGGTTCTGTCGGGCAGTTAGTTTTGAGTGTCGTTGAGACTGCCCTGTTGTGTGGTTGCCGGACTCAGTGGCCGCAATTGTAGCGCATTCTGCTGATGTTGAATAAAGACCCGTTGTGGGATTAAGCAACAGCAACGTCTCCGGGCCGTTCCTTTACAATATTTATGTTACATGGTTAAAGGTGGAAACAGCACATGTGACTACGTGACAGTAAATCCTTATTTGAATGTATTTTATTTACTGTGAAGTTATTATTTACTGTATTCATTTAAGCAGTATGCAATGCTAAAACAGTTTTAAATATATTTCAGAAACTGCCCTCTACAGTGCACTGTATTGCTCTGTATCAAAAATGCACCGCTGTATCCAGAAAGTCCTGCAGTAAAATTTATAAACTCACCTGATGTCCCGCGAGCTTTCTGACCAAAGCCCTGCAGTGGTCAATCAGGCAAATTCAAATCAGCATCAGAGGTCACGATCCTCAACAAGAAAGTTTAACTGTGCTAACATTATCTAGCTGGTTACTGCTGCTAAGGATCTTGTATTGTCTCCCTGCAGAGTGGTTGAGAAGCACTTGGACTCAAGATGACCCTTGGAAGAAATACTATGAGTCAATAGTGTTCCACCCCATTGTGCTGGTACCTCTAACCAAGGTAGGTCACTGAATTAGTTGCATTTCCCAGGTGTCTCACTTCAGTGTATTTAATTATTCACTCCAAACTAGGTCTGCTTGAACTATAGTCTCTGAACATCTGTTTCTTTTCAGGGGATTGTTGTGACCATCATATCCATCATCACTGTGCCATTGAAGATCATTTCAGAAGAGATCAACAATTGTCTTCATTAGGGATGTCCCGATCCGATCACATGATCGGAAATCGGGCCCGGAATCGGACATTACCTCCCGGTCAGGACTCGGATATATACTTTTTAGGGCTGTCAAAGTTAACGCCTTCTGTGCAGGGTGGCTCTGTGTCTTGTAGTGCAGGGGTATGACAGCTGCTTTTGGTGCGACAGGTCCTGGTTCGAGACCTCGATGTGCTGCGTGTGTGAAATCTCCCAGTGTGGCGGCGCACGCACACACAGGCCTGTCGCGATAAACAATAAATCAATTAATTGCACGATAACTTTAAATGGGCTCGATAAGTTTTTCGGCCGCGATAAATTACATTTGCACGCTGGTTTGTTTTCCTCTCTCTCTCCCCCTCTCGCTGTCAAAGAGGCTGGATGACAAAAGGCGTCACTCCGTGCGTCGTAGCGTATAAAGTGTGCAAAGTCCGGCCGTCAGATTTAATATGGCCCGCGGCTTCTGTCTTAAAATGTGTCAAACCAACAGGTAGCTCTTATTTTTTAACTCATTGTGTGAAGTTTACGGGATGTTCTGAGCAGACCTCTGTCAGCTCGCTGTCTGCGTCGCCACGGTGCGTCACAGCGCTGCAGGGCTTGGACGCTGGTTACAGCAACACAGAGAGCTGTGAAGCTGCTCAACACCGGTTCAACACTTCCACACAATTCACCACAACACTAAACATGCTTATGAATAACGTGCCATCAAAGAGAGTCCGCGTTGTACGAGTGAAGTTCTCTGCCTTCTTACTGGCGGCACTCGCTGCAGCGCCACCCAGTCTAGTCCTCTTGCCCAATCCTCTGGTGCCATCTCTGCTATTTTATGTGTTTCTGTCTACATGGTGGCGTTTTTAAAAAAAAAAAAAAAAAATCAAATGACTCAGACTCGGACTCGAGGGCAAAAAAACCTGATCGGGACATCCCTAGTCTTCATGCACTCCTGAAAGATCTACCGGAAAACCAGCAGATGCTCATTTTGGTAAAAATTCTAATTACTTGGGCGCTTTTGAGCAACGGATCAAGATGGCGGCATAATGTGGATGCTCTGTACAACTTCGCACTAAATAATTTTGAAACTGCAAGTCAACAATACTAACTGATCTGGGATTATGTCTAAAGCTACTACAGTCAAAGACAGTGACTTTTTCACTCAAAAACGCGGTTCCCAGAGGCCGAAAATCAGCACCCCACTGACTGTAGGGGAGACGAAGACAGCACAAGCAGCATGGCGGACCTGTTAGCGGTGCTTGTTGAACTTAAGTCACTTTGCTCTGAGTTTGAATCTAAACTAGACAGTATCGATGGCCGCTTGAGTAAAATGGCCAACTCTGTCACGGCCTTGGAAAACAGTATGTCAGAAGTGAAGCAGAATGTAGCTGCCAATACCACCAGAATGGAAGAAGCTGAAAACCGTATAACATTGGCAGAGGACCAGTTGGAGAAACACACCACTGATTTGACCAACGCTATGAAACGAATCGCGTACCTGGAAACCAAGACTGAGGCCCTTGAAAATCAAAGTCGAAGGAATAACCTGCGGCTGTTCGGCCTGCGAGAGGGTGCTGAAGGCAACCAAACGCTACTTGAATTCATACAGGGCATGTTGCCTCGCTGGCTGGAACTGGACACAGATAGGACCTTCATCCTAGAGGGCTCATCGAACCCCAGCACCACCAAAACCAAACCAGAATAGAGCGGTTCTCATTCGATTCCTGAAATTTCAAGACCGGGAGTTTGTCTTTCGCTCCATTAAACAACTTGACATCATGCATGGGGGAAACAAACTCTTCTTCGTCCAGGACCTTGCATGTATGCATGCATGCATACGTATATGTGCACATGCATGCATACATATGTGTGTTTGTGTGTGTATATGTGTATGTATATATATATATATTTGTATTTTTTATGGATTTTGGCAATGTAGGGAGCTGTATTATAATTTCAATCATGTAACGTTGATATACACATATGCATGCTCAGTTTTATTTCTCATTATTATTATTATTATTTTTTTTAAATCAACGTGAGTTGACTATATATATATATATATATATTTTTTTTTTTTTAAATATAAGGTGCACGGTTGGCGGACTCCTCTGGCTGCCAGTGGAGCTAGTTCGTGTAGTTTAGCTGCTCCTCTATAGAGTGGATCATCTTGGGATATGTGAGGCCATGAAGGATGGTAGTGATGCATCCTCCGAATTCAGGCAAAAGGAGGCATTTGGAGGCAGCATTTGAAGGACCCTTCGACTTTTGGTGAATTGGGACAGCCTCCGCGCAGCGTTGTGACGTAAGCGGCCTTACGAGCTGGAATGTTAGGGGACTACGGAAATTGACTAAAATGAAACAGGTTATAAATAGGATCAAACAGCTTAAATCTAAAATAATTTTTATCCAAGAAACTCATTTGACAGTTTCAGATATCAAACCGATACAGAATAGATGGCCTGGCAAAGTGATACATGCGTCATACAGTAATTATGCTAGAGGTGTACTTATTTTAATCCATAGAAGTATACCATTTCAACCTATAAAAACAATCCAAGACCCAGCTGGGAGATTCATCATTACACATGGCACCATCCTCTTCCTTACATTAAATTTAGTCAGTATATATGGCCCAAATGAAGATAATCCTAAATTTTTTGAAAATCTTTTCCTTACTCTGTCCACTTTATGGGGTTCCTACATTATTGGAGGAGATTTTAATTGTACATTAACCCCAGAAATAGACCGCTCTACAGGCTGTGATACTTATAAAGCACAAACAAGAAAATTACTGAAACAATATATAGATGACATAAATTTGGTTGAAATTTGGCGAGAGCAGAACCCTGGTAAAATAGAATATTCCTGTTACTCAAGTATGCACAAATCTCGTCCCGTATTGATTACTTTCTTGTTTCAAAGGAACTAATATCAAAAATTAAAAGATGCTGGTATGACAGTATAGTGATACGTGATCATGCTGCTATTTCATTAAGTATGCATATAGAAAAATTTGTTTATAATCCCCCTAGTTGGCGGCTACAAGCAAGATGGTTACGGGACCCGGACTTTGTTAAATATGTGGGAACAAAAAAAAATGTAAAGGAAGACCTGAGGGAACATAAAGAATTGCTACGCCTGAGAACAGAATATAACAAATTATCTGTTGATAAAGTTGTAAAAAGTTTAATGTGGCTAAGACAATTTGGCATTTTGTTTGCCAAAATATGTTTCTAATATGTGATTAAATTAATTTGTAAAGCACTGTCACCAAAATGCTAATTTTTTGAAAAAAGCAATTAATCAATGACTTTTTATTGATTTTATAGTCGTGAAACTGTAAGAAAAAAGTGTGTAGTTGTAGGTTTGTGCTGTGTGGGTCTGTGGTTGGGGGAAAATAGTCAGAGAGCAGTCTGAGCAAACCTTGGACCCTGAATGCAGGCAGTGTACTCAGCATTCCGTTGAGAGATGACCAACCTGCACTCACACACATCAGAATTACTTTATCCCCGAGGGGAAATTCTTTTTTGTTACAGACAAATAGAAGTCAAAGATAAATTGAAATATATAATAAATATCTAAATGAATGAATGTACCCGTATGAATGTACAGTGCCTGAGTGTCTGTTACAGTTCAGAGTTCAGTATTTTGATTGAGACTGGCAGGAATGACTTCCTGTGTCTCTCAGTGGTGCATCGTGGGAGTCGGAGTCTGTTGCTGAACGAGCTCCTGTAGCTGGTCAGCACAGTGTGGAGTGGGTGGGAGGGACAGTCCAGTATGGTCTTTATTTTGGACAACATCCTCCTCTGACACACCTCTGTCAGAGAGTCCAGGTCCTCTCCCACAACATGGCCGGCCTTCCTGATGATTCTGTTGAGTCTTTTTATGTCCCTCACCCTCAGACTGCTGCCCCAGCAGACAAACGCATACATGATGGCACTGGCCACCACAGACTCATAAAACATCCTCATCATCGTCCTGCAGATGTTGAAGGACCTCAGCTGCCTCAGAAAGTAAAGGCGACTCTGGCCCTTCCTGTAAACAGTGTCCACATTCTTACTCCAGTCCAGTTTGTGGTCCAAGTACATTCCCAGGTATTTGTACTCCTCCACCACCTCCACACTGACCCCTTTGATGCTGTTAGGGGTCACTGGAGCCTTTGTCCTCCTCAGATCCACCACTAGTTCCTTTGTCTTTGTCACATTGAGCAGTAGGTGGCTGCTCTCGCTCCAGGTGACAAAGTTATCCACATACATTCAACCACTGCAGAGTCATCAGAGAATTTCTGGAGGTGGCATGTCTCCGTGCAGTAGTTGAAGTCTGTGGTGTAGAGTGAGAAGTGGAAGGGAGAGAGGACGGCCCCCTGTGGAGCCCCAGTTTTGCTGATCATTCTGTCTGACATACAGCTCTGTAGGCGTACATACTGTGGTCTGCTAGTCAGATAGTCCACAATCCAGGACACCAGTGGGGCATCCATCACTGTCAGCTTCTCAGCCTGCAGGGCTGGCCGACACACTGCTGCTCCCTCCCTCACAGTTTCACTTCTGCATTTCCAGCATGTCTCTGAACATCTCCATGTGTCACCGTGTTTCTCTTTCATAGTATTCTTTTCCTGCACTTTCTCCTCCAGCGTGTCTCCCCTCCTATCTTGTGCCCCAGGAACTCCAGCTCTTTCTGCATAAAGCAGCATTTGTCGGGGTGGAGCTTCAGACCTGCTGTTGCTGTACTCTGTAGGACCTGCCGCAGAGACCCCAAAGCTGCCTCAAATGTCCCCCCGTGGTCCAGGATGTCATCCAAGTACACCAGGCATTTCTGTCGGGGGATGTCGGCCAGCACCTTTTTCATCAGCCGTTCAAACATGGCTAGGGCATTGCACAAGCCAAAACAGAGGACTCGAAACTGCCACAACCCTCAGAAAGCGGTCTTCGGTCTGGCGGCAGGGCTGAGGGGCACCTGCCAGTGCCCGCTGCGTAGGTCCAATGAGGAGAACCAAGATGAACCAGACACCAGGTCCAGGGACTCACTGATGCAGGGAAGTGGATATGAGTCCTTCTTGGTCACAGCATTCAGTGGTCTGTAGTCAACACAGAATCTCATTTTTGAGTTTTTCTTCTTGTTGACCATCACACCCCCGAGGCCCAGGGGCTGTCAGAGGGCTCAATGATTCCAGCATTTAGTATCTCATCGATTGCACTGTCAGCAGCTGCCTGATGCACTAGGGGGAGGTGGCAAGGGCGTGTCTTGATGGGCCATGCATCTCCTGTGTCAATGTCATGCTGCACAAGGTGGGTCAGTCCCACCTCCTCTTCAGTCAGTGCAAAAATGTCCTTAAACTCTGACAGCGCCTGCCATAGCTCTTCCTGCTGCACAGGTTCCAAATTACCACAGCTGCGCTTCCATATCTCCCTTACCATCGCTATTCTGTCCCTTTTCTCCACTGCAGGCCACTGGTCCAGGGGTGAGATCTGTGCACCAAGCATGGAATGAGGGGTGAGGGGCTGGGGGACAGGGAGAGATTTTTGGAGTTGGAGGTCCAAATCCCGATGCACCTCTGCTACTCTCGAGGTCGTCAGCTGTTGACTGGGTGTCTGTGCAGGGTTCACCATTTTAACTGTAGGGCCACCTGGGGAGGTCAGGGTATTCTTTCCAAGGTCCAACACACAGCTGGTAGCATGCAAAATGTCTAGGCCTAATATACACGGGTCCTGTACTGCTGCAACCCACACCTTAAAGTTCAATGATAGGCCTTCTATTTGTATGATCACCACCAAGCATGGGGGCTAGCTCTCCAGTCACTGGAACAGTTGGTTCCAACGGAGTCCCAGCTGGGACCACATCAGGCCTCATCAATGTTGCAGTTGAACCTGTGTCAACAAGAGAAGTGCATGGAGTTCCCACCAGGGTGACGGGGACATGGCAGAAATCCCCCGCATGAGTTCACCCCACCACCCTCGACGACTCTGTGGAGTCATCTGCTTCTCGGGAAAGTGGAATCCTGCTCCGGCTGCTTAGTTGAGCACTATCGACTTGAGACAAAGCAGGGTGGGACACTGGGGCAGGGGCCTGTGCTGTCCCAGCTACACAGACCCCGGAGCATTTCCCTGGCTGTCAGCATACTTGGGGCATCGTGTGCTGATCTGACCAGCCTGGCCACAGGACCAGCATACAGGAGGACCCCTTCGAGTACAGTTGGTGCTGCGTAGTGGTTGCAGCATCACATCACGGATCGGTTCAGTCAGCTCAGCATCCCATGCTGGCTTCTCCTGGCCTGGGCACTACTGCAGTGCACTCCTCACAACAGGGCTGCTCCCAATGCGGTCACTCCCTGCAGTTACTCCTCCCTCTCCAAGGCTAGCTCCACCACCTCCTGCAGGGTATGGGGATGTGAACCGTCCCACCCCTACTAATAACGTATAACCCTCTATTGGGCTGAGGTTAGCTTCAGTCACTGTCTTGAAATTTAATCTATAAAGTGAAAATTATAACATATAATATAAAGTACCTTTGGCAAGAGAATCTGCCATATCTGCATATCCTTCTCGTTCCTGAGGTTCATGTGTGATCCGCCGAATGATGGCCTCAAACACAGCTGCCTCCTGTCTCACATTGAGGTTGTCACAGCTGATGATGTCACTGACATCCTGGTCCGAGTGCTGCAGGAACTCTTCACTGAAAACCACTTCCTCAAAGTGACTGAGGACATAGTGGAAAGCATTGAGGTACAGTTCAGGGGCATGGTAGGTTTGAGTTGATTGTGTAATTGAGCAGAGACAGCTTTTTCTAGGATCTTGGAAAGGAATGGAAGGTTGGAGATTGGTCTGTAATTTGTTGTGTGCGGTCACAAACGGAGATCCAAGAGCAGGTCAGTTTACTCACTTTAATGGTGAACAAAAAACAACCACAAGGGCGAAGTGCGGATAAACAGAAGAAAACAAAACAACCACGAGGCGAAGCACAGCTCAGGTCCAGGGCGAGGAACAACCGGGTGGCGTGGCTGGGTGCCTAGGCAGAGACAAGGTAATTAACTTAAGCACGTGGAGCGGAGAGAAAAAGTGGCAGGTCGCTTACGACGTTCACGGCAGTGAAGAACTGGCGCCGAGGAGAGGGAAGGCGGTGCTTAAATAGCCGGTGAAATGACAGCAAATGGGACCCAGGTGAGAAGAGGCCACGACTCCACCCAGCTGGACCATCGCCCCTGGAGAGAGAAAAAACAAGAGATGAGTAAAGAGGAGGTGACAGAGGGCCAACTCTCACCACGTTACATAATTGGAAAGAACCTCAGGGTCTAGAGTGGGTTTTTTGAGGTGAGGCCTGATAAGAGCAGTTTTAAGGGATGGTGGGACATGGCCAGTTTGAAGGGAGAGGTTGATGATCATTGTAATAAGCGGGCTGATAGAGTGGTAGTGAGTTTTGAGGAGGGAAGAGGGGAGGGGGTCTAGTGGGCATGTAGAGGTTTTTGATTTTCGGATGATACTTTCGATCTCCTGCTGCATGGTGGGGGAGAAATGTGATAGGTGCTGTGGTGTGACTGTAGTGGGAATGTGGTCCGTTGTGATGAAGGTGTTAGAGGATGATAGGGAGGAGCGAATGTTGTCAATCTTGAGTGTGAAGAAGTCTAGAAACTTATTGCAGTGTTCTACAGTGTGATTGTTGTGTAGGGGGGTGTGTGGTTTAGGAAGGTGTCTGATAGTTGAGAAAAGTTGTTTGGAGTCTCCAGGGTTATTGTTAATGAGTTTGGAATAGTGGTCCTGTCTAGCCTTGGTGAGTGCCTTTGAGTATGTTTTTTGGTGATCCCGGTAGGCCAGTTTATGCACCGTCAGCCCTGAGGTTTTAAAAGCACGTTCCAGGACTCGGCCTGATCTTTTCAATTGCCTGAGCTCATTAGTGAACCAGGGGGCTGAGCGTGTAAACGTAACAGTTCGGGTCTTTTGTGGGGCGTGGATGTCCAGTAGGGCGGTAAGGCTGTCGTTGTAAAAGTCAGTTAAATCATCTATTGATGGTTGTGGGGGTGGTTGAAGGTGCTGTAGATCCAAACTGAGGGAGATGGAGTCAAGGTTTTTGATGTTTCTGAAGGTGATGCAACGTTGTGGTTTAGTGGGGAAAGGTAGAAGAGGCAGCTTCATGGTGATGGCGAGATGGTCTGAGACACCTAGGTCATGTACATGAAGGTCAGTAATGGAGGTGATGTTGGTGATGACAAGGTCCAAGGTGTGCCCCCGGTTATGTGTAGGGGCATCAACAAGCTGCTGGAGGTTCAGGCAATCCAGAACCTGCCTGAGCTCAGCAGCGTGGCGACAGGTATTTGAATCCATGTGGATGTTAAAATCACCAAGAACAACAATATTTGTGGATGTCATGCAGACTGAGGAGAGGAGGTTGCATAGATCAGATAAAAACATTGAGTGTGGTTTAGGAGGGCGATAGATGAGTAGAACAGTGCATGGCAGTGGGTGTTTAAATTTAAAGGCTAGGCTTTCAAAAGAGCAGAAACTGGGGATAGACAGAGGGGTTGTGTCAATGCGTCCTCTCCCCTCTTTTCCCCTCTTTTCTCTCCCCTCTTTTCATCTGTTCGCTGGAAAGCTGGAGAGGAGATGGAGACTTTTAAATTTCATGCTAAGCTGTGATTGGTCGGGAGAGGGACGGAAAGCAACAGCTGATTAGTGAGGGAGGTGCTTTCTATTAAGCATCTGACTAAGAGAGCGGAAGAGAGGGGGAGCAGAGGATTGAGGGATAGAGGGAGAAAGATTAGGAAGCGGATAGGGCTAAATGGTGAATGATGGGAAACGGTCTTCCTGATTGAACTTACACTAAGAGCTAAATTTCAATCATGAGAGACTCAGCGAACTGAATGAGAAAGATTTATTAAGTACAAAGTTTGAATGTGCATTAGCGTCCTAGACCGCATCCAAAAAGGGGGGAAAACAAAAGAGGAGAGGCCCCTGGATCAGAAGATCCCCCCAAAACAGAGACAGAGATGAGAATTGAGGTAAATTCTTACATATCGTGGCTAAAGGTGGAAACCATGTAAAATTAAAGACAATTGTTAAAGAGAATGCATAATAAATATGACGGCAATCTATGGACTTGATGCCTTGAGAGGGGAAGGAGAAACCGATCTTAGCGAGTTAGTGCTTAAGCTAGGATAGGAAGGTGCTAGCATAGGAAGAGGAGGGTTTAGGAAGTCATGGAAGGCATAGAAAGAGTTTAGCGAGCGTGAGCTCAAGCTAATGAAGACATAGAGAGAGTTTAGCAAGCATGTGCTCAAGCTAAAGAAGCACGGGAAAGCATGGAATGAGGAATTTGTTTTTAAACAAATTCTGGAACCAGGCTTCATTTTAACACAATCTCAGCCGGCTGAGATTGTGTTGGGTTGGAGATTGTGTTAAAATGAAGCCTAAAACGAAGCCTACTGGCTGAGTCTGTGTTATTTATACAGCCTAATCAGAAATGAAGCATGGTTCCAGATTTGCACCACCAGTAAATGATGAAAACTTACACAACAGGATCACCCCAATAATATGATTAATAAGCATATCAGCTAGGCCAGAAGGGCCTGAAAGTTCGAGTGGTGAGATATGTCAGAGCATGCTCGTTGGCAGGAATATCTTAGATAGATTAGACCACCAGTAACTCACATAATGATGAAATCACAGTAATAATATGATTAACAATCCTACCAGCTAGGCCAGGTGGACCTGAAGATGAATGTGTAGAGAGAAGATGACTGAGTGTGCCTTTAGCAGGAAATTCATTGGTTATATGGCCTTGCATGAAACGAAGACCACTGGCTATGATAGCATTAGTTATATGGCCTGCATGAAAAGAACTCACTGCTGTGATAGCATAGCTAAATGGCCTTGCATGAACCGGAGCCACTGAGTTGCTGCTGAAGTAGTTGCACCTATTCTAAAGGAATGATCTGAATAATGATTAGGGGATAAAGGGGATCTGACGAGAGGTTGTATGAAGTGAGCATAAAACCAGTTCCTAGACAGAGTGAGATTCCTGTGATAACCGAGGGACTTGAGGATCTGAATGGGATGAACCTGTAAATAACCTCTCACCAATAACCATGTCACAACACTTTAACCTATATGCAGAAGTGCTCGTAGTCTCTCTTTTTTTTTGAAGAGTCATGCTCCTAAAGTTCTGGAACAGAACCCTAAAGAGAGAGACTGGCTGTGTTCAGTGTCAACTGTAACCACGGTAACCACTATGTACTGCACTTGTCTTTAGTTAATTATCTTCACCTGCAAACCCATTTTATTTTTTTTTTCTAATTTTAGTTTCTCTGTTTTGTTTGTTTTAATCAGAATTATAAATAATGTAGAAAGTGTATGTGTGAGCATGAGGGGGCGTGGCTTTCTCTGTGAACAGGGTGACATCAAAGGCAGTGATGATGCAATTTGTGACATCATAAGATCGAAGGAAAATAAGTTATATATGACCCCTTCGCCAAAGTACACTGTACAATGATGGATTGGCTAACAGTTATTCCATATTATATATTAATTAACACAATCCTGTTGACAGTGGCAGGACTGAAGATCCTTTTTGACATCAGAGAAAAACAGCAACTAAGGCGTCAGGTGGATGATCTGACAGATACCCTGACTAAGCAGAGGATGCAACTGGAGTCTGAAAAAGAGAAGAATAACCCACCCACAACACAAAGTTTTGTTGGAGAAGGTGGACCAGTTGAACAGTCAAGTTCAAAAACTAACTGCTGAACTGGACCTTGCAATAAATCAGAACCAGGCTTTGTTGAAAAAAGTTCAGAAACAAGAAGCTGAACTGCAGTTCATGGTCTGCCAGGACCTTGAAAAGACGATCATACAGCTGAATGAGAGCTGTATCGACAACCAGGCTCATTAATAACTGAAACTGGAACAACACAAATATTTTACATATATGCATATATGTATATATGTTTTATATATATAAAATACGTGTGTGTGTGTATATATATATATATATATACACACACACACGTATTTTAAAATAAGTGTGTGTATATATACACACACACATACACATACATACATATGTATGTATATATATGTGTGTATATGTGTGTGTTTATACACACACATATATATATATATATACACATATATATATATATATATATATATATATATATATATATATATACATATACATATATAGTACAAAGTTTGAATGTGCATTGGCGTCATAGACCTCGTCGTGAAGACCACATCCGAAAAGGGGGGAAAACGCAAGAGGAGAGGCCCAGATTGGTGAGGGAGGTGCTTTCTATTAAGCGCCTGACTAAGAGAGCGGAAGAGAGGGGGAGCAGTGGAGTGAGGGATATAAGGAGAGAGATTAGGAAGAGGATAAGGATAAATGGTGAATGATGGGAAACAGTCTTCCTGATTGAACGTATGCTAAGAGCTACATATATATACACACACACACACACACACACACACATATATATATGTATATGTATATATATATATATATATGTCATGAGCAGACATACCAATGTCATTGCTGTATATCCTGGTGGTATGGATCAATGAGTTGATGTCTTGCTCACTCTTGGCATACAGCTTGATGTCATCCATGTACAGGAGTTGGCTGATGGTTGCTCCATTTCGTAGTCCGTAACCGAGGCCAGGCTTGGCTTGAGGTTGGCCACTAGGGTTGTTTTCCACAGCTCCATTGAGTTCCTTATGAAGGTCCTTAGGGTCCTATTGATGTTGAATTACTAATAAACGAATGTACTTTATTTTAGCTCTATTTGGGACAAATAAGTTGAACTAACTCAATTAAATGATATTTAATAGATATGTTTAGGTTGAGTTGGACCAACATGAAACAATCCTGTTGGTCCAACTCAAATACATCATATTGTATAAACATACTTGTTTTGAGTTGGGGCTACCCATATTTATTGGATGGAAAAGTCTCCCACAGTTTAATTGAGTTCATCCAATGAGTTATTTTTTGAGTGTATGCAGAAGGGCTCATAGTCTCTTTTTTTTTTTTTTTTTGAAGAGTCATGCTCCTAAAGTTCCGGAACAGAACCCTAAAGAGAGAGACTGGCTGTGTTCCGATTGTATGTGTGAGCATGAGGGGGTGCGGCTTTCTCTGTGAACAAGGTGACATCAGAGGCAGTGATGATGCAATTTGTGACATCATAAGATCAAAGGAAAATAAGTTATCAGAATCAGAATCAGAAATACTTTATTGATATATGACCCCTTCGCCAAAGTACACTGTACAATGATGGATTGGCTAACAGTTATTCCATATTATATATTAATTAACACAATCCTGTTGACAGTGGCAGGACTGAAGATCCTTTTTGACATCAGAGAAAAAAAGCACCTAAGGCGTCAGGTGGATGATCTAACAGATACCCTGACTAAGCAGAGGACGCAACTGGAGTCTGAAAAAGACATGAATAAAGCTCTGGTGAGAGAGGTTCAGGATAAACAAGCCACACTGGAACACACACAACACAAAGTTTTGTTGGAGAAGGTGGACCAGTTGAACAGTCAAGTTCAAAAACTAACTGCTGAACTGGACCTTGCAATAAATCAGAACCAGGCTTTGTTGAAAAAAGTTCAGAAACAAGAAGCTGAACTGCAGTTCATGGTCTGCCAGGACCTTGAAAAGACAATCAAGGAGCTGAATGAGAGCTGTATCAACAACCAGGCTCATTAATAACTGAAACTGGAACAACACAAATAGGATGGAGGCTGTATTTTATTTTACATATATGCATATATGTATAAATGTCAGTCATATGTAAACATATGCACACGCTACCTTCATATTCACTTACCGCACATACATAGAGGTTTACATCTATACATACAGAAATGTCATTTGTTTACATACACACAATATTGTACCATGCTGAGTTTGATGTTTGGTTTTTGTATTGTTTTGCCCTCCTGGCAGCTTCCCTTCTACCTTAAATGGCAACCTGAAAAAGGCTGGCTATGATGCACCCAGATGCAGATGGTGCCTGTTGGGCTCACCGGCAGGGATGTGATTGCCAGCGCTGACACTGGATCAGGGAAGACTATAGCCTTCCTTCTACCAGTGATCGTGAGGGCAATGGAGGTACATTAATGCAGCAAGCGATGAACAGTTTAAATAACAAATGACAACAATTTCCCCTTGTAGTATAACACTTAACATAGAACTGTCCATTTTCATCTGTTCACTAAATGTCTCTGTAACACCTCCTTTATCATTAGAAACCAGCACACAGTGTGGGCCCCCCTGTGGCTCTGATCCTGACGCCCACCAGAGAGTTGGCCATTCAGTCATGTCAGATAGACAGGCCAAGGAGTTGGTGATGGGACTAGCTAACATGGTTGGTGGCATGGTCATTAGTACAGGTGTGCTCCGCCGAGGTCTGGATCTAGTCAACGTCAGACTGGTGGTTAACTATGACATGCCAAACACAATGGATGTGTATGTCCACCAGGTTCGTCAAGCAGCCCTGTACATTTCTGTTTGTCCCTCTCTTCTATGTGAAAGCAATCACACTTGTGGTTAGACTATGCAATCATTTGTCCAGTAATGTAAAGCAAAGAATGTTTGGCTTCCCAGGTGGGCAGAGCAGGTCGGCTGGGAAAGGCACCAAACCTGCTGTTTCACATTACTCAGCATTTTCTATCAACAATGCACAAATATGAAATCAAAAATATTACCTGCAGTTAAATCAGGATCATGAAAGAAATATTCATGTTCACTAAATAAACTTTCTTCTAAAAATCAGCTGAATTTACTGAGAGAAAATATTGATCAGAAAAGAGATGATGGATCATGTCTGCAGCCTCAGTAACATAAGGGACAACTGTAAGGATGGCTTATTATGTCTTATATGATGAATTCATGATGTTAATTTAGCTCAAATATTTCTGCTTTTAAAATGTGAGCAGCAAAAGCAGCAGCATGACATGTTTACATATGGTGATATGTTGTGAGTCCTTGTTGATGTGGTTATCTGTGCTCCTTTAAACCTGCTGTAAACATTGTAAAGCCTCTCTGGTCTAAATGTTGTCAGAAGTCATTTTTTTTCCTTTACAGTGTCTTTAATCAGTGAACAGTGAGCTTACAGCCTCCATTCCGGAACGGTCTTGGTCCATGGTCCTTGTGGTCAATCTGTCTGCGCAAACGGGATGCAGGTCGTCTCTGTAAAGAAGTCGTTTGCTCAAATATTTCTCTGCAAAGCTGCAGCAAAATGGCTGCTGCTTGTGAGTTTGGAGTCAAAACAAAAAACAACATAGCAACGATAGAATGCACATATAATGCACGTGTCTGAATCATGGCGTCTGCAGCTCTGACGTCAGTAAAACAGTGTTTCAACCTGAAAAGTTGACTTTCAGTCTTCTGGGATTTTTTGCGTTCAGCTTCATAACTGCGGCATGTTTGCATGTATACATTTATACTGTAAACTTATTTAATAATTCAGACCTCGTGTTTGGGTGTAAAGACGTTCAGTCAGGTATTATGAGAGAATAATGTCATCAGACATCAGGTGAAAGTTTACAGTGTTTGAGCTCTTATTGTGGGAGTCACTGACAGCATATTGATGTTAAACCATGTCAATAAGAACCTTTTAATAATGAATGACTTCAGAACAATGTCACAACTGAAGCAACATTATTCCACAGTGGACATGTTTTAATGACAGCAGGGAGGTTTATTTTTTAATAATTGCAGGGGGAACGGATGAAATATTGAAGTTACATATAATGTATATATATATAAAGCATAACGTTATGGTTGTTGATAACAACCTCACCAGTTTACGGTGAAGCTACGTGTCCGTACATCACGTGGCCGTGCAGCTGTTACGCAGCAGCGCCTCGGCTCCTCCTGCGCACTGTGCGCATTGTCTCCTGTCATCTTGGCGCACCACTCTGGCTGCTTAGGACGGGCAGAGAATTTCTGTCATCACTGCAATCCCACAGAGGTGATTGTATCAGACAATGGGGAACAGAGACGACGAGTATGATTTCTTGTTCAAAGGTAAGCCGAACAGAGGCCGCTCGTGGAAGTCTGCGTTTGATGTTGTAGAAAACAAAAAGGCTAAACCCAAGTTAGCATGCTAGCTGTGTTGGTGGTGTGCTTTAATTATCAGCTGGTGGTGGCAGCTGCTAACTGTAGTTAGCCAATAGGTAGCGAAACAGGCGACTTCAGTTTTTAGTGTCAGATAATGTAGTCATAATATTGAATAATGGATTCCGCAGTTAATGTAGGTGTAGTGCCGCTTTATGCGTTGTTTGTTTTGCTACATGGATGTTACAGAAAGTAGGGCGTGTGGGGAGTTAGTTCTGTAAGCTAGTAGCTAGTGAGACGGCTGGAGCGATTACTCTTGCAGTTGCTGTCATGTTATATTTTGCATATAGACATCTATCTGAACAGGAACATCAGCAATAAGCTTTTAAAATTGAGATGACCTCCAGAAATTTGACAAAACAATGGAAACGGTGCTTCCCTTTGTGGGCTAAACCTTTCGCCTGAGGGAGGAAATTCCGTATGGAAGGAATGAAGAGGAAACAGTAGCGTGGTTTTGTTTTTCTCTAGGGTATCTGTTCACACTTCCCCTTGTCTTTGATAGCTGTGGGCATATTTCACCACTAAACAATTATAGATTTGACCTGGAGATTACAGAGTCACTGGTCACATGATCTTTCCACACAGTTTCCAGTCAACATGTCGCAACTTAGTTTATTATTGTTAAACTAAGTTGCGACATGACTTCAGTATAATCCAACATAAATGAAATTATTTAGTGATTATTTTTCTGTACGATTTCTTTTTCAGTTTTAGACCTGTCATTTGAACCTGTCTCGAACTCATGTAGCCAGTAGTAACATCATGATCAGCTGTTTGTTAAAGAGCTGAGGTTTGGATGCAGCAAATGTAATAGTTGGGCAGTTGACTACAAGGAAGAAACACAATGATTTAGTTGAGTGTGGCTGAAAGTGATTGGATGATCCTGGTGATTCGTAACTATACAGGAACAGAAGCCTTGAGAAAGTGTTGAGTCAGATTTCCCAGAGAGCAGGATATTGGCAGCTTCTTCCAGCCTGACAGGGCAAAGTCTGATAAGGATTGTGCTGTACTGATAGAAAACAGCAAGTCTGCACTTTCATTTTGTCTGAGAATGACCATGACTGCAGAACACCAGATTACAGCAATGATGTTTGAAATCCAGCAGTTTAAAATCAGCAGTAACCAATCTCAGTAGTTAGTAACATTTACTCATATAATGTTTTAATATCAATATTTGTTTTGGTTCTAGTTGTACTTATCGGAGACTCTGGAGTGGGGAAGAGTAACCTCTTGTCCCGATTTACAAGAAATGAGTTCAACCTGGAGAGCAAGAGCACCATTGGGGTGGAGTTTGCCACCCGCAGCATCCAGGTGGATGGCAAGACGATAAAGGCTCAAATCTGGGACACAGCTGGACAGGAGCGCTACAGAGCAATCACCTCAGCGTGAGTGTCTTCTGTGTAAACTAGCATTCATAACCACAAACGCTGTGCCTGATCAAACATGGTAGAGTTATTGTATTTATTGGTTTATGCCATCCCCAGGTATTATCGTGGTGCGGTTGGCGCTCTTTTAGTTTACGACATTGCCAAGCACCTGACATACGAGAACGTGGAGCGCTGGTTGAAGGAGCTGAGGGACCACGCTGACAACAACATTGTCATCATGCTGGTGGGAAACAAGAGCGACCTCCGCCACCTGAGGGCCGTGCCCACTGATGAGGCTCGAGCATTTGCAGGTAAATCAAGTCCTGTGCTGGAAGAACATGTACAAAGGCCAGCATAGAGTCTGTAGAACTGTATGTCTAATATATTAATCTCTGTTCCCACCCTAGAAAAGAACACTCTGTCATTTATTGAGACATCAGCGCTGGACTCCACAAATGTAGAAGAAGCATTCAAGAACATTTTAACAGGTAGGAAGATATCATGTATATTCAGGTTCTTTAAATTCTTTAAAGTCAATTGGTTCTATTAATAGCAAACAAAAATCCATGTTTTTTTAACCCACTTTTTTTCTCTCATGGAACTTATATTTAAGTTATATTGTATGTAAACTACTTTGTGGATTTGAAAATGTTTGAGCTCTAAACAATGGGGTACAGTGAGGCCCTGCATGTAGCACGCATGTATTTAGAAACTATTTAAAATAAACGACTGAATGTAAACAAATTTATTTTTGTGGAATTTTTTCCTTCCAGAAATCTACCGCATTGTATCACAGAAGCAGATAGCCGACAGATCTGCACATGATGAATCTCCAGGCAACAATGTAGTAGATATAAGCGTCCCACCAACCACTGACGGGCAGAAGGGCAACAAACTCCAGTGCTGCCAGAGCCTGTGACCCCATGACACTCATCCTCTCCTCAACATCACATCACCTGTGCACTTTTTCTCCCTGTAGCTCTGCTCACAGCCAACTCCCTCATCACTTTATCCTTCTTTTCTACCTTTCATTACTTTCTTTAGTACTTATGAAGTCACTCGTGCTCTTTCTTCTGCCATGCAAGAAACATTTCAGAAGCCTTTAAGTCACTTGTTCAGTTGCTGTTGGTATCAGGTTAGAGGTTCTTGCCAAGCAGGGATGAAGCAGCTGTTGTTGAGCTGTCTCAGTGAAGCTTGTGAAGTCATTTGAATTCTACTGAAACACTTGTCATGAACAGGGAGGTTGCGAAATACATTTCAATGGTTACCACTAGATGGTGCTGTGTAAATAAACTACAGGCAGTTACTCTGACTGGGTGAAGCAGTATTAATGCATTTTGACAGTGTGGTTCTTACTTCCTTCAGTTATCATGCCAAAAATATCCTCATTATGTATTTATTGAAGAATATTTGGCTGAAGTTGTCATTGTTTTTCTTTTAGTTTAAGGACTGTTTAAATTTACAATAAAATTCTTGACTAAAGCTGTGTTACATTTATTTAATAACTACTGAGGACGAGGAGCTCCGTGGCTCTTGATGTGTATCTAAACCCAGTAGCAGCACATTAGTGGTTTGTTTTTCATTGGGATTAGTGAATTTGTAGAGCTGTGATCCTAAACACTTGAAGTTAAGACATTTCATCCTCAGTGGGCTAAGAGGATGATCAGTAAACAGCCACACATCAGAGCATGTGTACTGTAAAGACTGCACCCCCCTCAGACATGTTAAAGACAAATGGTCAAAGCTGCACAATTGTTCACTGATAACTTATTGTTTTATTTGCTTTGCAAATAATTCTTGGCTGATTGCAGGTAGGGCAGCAATACGCCTTAAATCAAAGAAGAAAGATTGCAGGTACCAGTATTTTGGTGAAGACATCCTTTTTTTTCCCATAGCACAACATAAACATTATTTGAAAACATGGATGCTGAAATATGCATACCATCAAAAAAAGGTTATAACAGAATTCTACACGTTCATTTGTGTATGTATCAAAGAAAACAATGACTTAATGGATATGAACTGTGGAAGCTATTACAAATGATTGATGAAGCCACAAAAGTGTTGCATACATTTAAAATACCTTTACATTTTGCAATAACTTTCAAATACACCTTTACTTTACATCACCACACATCAGTGCATTAAAAGATCCCAATACTTTCTGTGTAAAAGCCTTGACCACCCCTGTGTTTACGGTTCACCCTACAACAAACAAGTAAACACAGGGATGATCATATGACTCATAAGCTTGTAATGCATCCCGGTCCCCGGGTGCATCACAACACAGCAGGATATAATCCTTTGTTCTGAGATCAGCTAAAAACACAAACAAATGTTCAACTGGGACAAACGGGAAAAATATGCCTGGTGTCACTTTTTCACTTGATCCCATGATTAATGTGTGACATCAGCCCCAACACAGCTGTTAACTGGATATTTAGATCACTACCTCTGTGTAGAATGAAAATTACCAAAGTGCAGGAGGAAAAATTAAATCGATTCTCACCGAGCACAAATAATTTAACTGTCCTTTCTACATATGTGACACCAGAAGAGCAGCATTTTAAAAAAACACTCTTCTAATGTTCACACAAACACAGAGTGGTAAATAAATGACTGTTCAAGCCTGATTGTTCATTAAGTAAATATGAAATTAAATAATAAACACACAGTGATGTATAATATTCAGAGCTTTGGCCTCTTTGCACTACATAATAATGTAATATGAGTATTTACAATGATTTACTGCTACCTAAAAAAATGAAAAGCATTATGGGAAGAATAATTAATGACAACATCAAATGTGAAAACAAAGTAAATAAAAAGGCCAGCAACTCATATTTGAATTAAGCAAAAATAAAATGATTCATTCACCAAACAGATGTTTGTAAGGTTAGTTTCACGCTCACACTGTTTTTAATGCCACGTTTTCAGAATATTATGATCTCTGTGCTTCATGCCTGCAGTGTGTGAGTGTGACAAAAAGTGGACACTCGCACACTGCAGGCGTGTATGTGGCATGAAGAGTGCATGTTGTCATCAGGTCCAATAAATGGTTGTTTTAACAAGAGATTCTCTAGTCTGACAAACAACATGTGTAGAAGAAATGAACCGTCTCACGGTGACCTAAATAAGTGGTCATCTGATGTCTGTTGCTGATGCTGTGGTTCATGATTTTTCAGAGAGGGTAAACTCAACCACTCACCACAAATGGCCTGTTTAAAAGCTGCACCTATCTCAGAAAACAAACACAGAAAGGCCCACAAACCTGCTCAAAAGTAAAATGTTGGTGGTACAACAGCACTTCTCAGATCAAAGAAACTTAAAACATCTTTTTGATTGACTGCAGGATAGATTGCAGAAAGATTCTCATCCCTGATTTTTGTGATTATGGTAAGACACAGAGAAATGTCCAAATAATAATAATAAAAAAAACAATAATACTTAAATAGGCTTTAGTACACTGCACCAACCACCAAACAATACTCATGGAAATGTTCTTCTAAAAACTGTTTTGATGTTTTTTTCTATCCATCTATAGAAATATAAAGACCTACTTGTTAAGTGCTGATAATGCAAGACCCTCTATGAGGACTCTTTTCAAGCCTACTTCAGTAGGAATAGTAAATCTGTTCATTCTTTAGAGATTTAAAAAATGATTTTCGAACAGTAAAAAAAAATATTTATTAACAGTGCTGCTTACATGCATAACTCTGCATGTTAGTAGAGGTCTCTTCATGTACTGAGAAGACCTGGATGTCCACAGTGTTTTATTGCACAATCTCTGGCTCTCTTAATGTTATGCGACCAGGATGAGATGCAAAAAACTGAAATCTTTCAAACCATGGATGTGCGTTCAAAGTTTCAGCCCAGGTAGCAAACTGGGATTTGGATTGTGAAATGTTAATCCCAGATCTGAACTCCCACACCTGCTTGAGCTCCTCGGTGGCAATGCTGTTCAGGTAATGGAAGGCCTAAGTATGTGCATGCCCATAACATCTATCTGTCATTGTGATACACAATGAATGGAGCTGGTTTGACATTCAAAAGGTTGTTGAACTGAGCAGGACAATCATTACATTTCACAGACCTCTTAATGAGTTAAGTACTTATGTTGTTACACCCACAAGGATTGCTGAGTCTGCACATGTCAACGTGCTGCTCCACTCTTCAGTGCCTTTGCATAAACGTGGTCGACACCGACCATGTGGACAAACATGTCTGTTTCTGCACCCACAGGAGGAAAGATTTATCAAATGCAATGTGAAAAGCATATGTACCAATGATGCAGAGAAAAAAAACTGAAGTAAAGAATAAAAAAGCCCACAAGTGCTTCTTTAAAGTGTGCCCAGTGACCATGATGCAGCCCTCACACATGAAAGACACCATTATCATCGCCCATCTGCACCGGGACTCATACTATACTCTCATTGGCTGACTTTTTCATCAGTTTGGTGGAAAGCAAGGAATGCTGGGAAGAGTTAGACTCCTTTCCTTCAGGAATGAGCAGACGTACTTTCTGGTTTGTTCTTCTCCATTCAGAGTACAGCTGACAGTGGTAGCGAAATGACACCTGTGATTAGGAGGAGAGAAAACTTCTCAGGTAAATGAAAATTAAGCATTTCAGCTCCATTACAATAAATGTGAATTCATTTTTACCAAGGTCCAGAGGACGTAGATGGTGAAGAGAGCGATGGTGAGGGCTATTAGCCCCACAGCTTGTAGCCAGCTCCCGAGCTGGAGATGGTCCTGAGCACCCCTCAAGCATAGCCAGCCTGAAATGGCTGCTAGAGGCGTGATAAACAGGAAGCACACCATATCACAGAACAGTGTCCTCTTTTCGTTGCGAGGGCCGGGGTCCCGCAGCCACTGTGGAGGAAAAACATCACAGGAAAGAAAGAGAGAGAGTGGAAAAGAGAGTTCATGTTAATCAAGAACACACAAAAGACCTTCCAATTACATACAAGCAAACAAGCAAGCAGATAGATGTAAGAAAAGCAACTCCACACACTCACGAAGCAGCAAAACCAACAAGGAAAAGAAGAAAAGATTGATGCAGATGAGGCAAAGGGCATTGACCTTTGTTACCTCTGTGAGAGGCCTCGGCCGGCGCTCGATGCTGAAATCTGTGTGGCAGAGCTCACAGTAGCTGGTGTTGGAAGACGACAGCCACTTCTCCAAGCAGCTCTTGTGCACTGTGCCCAAAGTGCCTGTGCAGTCACATGGGGACAGGAGACCCTCGCTGTTTCCTCCTTCATGGCAAATGCGGCAGATGGGACCATCACTGAGACAAATGAAATGTACATTTAAAAAAAAGCAGAATAAACAAAATCCATAGACTATGTTTTGTACTAAAATAACATAACTTGCAGTATGTAAGCTGAGCCTTACCTTTGTGCACTCATGGGTTTGAGCACAGAGGACAGCAACCGTCCATCTATAGCTGTGACCTGGGTGACGTAATGAGCCTGGGACCCATCACCAACGTCCTCTACACTCTTCCACAGACCTGTGGTGGTGGCACAGTCACACAGAGAGCCAGGCAGGTGGCAACACCCACTTGTTGTCATGGTTACCGTGTCCAGACTGTGGTTGTACAGATGGAACTGTCGGTGTTGAGAGAGCACCAGTGTTTCCTGATTTTTACTGGTGGGGAAGCTTTCTAAAGAGAAACAATGAAGCACATGAGAATGTTTTTAGTTTTCTTATACATAAAATACTAACAGAAAAAAAATAATAAACTTACAATAAAATGTTGAATTAAAACGGTGTAATACGACTATTTTACACACATTTAGATCATCACCATTTGCAATAGTGTTAAATGAAGAGGGTGTGTTTTGTGTACAGTTAATTTTCTGCAGCGTAAAAATAACTAAAATGATCTACATAAATGTGTTGTCATTCATAAGAAAGCTGTCCATTTGGAAGCGGACCCAAAGCAGCAGCTAATCCATTACAGAGGCAAGTCGGATGTCAGTGGCAGTGAGTGTGATGTGCAGCAGACTGATAAACAGCTGTCTTCCCTCAGATAACCCCTCAGCAATGATAAGAGGCATGTGGCTGACTTTGCTGCAGTCTATAGCATTTGTAACAGATCACTTACAAATGGATAATACCACAGAAATAATATTTTTAGATGAGATAAAAAGAGACATTTATAGTAATAATACCAGAAACAATTCATAAAATGCAGTATGATAAATGTACTTCAATGAGGGAGTACACAGACCAGGCAATGATCCAGCACTGTACACATATATTATTAATCCAAAACATTTCTTACAAACCTGCATAATCCTGAGTATTAAACATGGTTCTTTTGGAAAACAAGATTTACTGTAATATGGCAGACGATGAAGACAATGTTTGCGTTATGATTATTTATACCTGATAACACAGTTACAGTGGTAATTTGATCAGACACATTGGCTGTACAAACAGAAGAGGATGAAGGACTCCGTGTGATATCCATTGTTGTAAATATCTGCTCAAGCCTAACTTCCTGGTTCAGGTTCAGCATTTCCATTCAAATCAAACTGTCACTGCTTTGAGTTATTATTTATACACACCAATACAACACGAAGGCACGACTGAGAGGCACAATCCCTGACCCAGATAAACAAAGGGGTCACCCCCCCACCTCCCCATATTAAGAAAACAGCTAAATCCATTCAGTTACCCAGAGCTGCATGTAAACAGGATTTCAACTCTTTAACTACAAATGTGTTTATCAACCAATGATCAGTATTGACAGCGAATGACACTTGTCAGTTGCATTCAGAGACATAATACCATACATTTTTACTTAAGCTAACGCACTGTACAGCCACCTCTTCCGTTTGATTGGGGTTTAAAGCAGCTAAGGATGCAGACAGATGTTGGAGCTTGGAACCAGACTATTGTCTGGAACAGACGCTTCATGTCAACGTAATAATACTATGCAACTGTGCGGCGGCACAGATTAGCTGTGTATGTAGCATACGTAGCACATTAAAGACTTGAACACAGGCTTTCCCAGCCTTTTCCCTCTGATTCTATTTTTTAAAATCATAAAGCATCTTCTGTCTAGTTGTCATTGTCCAGGAAATAAACGTGGTCAGTGCTCGTCACAGCTGTGCTGTTTGCTAGCTGCCAGCTGTCAGATAACTGCTGCATTTAACGGCTAACCTTCTTCTTCCTGGTGCAAAATGTACAAAAGAAAAACATCTACTCACCCCGTGTGGTCTTCTTATTAGTGATGTCCGACGGCGGCGGGTGCTACCGCCCTAACAGCCTCATGCTTCCTTGTCTCTTCATGTTTAGCTGTGAGAAATTACAGCACAGGATCGAGTACAGCACGACTAGCTTCAGTGCGCTAATGATACTGCTCAGTCCTGCGCTAGCTAGCAGCTCTCAGCTGATAACGCACAGCAGGCCGGCCTTCCGCTTTGCCTGGGCTTTAAATATGCCCCAGAGACTCATCATCTGCTGTCTGGCTCTGCTGTGGAGACAGGGCGGCCAACACCGACAGCACAACGCCGGACCAGCTCAATGTGACTGTGACTAACAGCAGCGGCGGCGGCGGCACGGGTGCCAGGAGGAGGAGCACCCACACATCACGTGTTTACCACGGTCAGAGGACATAAACACAGACCGTAAACAGACAAATAATCTGCATAATCTGCACACACTGTTAACTAGAATAACAGTGTCTTAATGTTTACTGGATTTATTAGAACGTAAAATTAAATGAAGCATAAAAACAGCCTGAACACTAACAAGTACTGAGTGAAAGGTAAACAACACTTCCACCTGAGTAACCTACCAAATTGTGCTCTATAATCATGTTGTTTATTTATGCTTGCAAAAGTAGCAAAACAAGTCAACTTGCTTATTTTATATACATACACACACACTGTCTGGAATAAATCAAACGTGAAAGTGTTTCTACCTGATGAGTGGGAAAAGGCATTTCATTAACCTACGTGAACAATTTGCATTTGTGACTTTCAGTTCCGTTTTCCAAACAAACATTAGTAGCTTGAGTGACAGTGTTACATAAAAATCATTTTTATTTGGTTTTCCAATTAAAATTCTCAGATTTTATATAGCTTTATCTATGTAGGCCCTACATTCAAATGAGAACTTTTTAATATAATACTAATTCAATACAATTGAGGACAATGTTAAGACAAAGACGTTAAGCTGTTTAAAAACAAAATGGAGGTTGATTTCATCCATTGAAAATATTGGACATAAGTGCAAAGTAGATTTTCATTCTGAGACAGCTAGAGTGTGTCCTGAGTTAACTCAAGACTGAACTCTGATTTCACATGTATATAAATCATACAGCACAACTGAAAATATTACTCATACAGAGCATTACACATTGCTTGAAAATAGCTTGGACTTGTTTGTTGAATACAGCAATTATTTGCAATCTTGGCAGCTGTGAACACACTTAAGGATGAAGCCCAAAACTGTTTCTGATAGCATCTGCTTCCTTTGGTATCTTTGTACACTAAGACACATACTCACACACAGACTCAAAGAGAAAAAAAAAACACACATTTTTTTTTAACACCTGCCCATAGTCAGTCAGTCACAGCCAGTCGGGTACCTGGCTCATGCTAATTTCATGCCAGAGTGGGCACAGAGCTCAAAGAGGAAAATTAAAGAGGCAACCAAAAACTCCAGCTGGACCATAAATGTGTACTCCAAACAAACTTCTTCTCATCTCCTTGTCTACACTCATACTGCACGACAGAATCAGGTCAACCACACAAGAAACTAGGATGGCAGATCGTGTCTTATGTCTACATGCAGGCTGAGAAAAGGAGTCAAGCAGAAGCAACCAACAGCATGGATAAGCAGGGTGATCCCTCACCAATCCTTCAGTTGGAGTAGGTCAACAGGATCAATATCTAGTATAATCAAAAAAGAAGCTACTGTTCACTACACCTTTAAGATCAACCTCCTACAGCATCACACTCCTGGCTACTGTGAGGTTGTCACACATTGTATGCAGACTCTTCTGAAATCAGCGGAAGACAAACAAAGAGGAAAAACAGCCAAAAGGAATGTCAAATACAAGAATCATTGTGTCAGAGACTTCTGAACCCATGTGGGTGACAGCTGAAGAAGAGTGGACCTTAAACACAGAAAAGACTGACAGGAAAATGAAATATGAACGTCACAGGCTTTGGCAGCAAGGAAGTTTGCTGCCCCTTTGCCCGTCCATAGTTGGTGGGACACTTATGTCCACAACATTGTTTCCTGGAGAATCATCGTGTCCAGATCTGTCCGAGATTTGCTTCTGAGAGACAATGCGGTAGATTTCTATCAGAGAAAGTAGACAAGTTAGACAAATTTAAAACCACATTTATAAGGACTTACTGCCAACTGTAAATTGTGCAGGTCTTTACCTGTTAAAATGTTCTTGAATGCCTCTTCTACATTGGTGGAATCCAAGGCTGAAGTTTCAATAAACGAAAGAGTGTTCTTTTCTAAGGTAGAGAAGCAGAGCGCACAGGTTTGACACATTAGAACATGTATAAATGTTAAAAAATGACTGTACATGTTTTTAGTTTGCTAAAATAACCAAAGTGTGTTTTTCTCCCTAATTGCAAAAATCACTGCTGTTTTCCCACTGATGTACCTGCAAATGCTCGAGCCTCATCAGTGGGCACGGCCCTCAGGTGGCGGAGGTCGCTCTTGTTTCCCACCAGCATGATGACGATGTTGTTGTCAGCGTGGTCCCTCAGCTCCTTCAACCAGCGCTCCACATTCTCATATGTCAGGTGCTTGGCAATGTCGTATACTAAAAGAGCGCCAACCGCACCACGGTAATACCTGGGGACAATAAATCCACGATAAATATGTCTGAAGGCAACACTATTAAATAATAACACTCTATTAGACAGCACTTAGGAAATATTTAAACGTGAATGACATTTTCAAAGGAGGGTAATAGCTTTGTCTACAACTACGACTATGTATGGTGAGTTTCCATACATGAAAAAGATATCCATGGTACAACAACACAAACTCACGCTGAGGTGATTGCTCTGTAGCGCTCCTGTCCAGCTGTGTCCCAGATTTGAGCCTTTATCGTCTTGCCATCCACCTGGATGCTGCGCGTGGCAAACTCCACCCCAATGGTGCTCTTGCTCTCCAGGTTGAACTCATTTCTTGTAAATCGGGACAAGAGGTTACTCTTCCCCACTCCAGAGTCTCCGATTAGCACAACTACAACCAAATCACACAAGGCACTGAAACATTAAAACAGCAACCAAACTGCATGGTCCAGACTGTAAAGGGTGTTACAGGGTCAGACAGTGATACACAGAATCAGTCCAGCAAGAAGAATTTAAAGTGTTCAAGACAAGTCTACCACGGTTCACACACACTACTTTATTGTGTATGGTTTTACTGTACTTTGGCTCACATCTACCATATTTAGTGTCAATAACGTTTTAGTTTATGATCAATGTGAAGTCAGAATCTGTGATTCAGTGTTCCAGTCTCACTCTTTGATGCACCCGGGAGAAGCGCAGAGCACTACACAATAAGTTAACTAGCTAGGTGACGTTAGCTTTGGATAACATCAAGCAGAAAAAAACACTTTTTACTGTTCTGGACCAGAAAATAGTGGCTGCTATTTATCCATTAGTTGAACAAGTTAACGTTAGGTCGAATCATGGCAAGTAGCTATCATATTAGCCAGTTAGCCACTACTAATGTACCCAATGGAAGCCTGCTAATTGACAGCTATCATTTTGCTAATTGGTTAACACGGTTAATGAACAGTAATATCTTTCTGAACACTGACTTGGAAAAGCTAACGCGAACACAGTTAGCTTGACGACCATCTATCGTTTACCTCTTTGCTACTAGTTGAGCTAACTTGAGCATTAATGCTGAGTGCTCAGTTCTCACTGCTGTCGCCGGTCCCTCACAACGATGGGGAAACCGCTGTCATCTATAAAGAAGCAATTACCTTTAAACAAGTAGTCGTATTCATCATCTCGAGTTCCCATTTCGGAATAATACTTGTATACTTTGTACTTTTCACACAACCAACAACAGCGCCTCTCTCCACCGGCAGCTAACTAGTAGACACCGCCTTCAAGGAAGAGGAAAAGCACGTGAGTTAAGGAAGTTACAGTTGAACCAATCAGAGAGTTGATCTCTCTGACTGACAAAGTAATGGACCAATCATGTTATCCCTTAGAAAATACTGACCAATTACCACTCCCAGCAGAGAACACGACGGGACATTACACCCTTTGTTCTCCTAATTTGGACAACCTGCGCTGTCTTGCAGATTGAGCAAGATCGAGGGAGTAGTGTTTTCGAGTGTTACACAATAATTAGTAAGAGGAAAAACACCTACCGTAATGGATACAGGCAAAAAGTCTGGTAATATTTACACACAGCAACTAGTCATATGCAACAGATCAGATCCACACCTAACCTGAAAAACAATGTATATTATCTATTGGTTGATCCTGATGCAACAAATCCACAGACTAATAAACTTCACTCTTTTTCTCCTCCTTTTTTTCTGAGTGGACAAATTACACCCACATAATGATTTGTACCAGACATTTTATCCGTGAGTGGAAATGCATCAAATGATTGTTGATGGGGCAATTATGACTTATGAATTAGTATGCTTCTATTATTATTAGAAGAATGTTCTCTGATGGTCTGTAGTAACCTTCTAGTGGAACGGACATCTGATGGTTACTGGCTGTGCCTCTAAAGGGTTTGCCCCTGTAACCATTTTTTATGTCAGCCTGTATGTTAATACGTGTCATTATGTGTTAGTACAGGGTACCTCAACAGCCACTGATCAGATTTATCTTAATAAAAGAATAATCATACAGCATCAACTCGGTGAACAACAATTCATAGAACTGCTTTATTTTGTATTCATTCTGATTGAGTCCAAACACACACGCACACACAGCCATCTATTTATCCTCACGCATAAATAGATGAATATACACAGATATACATAAATACACATTTCTGATATGCATATTCATTTTTGAAATCATGCTATGTCTCTGTAAAGGACTCTCCCTATTGGATGAGGGCACACAGCGATTTGAAAACACGTACACAACACAGCTGAACAGCTTGGAAGAATCCCTACTGATTTGCATGTACAGTAAAACCCACAATTCTGTCAGTATTTGGATACCATACAGCTGTGTTTTATGGACCATAAATATACAGCAGCTGCATCTTTGATAAACACACAGAAGAATATGGTACAGTAAATTATATAGATTGCAATCATTTCTTGCCCAGCAGCAAAAATAAAACCAAATAAAAATAATATTCTCCGATTCAAATGGAAAATATATTTGTATATCTTTATATATGTATTTATAGTTTTATGTACACATTCTCAGGAGCACAACTATGAGAGAAAAAAATAAATACAACAGCACAAGTGAAAAACAAATATATAAACAACAGACCTACATGTAAAATTTTCTCAATAAGGCAATTAAAATGAACTGAAAAGCTAGACTGTACAAAATATTGCTGCTATGGTCCTTATCTGATGAACAACAGCAAACTGATTAGAACTGGCCACTGCACATCATGAGAACAAACCCATTTCTATTTTACAATGTCTGACATTGACGTGTCCTCCCTTACACACAAACACACATAGAAACACACCAACGGACTAAAGAAGCTATCTCTGAAGTTAGATTTAAAAAAATCAACGTGTTTTGAGTCTTAGTTCTAAAATGTCAGCCACAGAGAGACTACAGTAAACACTAACCCTACAATGACTGTGATCGACTTGACCAACACACACGCACACACACACTCACAAACCTAATGCTGTCTAAATATCAGCATGTGTGAGCAGGGACTCTTAAAAATATGATAGTGTGATGTATGGTTATTTGGCCTCTATCACTAGTTCACCTTCAGGTCCTTTTAATAAGTGCAAACAACATTCAACTCATTCACAAGCTGCCGTGTGTCACAGAGACAACACAGCAGTGCACCGTCATCATTCAACTATACAGATCACAGGTATGATATCGACTGCAAATACTACAACTGACGCTCTACATCTACAAAAGTCTGACGTCCACTCGATGGGTTTCTTCTTGTGAGGACGTGAGAGGGCGATGTCACTGATATGCTGATTCCCACCTGACAAAACATGTCAAATCCTATGGTTACAAATGATTTGTGTGCATCTTGTCTAAAAAATAGGGCGACACTGGAAGACACTGCAATGATGTGAAGATTACAATAACAACAATGTCTGCTGCCTTGGTGTTGAAATTGACCTCACTGGGGTGGGTGAAGTGAAAAACACTGAAATTACACAACAAACAGCTGATGGTAACAGAATGTGGGGAAACTCGGAATAACTACAGAGCTGCGGTGAAGAAATTAAAGTTCTTTGGATGTAAACAAGTGGAAAGAGAACCAACAATTACAAAGAAATACAAACAAATAAATAAAAGTTCACAGTAGAAGAGCTGCAGAAAGGTTAAGAAATATAAATGTAGCATTTAAATAATTATTATGCTGTAAAATCTACAGCCTCTCTACATACCCACTAAAGCAAATGATTTAACTCTTTCCCGTATTAACTAAACTGCATATTTTCACTACTAGTAAAGTGATGATGAGAGACGTCTAGCTATTCTGTTTTGATTGGCTCAACATGGTTTTTGTTAATACTGTTGTTCTGTGAGCACAAGCAGAGCCCACAGACACCACAAGACTTTCTCACTGCATGCACCAAACTGCACATTATGTCAGAACTGAGGTCTGAAGCAGTTTACATACAAATGTCAACAGAGATGTGAAGTGGGAGAACTAAAGTTATACTGGTTCTGGAAGTCTGATTCATTTTCTTTATAGGGACTCATTAGCTATGCAACGTTCTACCAATGTTTTTAACATGGAGCCTACTACCAGTAATTGCATACTGAGTAGTGCTTTGCAACTGCTGATGTAAACCATGCACATTCCAAGACGTGCAAAAATCTGTGTTGCAGATGTTTCTCATGTCTTATTGAGGATTTATTAAATTAATATTGAAGCAACTTCCAGAACCAGCTGCTCTGCAGACTCAGTGTGAAAGTCAGTTTAAAGTCTAAGAGAGGGCTGTGCCTGTGTGAAACTGAACATACAGTAACTTTTCATGTATGACAAACATGTGAGACTACAGCCTTATACACACTATGTCTCACATGTACATAATTATTTAACTGATATAATAAATGTCATTTAAGGGAGAAAGGCAGGGGTGGTTGGAAATCAGTGATGTCATCACTGTCAGGATTTTTTCACCCCTCTTGTAATCAAGTCACTTTTTCCTCTCAGTGTGTTCAGTGTCTTTCTGTATGCATGTTTAAAATCCTGGTTCAGACAGAGATCGCGCTGCTACCACTGAGTCCTGGACTTCAGACCGATGAGTCCTCTCCACTGAGACGATCACTCCTCTCTGCCAGAGAACAGGGCTTACTGTGGGAGACAGAGACACAGAGTCAATGTATTCTGAGCAGAGCAGACGTTTCATTTCTCCTGGGTGTACAAATCTGTGTCTACTTATGCATTATTAACTACTGACAGTGAAACTGAGGCAGCAAACGTTTATAAAGTAAAAATGAAACAAGAAAAAAGAACAGTGTGCTCAGGCAGAGGTTTGAGAAACAGAGCAAACAGCTCAGAGTTCCTTCATAGCATCTAAAGTGGGTAAGCATGTGAAATGATAACAGAGACTTGAAATGGCCTGCAGGCGGTGGCCCCTGTAGCCTACAAGTGTTCCTCACTAACAGCATATGTATTATGAAAAAAAAATCTACATTTGTTTTTTGTCCCCACACAGTAAGAAGAAGCATGGGACATACACTGAACGAAAGCTCATATAAAAGCTTCAAAGGCTTCAGACAGATTTAAACAATACAAACATGAACACAAAATTCATTCACATGGCCTAAGACTTAATAAAATGTTTACAATAGTACTTTCTGCCTGTGCTTAGTGACTCCAGTGTGTGATGCAGTGTGAGCCATGTGAGTCTGATGGTGCATTAATGGTTTCTGATGGACATGTTAAACTCTGAGCAGCTTGTTGCTGGGGGAGACACAGGATGGTTGGTCGTGGACTGAATGATCACACAGGTAGCCAGTGACCATTTCCACCCATTTGTAGATGAAAAATGAATGTTGTAATGTCAGAGTGGTTTTTCTGGACACATCTGCTCTTAAAATACTAATGAATTTTGGGACTTCTCCAGAGTCTGATAATCTTTTTACACAGTTATTGTTTCCCGATTATTATTCCCCATTATCTTAGATGAACAATCACCACAACATGGTGCAGAAGTGATTTTACTCTTCAGCTAAGTGAACTTCCTGTGCTTTATATTTCAGTCTGATGCTTCTCACTTACTGTCTCTCTTTCCCAATCCCCATCTGGCAGGGCCTTAGACTCTGAGCCATAGTGTAGCGGAGAGTACACCCAGGTCCTGTCCTCTGGAGGCTGTTTTTACACACCCACCACAGCAGAGGGGGCCAGAGGGACAGAGGAAAGACCAGAGGCACAGAGACAAGCAGCAGGGGCAGGCAGGAGAGAAAGACACAGGAGACCACAGGAGAGAAGACAAGACAGGAAATGAAAATTAGGGATGCATAAAGGAGGAAATGTTTTCGAGACACATCGGAACGTGTGAGTTTGACATACTGTATTAGTGTTGAGTAAAAACAGTGTGTTGATCCTTCAGTTGATGTTGATGTTAATTTACGAGTTGTGTGTTGAAATCGTGTGTTTTGGTGTTTGGATGCAATTATACAGAGCAAAGGGAGGAGTTGCTGCATCAGTCAAGCAGGGAGTATGAAAGAGGAGATGGTAACTAGGGAACAGAAGCCAGGATGCCAGGACAGGCAGACACAGAGAGCATCCTCAGTCAAGGCAAAGCAAGCGGAAGATGATATTTGATCCAAAAAGCAAAGTGGTGTTTGCATTAATAGTAAGATACACTGTCTTTGAACTCCTGGGCGTCTAAAAGGCCATGTCGAGGTCCTCCTATGGGCTGGTTCCAGCCCTTTAAGAGAGCAAAGAGGCAGCTGCAACATAGTAATTGTGATGGAGGTGGTGTGAGCTGATGTCATACACTCACGTAAATACACACGCAAAGCTCAGCACAGCGGCCATCCACACAGGTGCAAAAAGGGATGAAGCAGTGAGTGAGGAAACAGATTTTTAACAAAAGATGGATGTAAGATTAAAGGAATCGCAGAAGAAAATTCTTTTCTTTTGTTTACCACCTCCTACAATCTTCCATGCAGAGACAGGAGGCATCGTTTTTTAGTTCAATCAGAAAACACCGCCGGTGGATAAATCACATAAATAATGACAGGCTGCAGCAGCAACGGAACACTCCAGAAAACCTTGTTTCCTCTCACCACTCGAATTTTATTACCTGATCACAGAGCTAATCTAGTTTAACACCAGGACAGCAACCACTTACAAGGCTAGTTCTGTCTAACCCACTTCCCACTTACTGGCCAACTGGACTGACATCCCCTCCTCTGTCGAAAAGGAGACACCACCCAGGTCCTCCCATCAGGAAACTGACAAACAGGTACATGAGAACATGGACAAACAAAGACAGATATGAGAGGCTGACGTCAGGCAGAGAGAGGAAAGACAACAGAACATGATGGAAAAAAGGCAACACAGAGAGGTGAAAATGGAAAAGACTGTTGGTAACATGTGACATTAGCAAACATACACTGGATGAGTCAGATGACAGATACATTCACAAGTTTGGCAGCCACTCCCCAACACCATAGTCTTTATGACTCACAAGGACAATCACAAGACTGAGAAAACACAGAGAAACAGAGGGACATGGAGAGGGTAAAGCATGAGCAAGTGTGGAGGAGAAAGACTGAAGAGGAGAAGGTGCAAATGAGTCTTTTTCAGATATGGGTAGAACAGAAAATGCATGGGTATGTAGGTGAGGGTGACAGAGAGCAGATGTAAGAACAGTCAGATATAGAGGTGAAGGGAGGAAAAGGCAGGAACCATGAAAAGTGAATGTAAAGACGTTGGTACTGGCTAAATAATTCAGACTCTCTGAAGAACCTGTGAAGTGACGACACACTCACACCTGTCTACTCTCCAGTCTTAAACAGTCACTTACATCTCATGGCTACATGATGTGTTTTCCATGAGGACACAACCTAAAATGCTGCTGCTACATATTCCCTTTCTAATGATTGACTTAAACCATATTAAAACCATAAAACGCCCTTGAACACCAACTGACTGCTCCTGCAATACATGTGCAAAGATTTGCAAGCGAGTGTTACTGGGCCTATATATCTCCTGTATGAAATCTCCTATATACTGGTATATATTAACTTAGCGAGCCCTAATACCCATGTCATTGTGTGATGTAGACTGTGGTTTATTGCTGTACTGGTGTAAACTGCTTTTTGTTTCTGCTGTTTGCCAGAGGCACAACAGACCTTAAAGAGATTTCCTGGATATTTGAAGTGGGGTTGCAAGAAGACACTTATCTAAAGTCAGTGTATTACTTACAGTAGATGGTGATGGGCACACACACAATTTAGATAAGCAGGCATGAGTACTGGCAGGAGTAATCAATATCCATTTAAATGAAAGCTATTTTTAGAATGTTGTCACTGCTTTTTGTGCCAAGGAAATTAAGCTCTTTCACCTCTTTTCTTACCACCACTCTCCATTAAAAGCATCAGTAACAACAGTAACTTTAACTTGCAAAGCACCAATGTTGCTGGTTTACTGCTGCCTTGATCAGTTAGTTGGTTGTCATATTAGGTTTGATGTGTAGTTTTATAGTTTTAGAATAGAACAGCAGTAGACCAACACCTTTCTATATTATATAAGGTTGGCAACAGGCTACCATGGCCCTGAGGAGAGGGGTATAACAGCAGTTTATTGCTTGATCTCAACATCGACACTCCTGTCTATGCAGATGATAATTATTGTACTTAACACACTGACTATTGATAAGGATAATCATAAGGATAGCAGGGAATGTAGGAAATGTTAGGAAGCTACTGAATTGTCAAACTTTCAAATTATTTATTTCAACATGGGTTCTGTTGGGCTACCCCACAGAAGCCACTTGTGACCACACTGCCTCCAGCATGTTTGTGTGTACACTTCACGATGTGTACAGTGTCACTTTGACTCATGTGGTGCTACAGACCCCCTGCTGCTGTGCACATGGGGTGCATCTCCTTCTTTTGAAGCATGAACTTGGCAGGTAGATGACTCAGCTCACTGACTAACCTGTTGGTCATTAGGATGGTGTTTGATTCCTGACAGGAGACACCCAGGAGGAGTGCGGCCAGGTGGGAACATTTCTATCTGTAACTGTGATCACTGGCAGCGCTCTCCGCCCTCCCCCATGACGCTCATACATTAATTTATAGCTGTGCTTTTGGGTGCATTTAGACGTGCTAACACAACACTATCTGATGGTGACCAGATGCTTTTAGTAAGGCAATCCTGGAGAATGAACGCGTGCAAACTGCAAAAGTTCCAATTGTTGCTTACACAAACTCCACTGTGTGTCTGCAGCCTTTTTAAAGATCATTTTAGGCAGGAAGAGCAAAGTAAAGGTGCACATAACACTATTATCACACTGTGTTTAAAAGACGTATTTTTAGGAAATATGCTTCCTTGCTAAGAGGCAGATGTCTGTACAGATATTGAAGCTACAGCCAAGAAAATGAGCATATCATAAAGACTAAAGTCCTCTCAGCAAGATAAGCAATTTCCAAAAATACATTTAAAACTGCACACACTTTTTCCCATACCAGCCTCAGACGCCACTCCCTTTCTGCGGTCCTTGTGTCAGCGCCTCTGTAGGACATCATAAGCTCAGTCTATTGACTTAACCACCACAAACAGATTGACCTTGATCAAATATGTATGACAATGTGATGGCTGAATAAAAATATTAAACTGAAAAAAAAGAAGTGATGAGAGCTGCTGTTTTTGGGTAAACTACAGTGTTCAGCGTTTGCTGTGTGAACATGTGTGAGTGTGTGTGTGCTTCACTTACAAAGTAGATATCTGTGATTGGCACGTCATCCTCATCATCGACTGAAGCCTGACTGGTGCACCCTGAACCAGACACCTGGCTAGCTCTGTCTGCCTCCACCATCACTACCTTGGGACTTGAAAGGGTTTCCTCCACTGGCCCAGGAGAGGAGGGACCGGCTATGGCAGATGAGGAAGAGGATGAGGCGGCCTCTGGTGCTGATGAAGAGTCGGACGGTACTGCTGCTGCAGCATCCAGAGTGTCTGCATTGACCTCACTGCTGAGAAGCAGATGTGGGATTGTGAGAACGTTTGGGTTGGACAAGGGAACAATCTGGTTTTTTTTGCAATGTACTAAATGGCTTTAAAACAGAAGACTGATGATTTTTGTGGGAATTGTGGAGACCTCAGTTTTAAAAGATGCAATCGGAGGCAAGTTTAAATTACCTGAAGTGATCCTGCCTGACCTGTCCCTTTCACCTCAGATCACCTAATCTCAATGTCTCTCCCTCTGCGTCCAAGTAATTTAAGGAGAAAAGAAACGCACTCACCTACCATACAGATAGGGATCAGTTCTTGACATTAAGAGTTTTTAATTGGGTCACTTGACACAAGCCATTTTTCTGCAGCAGAGCAAGCTATTAGAGAAACCTGTCTATGACTAAAATACAACAGCTGTGTGTGTGTTTGGGTATTTAGCTGCTTAAGCTCAAAGATCTGCCAGCTGGCTGTGTGCTGCCACAATCCTTTATTGTTCCTGACCAGATCATCGACTATTAGGAGGGATTTAGGCACATCCACATTGCTTTCTCAGCTACTGTGTTTGAGCTTAGCTCCACCAGAGGGAAAGCTCGGCAGTTGGCCATCAAAGCAAAAAAGAAGAATTGGCATCTCAAAGAGAGAACTGATTGGCTGAATGAATGAGGAGGGTATGGTGGTTACCATGCAGAAAGACTTTATGCTACTCCATCTCATCTCACCCCTGGCTGATTTACCTCATTCACACTCCTTATTTTTACAGGGTGACAGTTTCTCTCTGTGTCTGCCTCCCCGTCTTTGTTCACACATCACTTTTTTTTAACTTATCTCCTCCTTGTATCTTTCATCTCTAATCAAGTGTCTCATTCTCTTTGCTCTGCTCTTCAAGCCACAGCTGCAGGTGGGCTAGAGGCAGTTCAGCAGTCGGGTCATTCAGACGTTAAATTCGGTCGCCTGTCACTGTCTCAGCAGCTCTCGTCGCCCCCTCCTTCCTACCCGCCAGTGCCTCTTAGCCCCCCAGGCCATATGTCTAGCCACTGCCTTCTCATCATCAAACCCAATTATTCAGTTGGTTTCCCTCGGCAACCACACCCTGATCCGTCGTGACCTAACTCCAGCATACATGACATAACCAGGTTTGCATCAGCTTGAGTTTGTCATGACTGATCTTATTTCCAAATCCAATACATTCTGAACTTCAGAATAACACTGAATGACAAAACCAATGCTGTTATTTAAAACCCAGGTTAAAATATGCAAAGTGTCAGGTCATCTCAGCTTAATGAGAGTAGCCCCTGGCTTCCTGGCCCACTGCCCTACTTCTACTGGCTGGTCCCCCCCTCATGTCAGGAGCTTTTTCGACCTGGTGTCTGCCTCAAAGTGCAATCTCATAAAAATACCACACACACACAAAACAAATTTACATGCATGTGTGCACTCTCTCATAACCTAATTACTTTAGATGACTGTTCCACACAGCTCCTGCAGCATTTATTTATCCATAACGGGACCCTGGAGCTCAATAAAACAAATAGGTTAAGCTGCTTTCAGTGCTTGTCTGTGTGGACCTGTGTGTGTGTGTGTGTGTGACAGATGAAGTGTGCAAATCTAACAGCTGGGTGAGTTCAGGTGAGACAGTGGCAGCAGGTTATTTTTAGTGAAGCGTCAAAAACTGAGTCATGCTGTGTAGATGATTGGGGTCATGCAGCAATCTACAGCTTATCTATTCTGTATCAGGTCAGCATGTACAAAGGGCTGCTTCTTTTGGTTCATTTGTTTACAGTTACAGTCTGTCTGCTGTTGACAGACATTAAACATTCAGTGTCTAAGGTGGAGCCAAATTTGGCAGCATCCAGCAAAATCGGCAAAGGACGGTACGGTGTATCACAAATTTTCAATTTTATGGCTCAGCTACTTAAAAATATAATTAAGAGCTGTGATATGGTGTTACCCCAATTTTCATAATCAGTTGCTAAGCTATGCTTGGCAACTGAAAATATAATAATTATGAAAATAACACATATATATTGCAATCAGCTGTTAATCTTATTTGAATACAAGGGTAACCGTTGTGTTTCTAAAATTTGATTTATGTATTTCTTTATGTCAATCTACAGTTACAACATTATTTAAAAATTGTTTCCACAAAGAGTTCATTATTGTGTTGCTGGAGTACCTGGTTCCAGGTTGAGGCTGTGGAACTGAAATTGTGGGCTCACTATCGTGTCTCTTCAGCTCCACCTCCACTGTGATGGTCTGCTGATCCTCCTCATGCACACGCAGCTCCTCCTGGGTCCTAAAAACAAACAACCACACATGAAATAACACACACAGAGGAAATGAAACACCAGAACAAACATATAGCCACATCTTAGCAACAGGAAGAATGGACCTACTCATAAACAGAATGACTGAGAGTCTTACTTCACTTTTTCTCACTACACACCCACCACACCCAGAAAACACTGAAAAAACAATCCAAGCAGTGAGCTGAGCTGGTGAACTGTTCATTCACTCACCTTCCGTCATGGCTGAGAGACTGGGTGTGCCTCCTAGGGAGAGGGAGGAACAGTGTTAGTGTCTGAGAACTGAACTAGTAAGCTAACAGTAACATATGTGTGTCCCTTAATGTTCACATTAGTGTCTGACGACACAGGGGTTCAGTCAGATTCACATTAAAAACTGACAGATATGTGAAGGCTCTATCTATGGCAGCACCAGATTATAGGGTATCTGTGTGTGTGTGTGTGTGTGTGTGTACCTGTAGCGAGGATGCTCAGCTGTGTCAGAGGGAGATCTCTCAGGGATGGAAAGAGAGGTCGTGGAGGAGAGAGTGGTGGCAATTGATGCTGTGGTGGCTTCCTCAAATGATGGAGGAGTACATGGAAGAAGATCTGGTCGCCCTTGGAGAAAGACAGAAGTACAAAGATTACTGTTTACCGTACCTTGGACAAAGGTGTCTGTCAAATTTCTCTTTTCATTTTGTTAGCACTCTTGTTTCCCATGATTACAGGTACAACCTAAATAATAGTTGTGTGTTTTTTTAGAGAGACTATAAACTTCCCTCTTATTCTGTTGACCTGAATGACATTTAACTGTGAACCATGGACAACAACAGCTTTGAAAAACAGGACAGGACATTATCATCAATCTCAGACTATCTGATCAACCTCTGTCTATCAGTCAGACTCAGTTTATTTCACCACACTGCATACAGTGTATTTACCTTCATCCTCCAGCGTGGGGAAGCTGCGAGCTCCTCTCAGGTCGTAGATGTTCTCATCTCTCTCAGAGGTCAGCTGACTGGCTGACCAGGCTGCGCCAGGCCCAGCACACTTAGGCACCGACAAAGACACACGACCCTTCTTGGATGGAGAGGACTTCAGAGCTGAGATGACACATAATAAATACACACATGATTTATTGGTAAACATTACTTTAAACTTTTACCCAGCAAGTTGTTTATATTTTTATTCATTTTAAGTGCCTCAAACTAATATAGCATTGAATGTGGTATGAAGTGATTAATTCCAGTGTAGTTGTGCTCTGGTTTATTTTAAAATTTGACAGAACTAAAGACATATCTGTGCAGTGTTTAAAGACATTATTCACCAGTGCATTTCTAAATTATATGCATTACAGTCCTTAAAATATTAGACCTAAATATAATACAATTCATATTAGGGTTGAAGCACATCTCTTTTAATCTCACATTACTGCTTCCATGTGGAGAGCATGAAAAAGGAAAACAGCACCTAATAAGGCTTTTAGGTAATGTATCTGATTTTCTTCTTGAGGCTCAGCAGTAAAAGAGACAGAAGCCTGGCATCTGACATTTGTGTCTGTGGCTCTTCCCACACAGCTCGGCTGACTATGTAAGGCAGTGTCTCGATGTAAGCTGAACTCACAGGAGCTCTTCTTGAAGACGTTGTTGCTCATGAACTTTAAGAACCTGTCAGCGTAGAAGCCTGGCCGGTGGACTGATACAGTGTCCTGATGGAGAGACGGAGAGATTAATGAAACAAATAGCGCATGAATAAAATGATCCAACTGGCGCTTACAGTAGATTAAACTATTAGTCCATTCAGTGTCCCATTTCAGTCATTCTTTTCTCTAGGTCAGACCATGCGACTCACTGCACTTGCATGTGTTGACTCCAGGTCAACACATGCAGATGCAGTAACAGAAACAGTCAGACAGGGCTACAGACATGTCTCTTTATTATTTATGTTTTAGCAGACTGTGATAACACTACCAGCGGACTGACAGATGACACTTGGTGTCTGGTTTAGAGTGAAAGAGGACGGGGGGGGGGGGGGGGGGGTGGAATAGACTGAGGAAGTGAAGGGACAGCATCTCAGTTGTTAGCTGCTTGTTTTAGCATCACTGTTGCTCGATATGAGTAACATCTCTGAATGTGTGTGTGCCAGCTGTGAGCAACGTGAAGAGAGTGTGGAGTATCCATTATCGTCAGCAACAGTGACGCACAGAAGGCAGTTTGCTCTCCCACACATTTCTTGCGTATAAGTGTGTTTCAGAGTGGGAGAGTGGAATGAGTAAGGAGAGTGGGGGTGGTTGATAGGGTCGATTCTATCTTGAGAGCAGACTTGTGATGATACACAGTGAGAACTGGAGGTGCTTAAGGGGAAAGGGACCTGATCAATCAGATGGAGTGAGACCATTCCAAATAAAACACAGGAACACCTACAGTACATGTACCTAATATTACTGTACATGTGTGAGCATAATAGCAAGCTAGCTCAGGTCCATTCTGTCTTGTCCCTCAACTATAGTGAATCTGCAGCCTCCAGTCAACCCTCAGTCTAACATGAGAAAGGAGAACCATTGCTGCCCAGAAGGCCCATTCTCATTCATCTCTTTAATCATGACAAGTAAATGAAGAACGCAGCTGTGAATGCAACAATGCAACATTCTTGAGGTGAGGAAAGGCAGTAAATGTTAAAGGGATGCTTTGATGAGAGACATTCACATTTCGTCTAGATTAGTATGTAAATATGATAATAATAACAACAATGACGCCAACACCAGTCAATGATAAAATCCCAGTTAAATAAGACCAGCCTACGCACAATATAAAACATTGTGCGTAGGCTGGTAGGAACTGCCAATCTTCAGGATTATGCTTTTGTTTGTTCCTGGAAGGTTACACTGCTTAATAATCTAAATTAATAGGGTCATGATTTGTTGATAATTAAATGCTTTCATTATAATACACTTTAAGGCCTCTCTGGGATCCAGGATTCAAAAAAGGAAAGGAAATAAATTGATTCTTGTAACTAATGTGCACCTTTTAAATTGAAATGATTGAAAAAGAAAAGATTAGAAAACAGACTCAGGCGCCCTTTATATAAAAGACCTAATTTGCTGAGATTAAAGTCAGTAAAAACTTCTCACAAGCAGAGAAACGAGAAAACAAATTATAGTTATTCTGCTGACTGACTGCTGTGTGTAACAAAAAGAGCTACAAAAACTCACCCCGTCATGAACCAAAGCCTTCCACGTGTGCTCCAGTTTCTTGATTAGCCTGAATTAACAGAAGAGAAGAAAAATTTCAGGGATGGTAAATATTGTCATATGTAAGGGGAAACATATGTTAAATATGCAGGCAGAGGGCCTAGAACATGCTGTCTGGGAGTAAGCTTTTCTAGTGTATAAGTAGAAAAAAACTAAACACTGTTAGCTTTCATCATACTTCAGCTTCTATATGTTTCTATAACATGATTTTTGTGAAGATCACCTGTATGATTGCAAGATGTCAATGAGTCCAATGTAGAGAAGAAGTCTTTCCCCTTTTCCATTAACAGCTGGGATACCGCCCATCCTAAAGGGAGAGGGGATGTAAGAGTTAAATGGAAAGTCTGTGCATGTGGAGCCTGCAGCTTCAAAATATTACATTTTATCCCAAGTTTGATTTAATCACATGAATTTCACAGTTTAAAGTCTCAATCTAAAAGCATCAAATCTTTTAGTTGGGTTGACTGGAGCTGTGTTTTTCAAACAGGGATCCTGGTATCTGTGTGGTTCGTCTTGCTCCACTCTTCTGACACTCTTTGCTCTGTTGTGCAAACATCACTGTACCTACAGAGATCAATTCTTTGTCCAGTCCTTTAGTACACTTGCCCCCTTAGGGCACGTCTTCATCTCAATCTTTTAAACTGATATAATTAGATGTTTTTGCAATTAAAGAAGGACAATTTGTCCTTTAAATGTTTCCTTTAAGTGCAGACTTCACAGACAATGAGGGTGTTTTCACAAACGGTCAGTCTCACTCAGACTAAATACTTTCTTACACCTGCTTCAATATTACGGATTAGCAGGTTTTGCTCTCCAGCCATACAGCTGACCTTTTAATCTACATAGCAGCCAAGCACAGCCCGAGCTGGCGTGACACTATTTCACAAGGAGGATTTCAATTATACCTTGAGGATCACTTCAAAGTGAAGTAGCCAACCTCACTGTCACATTTTACGTTTATTTTTAAGTTTGTTTATATGAAGTGATTAGTGTTTATTTGTGAAATGTTTTGAGGAAAAAGCAGATAAAGGTTGAAGATTTAAGTTTAACATAAGAAGTGCAAAAGCAAACCATTCCAAAGAAAATAAATTTTGTCCTGTTCACAGGGGCATTTCTGATGAACTGGGGTGAACTAGACGCATTATACAATCGAGACCTTGCTATACCCACTCTTACCAGTTGTGGCTCATTTGAAAACTTTGTTTTATATTACAAAAATAGTTCACTAGAGAATTTCTGACAACATTTAGGGCGAGAAATATGCCACACAAGTTGCTGAATCTGCTTCATTTAGATTTCTTTGAATAATTTTTAATACATTTTTGCCAAAGTTTAAATGATTAGCCAACATGACAAAACACATCCATCAAAAGCTGCTGGATTAATTTTAATAATTAAACATTTTATCGCCCTGTTTTATTTGCTATTAATATGGATAATCAGAGATGCATTCAGTTTATTTTTAAGTGACAGCCATCGCTACTTTTGCTCTTCTGCCAAAGGCCTCTTGTCACTCACGTGTCATCAGTGTCGATGGAGCCTCCACAGGCAGCTCCCCCCTGGATAGACTCCATGGCTGTGGAGTAGAGAGCCTTCTGCTGGGCTACAGGCCTCTTCTCGTCACTGTCGCCCTGGGAGCCTTCCATCTGCCTGTCCCTCTCTGCCTGGTCCATGTTGTGAACCCCGAGCAGCAGACTGTAGTCCATGATCTTAAAGCTTTCCAGCACCTGAGCACAGGACACACACAGAGACACCTGTATCTGTATCTGACATGTTGACTGACATGCAATGTATAAATCTGTCTAAAAGCTTTTATTTTTTATGATTGTCAAAACAAACTCATAACACAGCAGATATTATTGCTTTGCACATGACAATAAGATAGAGGCATGCACACACTAATAAACAATGTGTCGGTGTGTGAACATACACTTGCTCCCAAGCACCATAAATGTAAACGTGAGGCAGTGATTTACAGGAGGAGAACAGGCCTGCTACAGACCAGACACCCTGTTAAACCTTTTGCTCGTAACAACGCTCTAATTTATAGTGAAGGATCGTGGGAATGCCAAACACTCTCATAAATAGGATTTTTTTTTATCCCTCCCACCATCTACTCTGTACTCATGATCCTCTTTTATTGATGAGTCCACCACGAATATTGTCTTTCCAGCTCTTCCATCTTCTTTTTAAGACTTTCTCCCTTTGGGATGCCACATTATTTCATCACTTTATCCTTCCTTCTCCTCTCTGTCTAATCCATCCCTCTAATCAGTACTGCATAGGACCCCCACACCCGTCTATCTGGAGACTATGAGAGTTGCCCTCCCTTAATCCTGCCATCTCTCCTGACTCTTTCAGCAGAAAAGAGGTGGAGCTGGGCAGCCATCTTTCTTACCAAACAGTCTCTCTGAAGAGTCTTGACCAAAGCGTTGTATGTGTCCTGGTCCAGCATCAGTCCATCCAGATGGTCTTGCATGAAGTCCAGGTCTTTGAAGGTGGGCCTTGCCTTCTCCCTCTCCTTCTTAGATGCTCGCCTCTTATAGGTGGATCCCTTTAGGTCGTATTTGAGGTGCATACGAACCACACGGGGCAGGACGTTGTTCATCACTACCACACGGATGTTCTTCCCGCCTGACTGGACGCAGTAGAGGCCGAAAAACTTGGGCAGCAAAGTGCGAGGGTTCTGATTCAAGTTCTAGAGAAGAGAGGAAAGAGGATCGAAAAATTAGATCTGAGACTGGAATTGATTTGAGGGATTTAATCTGTGTGGCAAATTAACAGAAAAAAAGAAGACAGAAAGAGAGAAAACACATAAGCAATAGAATACATGTTATGCAAACAGGATATCGTTTTGAGTGTACACACACTGTGGCTATAGTTACACATTTACAACCCAATCGCAGCAGGATGGATTGCATAAAAGAGAACAAACGCTAATCGACATTTATCTCACAGTGCTACTGTATGAAAGGTGAGAGTAGTAGACCACAAACTGTGGTTACACTTCAGTGTAGTCCGTGTAATCACATACAAACAGACTGGGGAAGAAGGGAAAAAGCCCAACATAAACCGGATTTTTACAAATAATAAAATCTCCCTGAAATAAATGTCTCATAAATTATATGAACATGTGCCTTGTGCATCTTGTGTAGTGTATGCACTGTATGTATTCATTCTTTAGTCAATCAATGTAACTTTGACTGACAGCTTAACAGCGAGAGTCAATATTGAAATAAAAAAACTATAGAAAACTCTCAGTATAAAAAAATGGTTTGTTGTTAATGAACAGCACTATATCAAGGACTTCTTGTTTTTATATGAGTCTGCCTTTACTTCATCCAAGGCTCTCCTCTCTATCACCAATCTAGGCTGAATATTTCAGTAGTCAATCCAAACAAATGAGGTTAGTCGGGCTGGGTGCTCAGTGAAAAACCTGCTTTGACCTTGGGATGCGGGCCAGCTCAGTCCCATTAGAGAAATGAGTGCAGAGAGAGAAAGTCCACTAGTCCATATAGTGGAAATGCACAGCATTTAGAAGCAGAAGTGATTAGAAGCAGAGACAGAGAAAGGAACAGACAGGAGGGATGCAGGATAAATATGGAAGTGTGGTTGAAAAGCGTGGGCACTTGGTGAATGACCTTCACATGAGAGAAACTGATGGAGAGCAGCGAAAGGGAGAGAGAGAGAGAGAGAGGGGAAAGTGCATCCGCTGCCCTCAGCTACACACCACCCTTCTGTCGATGTTAAGAGGGCAGAGCAGTGACGAGCGAACAACACAGACACGTGAGGGAGAGGAGAAGGGATGGAGAACAAACATGAGCACCAAAGGCAGCAGGAGAGAGAGAGAGAGAGGGTGGATTATAACACGAGGTCAGAAGGAAATAAATTACACAGAGATGGTCACAGCAGCAGTGATAAGACATTAAAATGTGAGGGAGGTTAGAAAGAATAGATATAATAGAAGGGCAAACACATAGAAGGAAAAGCCGAGGCAGCATGTATGCTGTTACATCACTGTGGTCTGCATGCTGCCCAGAGCCAGACGCCTCAGCCAGCCCACAACTGTCAGCTAGTCAGCTGTGGAAGACATGTGTCGCTCCACCTGTGACGCCCTCTGTGTTGTCTGTGTTGTGTTTGCTAATAATGTAAAAATACATTGTGCATTTTTTTCAATGCAGTGATATTTCTGAGCAGGTTTTCTCAGTTCACCTGGTCTAGTCTGTCATTAGGCTACAGCCTCTCCCTGTGAGCCTAAATCCCTCTGTTTTCATTTAAACCTCTTGCTTAGTCTAAACCTGTGAAATTTAAAGCACGACCAAAAGATGGAAAAGGTCAAAGTAAATGCGCTGAGCCTTTAAAGTCCCCAAATGATTAAATGAATTCCTGTCGGCACACAAATAAACACAAGGCTGAGGGCCGTGAACCTGAAAGGCTGGATTAGTAGCATGGACATACATGGAGCTGTTGCTGGTTGACTGAATTCAGAATGAGCCTGCAGAATGTGGACTGAGGAGTGTGGGAGTGGGCTGCTGTTGGTGAAAGTCATGCTCTGTTACGCACAAGTACAGTACATCCGGCTGAAACACAGCAGTCACTTTTGAAGCTGTATGGCTCGAGGTTTCCGTCAGCTGTTATGTCTGCTCTATGTGAAAAGGAAGTCATGCTTGGAGGAGGGATATTTTAGGGTCATAGAACTAAGAATTAATATAATAATGAGCAGAATTTAAATGAAGCTGTGAGCATACAAGCAGTGGTCTTGTGATACCAACACATGTGCACATGTACATATGGTGAAATATAGTGTCTGGACAGTGTTAAGACAGGCTTAGTGTAATGTTTGCACACATAAACCTTATTTATTCACTATGTATCGTGTAAATGTGGAACCTGCATACACATTTCTATCAAACTCAATGAACTCATTTTTTAGCTCAACGTTTTGCTTACCATGTAGTAGCCAGGCAGCAGTTTCTGTAAGAATTCAGCCTCCTTGTGCATCACAGTCTTGATGATGAACTCATCGTCCCTTGTAAGATAGAAGACTGAACCGCTAGCTCCGGGGTTGGACAGCTCGATCAGAGGCTCATTACACAGGGAGTACTGCAGGGTCACCGAGAGAACAGAGACTTAGTGGCAAAAAAGAAACCTTAAACTAAGTGACTAGCATTCATATTTTCTAAAGTAAAATTAGATGGGTGAATTAAATTAAAATAAAACAAATAGAATCTTCTCATGGATTGCAAGAGTTGTTTTTAGATTAGTGTGTTTACACTGTGAAAAATAAGATACTACTGTAACACTGAGCTTTTACACCCTTTCTGGTAAACATAACACACTATGTTGAAACATGTCTTTGTGCTGGGGGAAGTTCTGCCAACAATTTGTCACCATAAATAGGCAGTTTCACTGTTAGTGACAAAATTTGCTGTGCACAGCAACGCAGGTACCAGCGGCCTAGAAGATCTCTGCTGGTAGGCCCTAAAAATGGAACATCAACGAGAACACCATAAAAATACACACAGCAGCAACTGAGAAGAGGTCAAAGTTTCACTGTGTCTCTAGGGGCACTGACTATGTTCCATCCTGAGGTCACAGGATGATTACATAGATTATCTCTTCTGAATCTATACTCTACATTCATGTGTAGTTTCACATCTGGCTCTGTTGGAAATGTTGCATTTTGCTGTTTATGTGAGGGCACTGTTGCCCTGGTGACTTTTTACTTGTTTCCCACTTATAACTGTGGCTACACCCAAAGCCGAGTGCATGCCACATATCCTGAACCACATCCGAGTGCAACTCCTCCCAAACACCTCAATAAGACCTCTCTGGAAATTCTTTAAAAAGTGGACATGGTGACAAACTCTACTACCACAAGTAAGGGGTGATTTTGATCTCTGGAGAAGATTCATTGTCCTCTAATTAACAACACGGTCTATAAATTATACAAATTACTCTCAATTGGAGCACCCTGTCCCTTGAGGTTCCCTCTTCCCATTGCCTTCTTGCTCCTTAGAGGATATACATAGGCCATTTATTATTTCACTCCTACACTCGCTTCTGTCCTTGGAAATCGTCTTGAAGGCGTTCCAGGAATTTCATCCCTCCTTCCACCTCCCCTCTTACATTTGCTCCTTGGGCAACCTCTCGTTTGCTTTCATGCATTTGAGGTTGTTTTATTTACATTCTTTACAAGTAGACAAAGACAGAAGAAAGTCAATATTCATTGTAGCCACACGTATTCAATAATGAGTCTGTTGCTGCAGCAAGTTGGTGATGACATGTCCCCAGATTTGTGTGGACATATGGTGATGAGTGACCACAGGCTGGCTGACAGAGAAGGGAGGAAAAGGAAGCACAGTGTGGTGTTTCCACATAGCTGAAGTACCAATACTTATAAGATAAGATCACATGGAGTGTGCACAAACACTGACTAAGCAGAATAAGTTTATGCAGCTCGATAGCTCAGAGCAGTGTGGTGAATCATGCAGCCTCCAGGTTCTCCAAGCTGACAGGGAGAGACAAGCTGCAGACTTTTCTATCCTTGCTTTAGTTATACTCTATCCTCCTCCCATGCCCTCTATGATTCTATCGAATGGCTTCATTCCCCCTCTGTTATGTTTTTCATCCACTGTTCTTATCATTCTGAATTTATTTTTTTTATGCATCAGTCACTCCCAGTTTCTGTCACATGTCCTTTTTCCATGTTGATTCCTGATGAGCTGAATTCAGTTTCACCCACCTTTTTTTTATAATGCATCATGATAATCTGAGTTTAGGAAGATAGATAAATCAAGTCTTACCAAATAGTCATCTGGCCTGATGCCAAACAGTTCTCTGAAGTAGCGGAAGGCCACAGGAGCGTATGTTTTAAAGCGGAAGTCAGGAAAATGATGGGCTGGAGTGAGGTTGCTCCCTTCACTAAAATGCACAACAAAATCAAAGCAGTCAGTAAGAAATCCACCATATCAGCAGCTACCGGCAACAAAAGTAGTAGCAACCTGGGAAAAAAGATGCTTTCCACCACATAGAAGTCCTGCATCAACACATCCCTCTCAGGCTTGGAGCTCAGGTTGCCCACTGTGTAACCGATGCCCAGCTGGATGGCACCTTTCAAGGCTGATGATGTGGTCTGGGAAGATACAGTGAGTGAAATACTTGTCCCCACTGTAACCCTTTAATCATGTTATCCATGACAGTAACAACAGTGCTCTCTCTCTGAAAGGCATCTGAAAGGCAAATGTACATATACAGTACCTTCTTGTAAGTTGTTTCCCCTGATGCATCCACACCTCTGTGGCCAATCTTCTTCCCCTGACCAGGCTGGCCTGAGGATGAGGGCATCTAATGACAGGAAAAAAGTTTGCACCTGTACGTTATCATTGATTATTTTAAAATTACAGATGGAGTGACACAGTAACAACCAATGAGAACAAGCTTTTCATTGAGCAGACAACATGTAAATATATCTATATACTGGTATATCTATCTATGGTATTTTTAATTAGTGAAACTTTACCTCCTTTAATCAAACCTAACATCAGGTCAGACCATTTGTTTTGTAAATTAATTTGATTAAAAAAAACACACAATTTTATCCTGCTGGTGTTTATGGAGCATTTTTTGCTTAACTGTGCATTTAAGCAGAATTAAAAAAATTAAAAAACTCCAATTAAACCAATTGTGCAATGTAAGGCTTACTTATGGTGGCAGATGGATAGGATTTAACAAGTTAGGAGGACTTAGTTCATGTGAGTCAAGTAGTCCAGTAAAAAGATGGAAACACTAATAATAGAAGCACTTTGTATGTCAAAGCAAACTAAATAACCAATAACCAATATTGAGGTTAAATCGAACAGGAAGCTGATATTGATGTGAAAGATCAAAAAGACAGGCCCGGCTAATGATCAGAGGGATGGATGGGACTTACCTCTGTGATAAAGGCTTTCTTTGCCGCAGCATCTGAAACAGAGAAAAAAAAGGAGAGACAGAGATGGCTGTGTTAGTCCTTCTGTGACAGACAGGCTCCATTACTCAGCATCATTAGTGTTCCCTCTGACAAAGATGAATCCCACAGGGTGGACAAAACAGCCCAACATTATGTAATAACAGTGTCAAAACACAAGCAGTGGCCTGACATCCAGAGTAACGGCAGGAAACATCAATGTCAGCTACATACCGAGACCTTTTTAAAGCCCAATGTACAATTTGTGTGACTGAGCGGATTCTTTACCACTCCAGCAGCCTAGAATCAATCATACTGATGATTGATCGCAACAGAAGAAACACAAGTTTATGCTTAATATTCTGTAAAAAGTACAAGTAAAAACTACACGATCACAGGAAAGAACACGCTCCCACAGTGAAAAGTGTTTAAAGAAAGGCTGTTAATGAGAGTATTGCAAACTTTGTATTGTGTTATGACAAAGAGAACTGGTACTGAATCGTGTACATTAGTAAACATTGCCATTAGAGTAAACTACACACTAGCAACTCTTTAGCAAGCTTTACAAGACTAACGGGGCATTTAGCAATTTAGTGAATTTCAGAAGCAAAGCAAAGTCTCACACCTGCTATGTTATGATCATTTCTAGTCTAATAACAGGATGTAGGCAGTAGAGAGAGATGCAATCATAGGACTGTTTTTTACCAGGAAAGCCTGAAATAGATGCATAATTATAGGCATATAACACTCAGCATAATAATGGAGAGACGTGTGAGAAGGCAGGAAGAAGGGAACACAAAATGAGCAAATGAAAGAGTGGAAGGAGACGAAGAGAGGAGCCTAGGGCAGACTTCAGTGAGTACAAGAGTGAGGCTGATTAATTCACTGTGTGTTATCATCATAACTGATATCACACTCTGCTGCCCAGATGGTGGCGTTTGTGAAGGAATTGCGGGAAAACACTCTGACTGTCGAGGATAAATAAATCAATACACAAACATCATAGTAATGAGCCTAACTGTCTAATTCTAATAGTAGACCTAAATTATTATTTCTGTTTAATACATACATTATTGTGAATGATTCACAGGAGCTAAGATAAAAGATGGCAGGAGATTAAACACGACTTTCTGTCCTCCTCTGACCAGCACACTCCGATTCAGTGTGTCCCTCACCAGCTGAGACACGAACAGCAATCCTATATAACCCAGGGGTGGCAGAGCATCCTCACAGCTTGATTCTGTGTTTGCAGCTGAACTGATAGCCAGCCTCTGTGTGCCTGTCTGCCTGCCTGCCTCTCGTGCATGCCCATGTGACTGAGCCACAGAATAGCCGGTTTGCCTCCCCTCCTCCTGTTATATCTCTCTCCCTCTGTCTCACACACACACTCACATATTCACACAGAGACAAGCGAGCCAGCGCGTGCCAACAGAGTTCCCTGCAAGCTGAAACATCCAGGGGGGAAAAATGAGAAATAAATGAAGGAACGGTTGCAATGCAGATTAAAAAGGACATTTTCTGCTTTCTGTGTGCACTCGCATATGATGTGGTTCTCCCACTTCTGTCATGTCTGCCTATTCCTAATGTATTTGTATGTATGAGTGCATGCCATGTATCTCTTCCCTTTGTCATGCCTCAGCTGTTAAGACAGGCCTTACAGTGTGTATGCTGAGCTGAATCGTGACTGAAAATCTTTAAGCCTGTTTGTGTGTCCAAGCATGTGCATCCTGTGTGTAAGCCACTACCCTGACAGCATAATGACAAACACAGACTGCTTTAAGACAAGCTAAATATTATGATACATATATGGCTTCAATCCAAAATCTAAAATCTAAAGTTTAAAACATGACTTCTGTAAATGATCTAACCTTTTCTCACCTACATAAATTCAGACAAGATGTTATTTCTATACATACATGTTATTTTAGAAACTGTTCTGATGTGTGTGAATGTTTGCGAGTTTATGTCAGACTGAGATGTAATTATATCATAATTACAAGCAACTTAATTATAAGAGTCAAAAACATGATGCCCTGTTGCTATTTGTGTCATTTGTGACTGATATAATTAAAGAAACTGAGAAGCATTAGGCTAATGAGAGCATGTTAGAGTCAATCAAAGAGCACCACAAAAAGAAGATGTGTTGGGGGATGTGATGAGACAGAAACTGCTCATCACAGTGTCAAAACAACTCAACCCATGATGATGTTCCTGTGAAAACCATCTTCAAAACCCTTTCTACATGGGTCATACATGATCACATCTATGTTATCATCCTACCATTTACCTTTTATGAGTTCCAGTGTTAAGAGGTTGCAGAATGAGGACAAGAGGACAAATGGGTCCTCCACCACCACACTCCAGCAAGCGGTGTAGAGGTCTTTAGGAGATGGAACAACAAATATACCCTTCCAAATAAACTGTCTGTAGCTGAGGCTGTTGCCTAGCTGGGCTGCAATGTGCTGCTCTATGGCTTGTTCCGACAACCCTTAAGAGAGTGGTCTATTACCAAAAGTAATAGCCAAGCAGTGAGGACTGAGACAGACTTATTTATATAATTTTCACACAACACAGTTTTATACATGAGTATGGTCATACATTCAACCTACATCTGTTCATTTGCTGATAAAAAAACATCCACAATTACATACACACTAGACAGCAGGTATTAAACTGATTATAAGTCTTAAAGGTAGGGTAGGAGATTTTGAAAACCCAGTGAGAGTCAGCCAGATTTTGAAAGTAAACACACGCCAATTTCTCTCGGAGCTCACCCCGAAGCCACACCTCCCAACCAGTCTGTGACTTCGGCCATCATGCATGTGGTGCACGCAGAGTAGGAAGAGAGTGACAACCAGCCAACTATACACGCAGGGGCGCCTTGCAGGATTGGCTGATGTTTTTAGCGTTTTAAAGCTTTCACAGATAATTAATATTCTTCGCTTTAAAGCGAAACTGCCGAACTAATCGGTCGCTATCGGATTGTAAAGAGAAGTTACACTAATTTAACATAAAGTGCATCAGAAGGAAATCTCCTACCCTACCTTTAAAACATGCTAGATCACTGAGGAATCAAAATGGGGATAAGCCATCAATAAAGTAGTAAACAATGAATTGACTGTTCCACTTTAAGGCTCTAAAATGTGCTTCATGCTACAAACTCCTTAGTGTAGGATAAACCAGTGATACAAAAAGACACAGAACATGCAAACACAGGTACACCTGATTCTTGTCCAGACTGGTTTTACACTGTGTATGAATCCTAAGAAGCTTCAAAAGGATTCCAGGGATCCAACACATTGAAGAATACCCTGCTTTTCTTGATCTCAGCCCCAATGATTTATGGTGACCTTTTTCAAACGTATTGATTAAACCTTCCACATTAACACGACACCTGAACACTAAGCTAGTAAGCTTTGGAAGGATACACTAAATATATGAAGACAAGCCTCATCTCATCTTGCTTCGTGTTTATATTCCCTCACATGCACACTTTTCCTCCCTCTTGTTACCGCCGTGCCCCAAATCGAGGTCAACCAGCATTTCTGTGACTACTGCACGTGTGTCTGGAATCAACAGACAGATGCTGCCTTCCACATGTCCTATCATGTGGCTGTGAAATAGGGCATTAGCACAGCTATACAGCATCATCTATGGTACAATTTACATATATATATACATATATATGTATATATATATATACCTGTGGACAAGTCAGATCTTGCCAGACACCATTTGGTTGTTACAACAAATACTGTACTGCTTTCAGTTTTTCTTTACAGCTCTCTGTATGAAATTAACAATAAATAATCAAAACATTTATAGTGCACCTGACCTGATACAAGTGTGCACCTCAACAACTAAGTGAATAAGCAATATAAAAAAAAATGATGCAGGTGTGTGCCTTAATCATTCACATGAATCACACCACATACTCTAGACAGCACTGATGTGATTTACAAACAGCACTCTGACTCAGATGGGATCAATGCTGGGCCTCCCTGAGGATGAGCTAAGTAAGAAGCAGCCTCTGAAATGATGGTTTATCTTGGCAGAGTCTAACTGATGGTGCTCCAGCTATCGACTAGATGTTAATTTTTCATGCCACAACAAACCAACATTTGATTATTGTGTCAAAGCATGCCCGACCTGACCCACAAAATATTCATCAATCAGTCAATTTTAAAAGAGCAGAAAAATCAACAGAACAATGGAGTAAAATACAGACTGCTCTCGCAACAGTTTTGAACAAAGCTGTGGGTTTGTAATACTATCTCTGTATAAGAGTGTTATATTAATCATTTGTTCACTTATGTCCAGGATGCTGCAGGAGTTTAGAGAGACATAGCTGCCTGGAGGATCTCCTAATTTCCGAATATGTTTATAATTTATAGTCAACCTCAGTGTGCAACAGTGATGGCTGATGCTTTGACTGTGAGAAGGAAAGCCGATCCTAAATCAGTGTCATCAGGCCATTCCACCTTTGAGCCCCTGATCTCAGTAGCTAGCAGGCTGTGTACTTTTCCATGACTGCACCAGTCAGCCAGCCCATGTGGTTGGTCTTCAACCTCTGTCACTATCCTCAGGCCAATGTGAATCAGTGTAAGAAGACCCAGCTGAATATATTCGGATGCACCTCTAGCTATGAGGCTTATATCTTTGTTCATGTTCATGTTGGGGTGTTTACTTAGCTCACAAATACAGTATAATGATCTCCGGGCACCTGATAACTCATGGGCACTACTTTTTAATCAACTAATCATATTCACAGGTCTCTGTCAACAACTGTAAATAAACAGTAAATTTTACATTAAAGGTACAGTCAACCATTTGAAAAATGACCCCCAGCTGTGTCTATCCTTCATTAGCCTATAAAGCATAATAATGAAGCAAGAACTGAGTAGCTTAACTCACTGTAGCTAAGCTAATAATCTCTTTCTAGCATAGTTCTGAATTAACAATGTAAGCCTGCTTAAAATGTGATTCTAACAATGGTTATAAAACCAGATTTTCAATTTCTCTCCACAATATGGCCCGTGATTCAAAGGTAAAGGTACCCCACTACACATGGTAAACACTAATCAAAAACAATGACAACATGTTACAGTGCCCTGGTTTTTACCAGAGTAATCCAACAGTAAGGATGATACTATGTACACAATACACGCGTGAACATACTCACTCGTGTGAACATACTGTTTGTATTTGTGTCGAGTGTGTTATATGTTAATAATTCCTCTCAATTGGCCATTCCTCCTCAATCAGCTTCATGGATGTCGGTGCTTATAATTAAGGAGTCATCAACTTCCTAATGCAAAGCTTTTCAAAGCTTTAAATGTTCCTCGCAAGTTACAGCAAAATATCCTCACAGCTTATCCTTATTGCTCCTGTGTGTAAACACACACACATACAGAGGAACGCACAAAATCTGTATCCTGGCTAAAAACAGACTTCAGCATTAAAATTGAGTTGAACCCAGCTCTCAGTACAATATTACAATGTTAACTGGTATAATAACACATCTACAACCCTTTCTCTAATACCCCCAGTCCTGCTCTGATTTGTGAAACAACATGGTGCACACAGAGGGGAAAGCTGCTCTGTCCTCTGATGTCAGAGCACATAATACTCTTTGTGTAATACAGTGAATACGTGGATGAAGTGGGCGGCTGGAGAAGACAGCTTTTCACTATGCCAAGTCATCCATTATGATCAATATTACCAGGCAAGGGAGCAGACTTCATTAAAAGCTTCCTGGCCATAGCGGGCTAAAATAACAGACTTAGCTTTGGGGGTAGACGATGCATAGGCACATGAGTCTGCACAAAGACAAGTATACATCTATGTATAGAACCTTTATGTACCTTAAAGGGGAAAGCTTAATGAGAAATACTGCAGGTCTCATTAATACCACTGAAATGCGAATTCTCCATTAACTAACAGCTTCACCACAAAAATACATACTTTGTTTACTTTCGTTGTTGTTACTAGTTCTAAATTGAATCCATTACATACTGAGCCTTGAGTCCCACCAGTGTGGTCATGACTAAAATACTTTCACTAACATTTATGGGCTCACTGGGACAAAGCTACCGCATGAGAACAGCAGTGAATGATGAAAAATGTAACATTTCACATACCGTACATATATTTATGTTCTTGCTCTTCAAAATTAAAGAAATCAAATCAGTGCCGGGACACACACTGTGGTGCCTTTGCCTTCTTTGTACTGATATGCAGATGCACATACATGTTATGCAAAACTACTTGAGAACAATGAGAGTTCACAATAATATTAATTTCTGATAAAATCCCATTCTACTGCCAAAATATCTTGTGTACAAACTGTACCAGACCCCAAAATGGCTTTGTTCTTATCAAACACATTAGGATGAGAGCATCTTCAGTCTTGAGCTTATATTGACAAGTTCCTGGCCAGTGTTTGCAGCAGCCATTGTCAAGAGACAAACAGTGTAAGCAAAAACAAAAAATAAAAAATTGGCATTGAAAAAAAACCCCTCTAATTAATTTCTAAAGAAAACAAAATACACCACACAAAACTTCAGACTCTGCTCTTCTTTCCTTTCTCAAACCCTCTTTATGTTTTTGTACACGTCACAAAAACAGACAGCAGCCAGCCATATCCCAGTAACTATTAGTTTACTACCCCTAATCCCAATCCCATTCTCTCCAGGCTACAAGACTAACTATCTGGATTATCAGGATAAGATGGCACTAATGCAAGGACAGGTGGAAGTCAAGAGACCGTCTGTCTGTTTTTCTGGGTTGCAGGATCAGGTCTCTCTTCGGCCTCTACACCGTGGAGACACATTTTGAAGACTTTTTGTAAGAATTGTACAGATATAATACACAAGTAAAATGTCACACCTGCCAATAGTCTGCATTACCACCCACCATTGTTGTCCATAAATTAAGTACATGTAGAAGCAAATTGACAATGACAAGTGGCTTGTCTGTCACTGGTAGCAGCTAATGACACTTGTCAAAATCTCATTGAGTGCAGAAGAACCTGCAACAGTTACATATTAATTTCACACTGTGAATTGGGGTAATGGAACAGGTGGGTATGAAAGTGTAATTTTTCCTTGGAGAGGGCTGAAAGCACATCAGACTTTGAAATGGAAATTCAAGGGGCAGCAGCGAGAAAGAGAACGCTGCCATTATTAAAGTGGAAGGCAGCTGGGCGGCCGAGCCTGTTCATAGTCAAAGCCAGTTTTTACACACATTGCAGCGACACATGCACAAAGGTGAATAAAATAACCTATCATGACAGTCGGCTATGCAGATGTCAACATGTAAGTTCGTGGCAATGTGATGCCTGCCGGTAGTGAGTCAATACAAAGAAAAGCTGTAGTAATTAATATTTTTGTGTGTATCAATCATGTTTTACACTTGCTAGTGGAAAGGTTTTTAATTATGTTCACTGCTCCTGCAGGGAGGTCTTGATGCTCTTGGAGAAACAGACATGACTGAGTTTCAGTACCCTGTTCTCTGGGCAATCTAAAAACAGCTCGGTTCTCCTGGCAAAATGACACACACACACACAGTGTGCTCATACCCTTATGCAATTTCAGTATGTTTTTCATCACAGAACCGAGCTTAGTGATCCTTAAAATACAGTGGAAGCTGTCAGCAGAGAGGAAGACCTTTTATGGACTGCAGGGATGAGAAGAGAGGAGAGGAGGCAAGATGTTATTGTGTTATTGCTGACAACAGCATCTTTGCTTGTGGTGGTGACTCAGTAGAAGGTAATCTTCTCAATCTACAGAAGGAACAGTTGCACAACAGTGCTGGTCACTGCTGCAGTAATCAGTGTCACACCGACATCTTTGGTCCTATTGATCTGTGTATGTCCCTGGGAGTTTTGTCCTACAATGAACCAGTTTCTGTCTTGTCGCGGGTTTAAAGTGGACCAGGATGTTGTGGTTGTTCAAGATTCTGCAGAGTTTCTCTGATACTCCAAACTTATGGGATGACAATGTTCTTCCTCAGCCGGTTGTTGGCCTTTTTTGTTGTTGGTGGGTCTTCTTTTTATGGCTCTGATGAGTCCCCCTGCAGTCTCATAGTCATTAGCCAGTTGTTAGACACACCTGACACAGTCAGTCAGACCATCACAGGTAAGTATGGAGATCTATTGTTTCACACAGACCCACCCACTGAGGTGCTCCACCACATATAAACCATGTTTCCTCACCAAACAGCTGGAACCGGTGAAGCTGCTTGGAGGAGCAGAGAAACGTCTTCAAGAAAACTCTACAAGTCCAACTGCCTCACTTCAACCTTTTGAATGAATATTACCTGGATGACTGAGAATCTTCATCAACATTTTTGCCCTTAACAACTCCTCTATTACTTAATCAACCCCCCAGGCCTTATCTGAGAGTTTTTTCCTAAATGCTCTGTTGTTACATTTGTTACATTGCATTTCTCACAACCCCTGAGACATAAACGTACAGAGCACCTCTGTCATCACAATGAATATGTAGATTCAGAGGTAAAGAGTTGGTTTCTCAGCAAGGTGTACTCTCATCATTTACCACTCAGAAAGCTGACTGTCTCTTACAGTCAGTGTGAAACTGTGTACAATCCTGTCTATAGCTGCTTGAGGTCAAAACTGAATGGTCACAGACATACTGACAAACAGACAGGCAGCAGCCTTGGCCTTTTGAAGCACACAATGCAGTAGCATATACCACAGCCCACCGCTGCTGGTGTTGCTGTAAACTGCACATAAAATGACAAAACAAGACACAGAAAGACATCTGTGCAGAACCTGGACCGGAGTGAAGGCGTCCACTCACAAAATAAATATAAAGTCATTAAAGAAAACTGTGGCTGCATTAAATGCCATTGAGAACGTTACTGCAACTTATTGCAGAAAAATAATGAAGCTAAGAGTCACATTGTGTTATTAAAAACCAGCATTATGAGAAGTAGCAATTATTATCTATAAGCTATGCACCACATTTCCACATCAGTATGCCTAATTAAAATGTATGTCAACACATTGTACACAATGCCTCTGAAAATCAGTGAAGCCCCCCCAATCCAGGCAGACAGGACAGTAAATCCACAGAAAAGATGAAATCTGTGCTTCAGCAGCAAACACAGTGACTGATAGATGCTGGAAAATGCAGCATTAGTTATTAAAGTCGTCTCTGCTCTCTGGGCCTAGAGCAAATTCACCATCACATGAGCTGGGAGAGCAGAGTATTGCTTAAACTAGGGTCAGACTTCATTTGCCAAGTAGGCTCACACTGTTTAATGAATGAATATATTTTCTCACTGCTCAAACCCCATTAAACTTACATAAACCCTGCAGCACTTCTCCCTTCTTCTTTGTGAGGCAGTGCATGTGATTCACTTTAAACAGACTGCAAATAAGTTGAGATATCAACCATTTATTCCAAAATTCCTGCAAGACTAGACAAGACAAGACAGGATTACTGATTCATTTGTATTTTCTTAAATAGACTTCCAATGGCCAGCCCTTTAAAATCTCAAAATATTTTATTTAGTCAACAAAGATCAATCTTGAAAGTAGTAGTAGATTATTACAATTTGTGCCTTAATTATAACATAAACAGGACACCACCGCGACATGTCTAGTGCAATTCCGAAGAAGAAACTTATATAAGTTATATTTCTCACTTCAACACACAAGACTGATGCCCCGAACAGGCAGCACTTGACTGCTTACTTGCTTGAAAATAATCACTACTAATTCTGTGTGGGTGGTTTGGATATGTTTGACAGCTTTGTGCTGCTGTCTGGCTGTGCTTATGCTTCAGGTGCTGCTTATGAAATAATAATAGCCTGCATAGTGGGCACAGTAACTCTGTTAATTGAAAACAGCAGGCCTTGTATCTCCTCCTCTGAGAGAAGCCAGGGCAGTATGACACTGCAGCCATCTAAATGTGACATTAAGCCAGAGATTCATCCTTTTACAAATGCTACGTCACCTCATTAGAAACTAAACCTAGATCATTTATATGTGTGTCCTTCAGTTTCTGTCTTCCCCTCCTTCACTGTAGCATACACCCCCCCACTTTCGGGCAAGAAGTAAGACAAGTGCGTCATCATCTGCGTTAAAAAATATGACATCAAATAATCTGGCGGTGGGTCAAAAGCCCTAAACTGTACATGCTGCTTGGACAGTCATCTTGGATACAAACTGATCCTGTCACACACAGAGAAGAAGACAGGCAAGCAGAGGGAGACCTAACTGAAGGAATAAAGGGGAAGCAGATGGATGGTGAATTCCACAGGAGGCAACGCACCCTTTGTGCTTCCGTCAGCAAATCCAACAGGCCATGCCTAAAGCAGAGAAGAGATAAAACAGAGAGGGGGAGAGGACCAATGGGAAGTGACAAGTAAGTGGCTAAGCTGAGGGAACCACTCACAGATGAGCGAAAAGGAAAGATAAAAGGAGAGAAGAGAGGAAACAAAAGGAAAGGAAAGGCTGAAGGTGAGAGGAGTTGAGTTAGAGTGTGTGGAGAAGATATGTGAGATTTACGCTGTCATGCCGACACAAGACTATGGGGACAAATTACGACTGCCTCAGGATCAGAAGCTTTGAATGGGACTAAATGCTCAGACGTCTATTTAACAGCCAGCTGCGACACCCACACAATGTTGTATTCACACAGCTGAGCTGCACAGTAGAACCTGCAATTACACATACGCAGGATGTGACGTTAACTAAATGCTCACGCTGAGCTCTTGGACGTACTACATGAGCATTTACCATCGTGCAGGAGAGGAAATGAGAAACAAGCTCTGCCTTTGCCGCACATACCTCCATCTCTCCCTATTTAGGGGCACTTGTCATTATTGGAGGTGATGCAGTAAAGGGAATATCTGACAGCGTTACATTTCTAGTCTGCTACCATCAGAATTTTTGACAGTATTGAGTTGGATTGCCTTTAATGGACTTTCCCTTTAAAACCCTTCACTAGCAGATGTTGCATGGGAGTCACAGTGTGATTCACGCCTACCCCTCCCTGCTGCAGGGTTTATCAGATAAACACACTTAACCTACAAATGCAGACACAATACAGAATTCAAAATGATCCGTGATACAAAGAATGGGCTATACTTTAAATGCAAATTTCCCTTTATTGTGGGAAACAGCGTGGCTCAAACTTTAAACTGTACAGAGAACTAATTAACAATGAATTCAGCTGTATGAATTAACATTATGTAAATATGCTACAACAGCTTTTTATGCTTAGATTTGAACTGTGATCTAAAACACACACTGAATCAAACAGTGTTGTGGCATCTTTAAATCATGGCAGTCTAAAGGATGGACATCACTGAAATGTTTCTTCCCTTTACCAACATTCAAAACCAACATAACCTTGAAGCATCAGAGATGCTGAGGTCCAATGAGGTAACAGTTTTACAGATGGCTGTATATAACAAAACAGCAAATGATCTTTCTGTCATTTCCCCCGTCCAACAATAATCACCCTTCAAACCACATCAAACCTGTGTTGCCTGTATTTTGCTGCTTCCTGATGGTTGAATACACAATCTAACACAATTCATCTGCACAAGGTCTGTGTTCTCTGTTGCATGTGAAAGGGGGCACTGACTGAGCAGGCACACACTTGTGAAATTACCCGAGGTGAAAGAGATACACGCTCAAAAAAGGCATCCGCAGCCAGGAGGCACCTGGCTTCCATTTTCTCCCTCTGATACATTTAAGCTGCACTAGTCACCCTCACCAGGGAAACAGCCCCTTTGATTCACGAGCCTGTTCTGTGTGGATGTACACAGCTCTTGTCAAAGTCAGCATTTTCTCAACAGGGACAATGAAACTGTGATGTACAGTAACCGAACAAGGTCAGTGAATGCAGCATGACCAAAAGCTGCTGAACACACAGCTACAGGCACCCATATGTTTTACTTACACACACATGCACAGACGTTACTATGCTTTAGATTGCACAATGTTACCTGGATGGCGGCACACACCTCTGTGCTAAACAGGCAGGTTAAGAACATAACCGACCACATACATGCAGTTACTATCATGAAATGTGACAGCATTCAATAAAAATAAAGAGGCCCTAATATCTCACACTACAAACTCTTTCTGTGAACATTTTAAACCTTGCTGCTGTCAACAACACCACACAAGTCTTCACTTTTAAGACCAATTTGGGAACCTAACAACAGAATCATCCAGTTTGGTGTGATGTGGTGATCAGCTGGTTTGACTTCCACTGGATGCCAGCATGAGAGTACCACCGCTGTACATACACAGCAGTTGTTTCAAGACAATATATTTATAGTAAACAGAAAGATTGGAGACTGACATTGATATTTTGTTGGAATAAACACATATTATTAAGAATATTCATCAGAAAATGTTAACTATATTGTAATTTTAGTAATTGCTTATTAACTGCTGGCACACACACACACACACACACACACACACATATAGCATAAAACAATATGTGCACATGTAGCAGCCTGCCCAGTTTAACACAGGCTCTAATGTGTGACATCATGTTATTTAGTTAATTAGGAATGTTAACAGCTACACTATCTGTTATAATGATATTTCACACCCTTTTATGCGATTTGTTGTGTTTCTTTTTGTTAGTACATTAAACAATAATAAAGGGACAGGATGTATTATGTGCCTGACTCCACCTGCTCCACTCACCCCTTCAGCTTAGCTAGCTAATAGCCTAGCTAACAAATTCCTTGCTAGCAGAGATGAGTCGGGACTTTCTGGCCGTGACAGAAAGCTGAACCGCGGGGAAAGATGGATGCAGTGACAGTAAATGGACGTGAAAGGTGGGAATGGAGAAATGGATGAGTGACAGAGTACCCATGTCTGCGGCGTCCATCCCGTAGCTGACTCCCACGACCGTGTCCCCATCATCGGATGCTGCGGCCCCGGACAGCGGGCTTCCTTCCCTGGCCTCCGACAGCCCAACCGCTCCCTCGGCTGCTGCTTCCATTCAGCCTCCCGGAGGAAAAACAGGCGAGCCCTCCGAATGAAACACACACGGCGACGGCGAGATCCCGGTGGGAGGACGGAGGGTGTCGTTTGATATGTAACAACAGTCAAACGGAGGAATATGTGACAATTATCCGTGACGGTCCCTTCATCTGTGCGGTGTTTCCTCGGCACAGAGTCCGCTCTCCTCTCCGCTCCTCCTCCTCCCAGGTTGACTGCACTTGCTGCTGCTACCGTGCAGCTGCTGCCTGGTTTTGTGCTAATGGGCACTGTGGCTCCCTCTGCAGGATCCAAGGGGAACTGCAGCCAGGAGCTGACTCACATGTAGAGGTCAGCTTGAATTGATGGAGACTGAGTATTTACATTTTCATGGCACTTAATTCTGCTGCTGAGTCAGTCTCTGCCTTACTTTATTTATGTCTCAATTTTATTAGAATAATAAATATAAAATACAACTTCATATAGCTGTGTAGTGTGCAAGTGTTGCTTGCATTTTTTTCATATTCACATCCCTTTTATCCACTTCATTAGTCAAAATAAACAAGTCTAAGTAAAGTCCATCTATATACTTGTTTTAAAATAAACCTTTATTAATCCCAGAGGAAATTCTTTAACAGACAATAAAAATCACAGAAAAACGTGTTGTTAACATCTTACAGGATTTTATTATTAAAAGTATGCTACATGTTAAGCTGCTGAATGAGTTTTAGGGGTCCTTCCTCCTTTACTCCAGAGAACCAGATGAACAAGCTACATGGTAATCCTCCCAGCAGGTTTGCACGCCTATTTCATCAGGCCTGCTCTGTCCGCAGAGCGGAATTGTGAACAGACCATCACTGGTCTGGGCTGGACCCAGAGCTGCATCCACTGGTGCCTGGAGAGACAGAGGATGGAGCCGAAGGACAAAATGGACAGAGTAGAAGCAGTAAGCGAGGCGTCATATCAGAGGCTTAAAGGTATTTGGGGAGATCCTTCTCTATCACCTGGAAAGATAAAAAACAGTAGAAGATGCCTTTATTACAAGTCAGTCCAAATAGATAAACAAGATATAACAAGAACATATCCAGCAAATGATGCACTGTATTGTATGATCAGCTGCAGATTAAAGGTAGGGTAGGAGATTTCATTCTGATGCACTTTTTGTTAAAGTAGTGTAACTTCTCTTTACAATCCGATAGCAACTGATTAGTTCGGCAGTTTCGCTTTAAAACGAAAAATATGAATCATCTGTGGAAGTTATTAAACACTAAAAACATCAGCCAATCCCACGAGGCGCACCTGCGCGTATAGTTGTCACTCTCTTCCTGCTCTGCAGAGAGGTACGTGCATGATGGCCGAAGTCACAGACTGGTTGGGAGGCGTGGCTTTGGGGTGAACTCTGAGAGAACGGGGCGTGTGTTTACTTTGAAAATCTGGCTGACTCTCACTGAGTTTTCAAAATCTCCTACCCTACCTTTAATGGTGCTTTACATATGTTATTTTAAATTAACATGCTCTCTTAGTTTTGATTGCTTGGAATTCACATAACCACATGGGAAAGACAAACATAAGGACCAAGGGTCTGTTACACTTCTACTCCACACAGGCTTTGTACTTACGCTTGGATCATCCAGGGGTCCATATCTCTTCATCACCTGCCCCTCTTTATTGATCAAAAACTAGAGAGACAGAAAATATAGGACCTTAAACAGTATTTACATGCCTTACATTTTTTTAATGTTCACAGAATTGGGCTGTTATACAGGTTTTATTGATAATAAGGATATCTACTAGCGTACATACATAGTCAAAATATTTACCTTAGTGAAATTCCACTTGATACTACTGCAGGAGTCAGAACAAAAAATATGTTAGAATTCCCCAATATCTTTGCATTACAACCCGTTACAGGTTTTTGTGTCACACCATGTTGTGTAATCAGATGTTATTCAGTCTCTTTATCCCCAGACTGGAGTCATCCATTTGTGCCCACTTACTTTCCGAGGAAGCCTCCCCCATTGGGCTGCTCCTTCAGCCACTTCCACAGAGGATGAGCGTTGTCCCCGTTCACCTCGATCTTACTGAACATGTCAAACTGAGCGTTGTAGGACTGGGCAAACTGTTTGATCAGAGTTTCATTGCCTGGCTCCTACAAAATAAAACAAAGAAATGACAGAAACTGAGCCCTGAGCTCATGTTGTAAGTTTTTATAAAACATCACATGTTATTTACCTGATTCCCAAACTGGTTTGAAGGGAAGGCAAGGATACGTAAACCTCTCTCAGCGTACTGGGCGTGCATCTGTGCAAACTGAGAGTAGTTTACTGGGGTTTTACCTCATTTAGAGGCAACGTTGGTGATGATGACAACATTTCCCCTGCAGAGACACGCACCGTACACAGGTTTTAGTGAGTGTAAGATAAGATAAGATAAAAGTATAATAATCCCTGAGGTTTGTGGGAAGCTTCAACCAAATTATTTCATAGGTAAATGTACCTGTATTTATCCAGGGAAACTAGGTTTCCATCAATATCTGTTGCTGAGAAGTTGTAAATAGATGTGGCTGTCTGCCAATCCTCTAGCGGGGATGACTGTTGGGAAAGAAAGAGGGATAAAATAAGTTGAGATTGCTCCTAAAATGCAAATATCAGTATTAGTATGAACGTACAAACATTCAGACTTTTGTCTTAGTAAACAGAAATACAACGTAGCACCAGTGAGGACTTTTTTAAGCATTCCTGACACCTTGAAACTAAGTGTAAATGATTTAAAACACTGAACGTTACATCACCTAAAATAAACGAATCATCACAAAAACATCCATAAAAAAATAAGTTCCACTGCCACAACACAAACCAGTGGTTCAGTCCTAATCCCATTGTTTCTTACCATAGCCTGCAGCAGGACAGAGAAAAGCACTGTGCACCCTATCAGGCGCATGACTGCCCTTCAGATCAAATCTCTACACCCCTCAGTGGCTCCAGCTACACCCTCACTGCTGAACCTCAATCCCTACACTGAGACAGCACATGTCCCACTGTCCTCATGTAAAGAAGACTGGGTGATCATTAACAGAGCTGATAGGCTGCAATTCTCCAATAGGTCACTCTCTGCTGCTGACGATTAAATCCAGATCAGAAATGCACGTGTTCTGCAGTCCACAGTTCAGAACTAAAAAAAACTGGGTCATGGGACAGTGAGCCTTAAGTGGGCAGGGACAAAGAGCAACAAAACAAGCTAAACACACAGTAAACTGTGCAGCAGTAATACCCCAAAACCCCAACTACTTGCAGATTTTAGTAAGCTGTGTGTTGTGTTTACAGAACTTGGTGAACTGGATGTGCTGAGCAAAGCATTACACAAGAATCTGTTATTGGGCAACTGTTAATCTGATTAATGCTGTTTCACAACTTTTCCTCACAAATGACATGGATTTCAGACTTTGTAGCTTGTAGGTACAAACACACAAAAACACACCATATGGTCCCTAAATGACGACAATGTTTGTACATGTACAACCCAAATTTCCCTGAGGGACCTTCCCAAAGGGATTAATAAAGTATATTCTATTCTATTCTATTCTATTCTATTCTATTCTATTCTATGTTAACAACATATTGTAGTCTGAGGCTATAACTATGGCATATATGTCTAACAGTCGTCGTTTCTTTTAAAACATGTACCATCTCCTTTAATACTAAGACATCAGCTGCAACAGAAAACGTGCTGGAATAACCATTGTCAATGACAGTGCTTGTCACTCTTGTGTAACTGTGTTGATAAGCCTATCAGCTGATTCCAGCAGCCAGAGGGGGGGTGATGGCCTCCTTGCCCTCACATCCGGTGTGCAGAAGGCCACTAACTGAATTCACATGTAGGCTCAGCATGGTTTTTATTAATATATAACACTCTCTGTTCGAAAGAACGCAGTGCTGACGGTGTTACAGCTGTTAGTATTAGCATGTTAAAGACATCACTAGCACACCGATGACAAATCACATGAGCACTCACACACACACGCTAAATACCGAACTGATTTACGTTACCGTCGCGGATAAAACAAAGTACAGTACCATCGCCAGTAGCACTCCGCTGCTCGCCACCGACCCAAAAGTCAAAATAAGATATAACGGCCTCATTTAAATATAAACAGAGACCACGGTTACACAAAAACTTCACACATTTCAGCTGCAGACCAGCAAGCCTTGTTATGAAACTGCGCGTGGTGGGCGGAGAGTAGTACGTCATCATCAGCTGCAATGATGAAAACGCTTTATTATTATGATTTTATTTTATTTAACCTTTATTTTACCTGGTAGGTTTTGAAGAACTTGTTCTTATAATAACCTGGCATCATCATAATATTATTTTTAAAATATTGTTGTTGTTGTTGTTGTTCCTTTCCTTTCCTTGTTTTATATAACATGTTTTAGAAATTATTTTAATTATAGTTTTAGGATTTCGACTGGTTTTAGTGTGTGACTTGGTGCCCTGTGATCCAGGCACATGTTATTATTAATATATCAAACAAGCATTGGCTTGCTGTAAGAAGGACAAAGGGACATAGATCTTAATTCAGATTTGATAAACAATATAATTGATACTTTAGTAGCCAAATAAAATTTAGTAGTCAAATGAAATGTACTTTTTTTGACCACATACAGAAAAAGGATGATTTTGGCCGTTAAATAACATGATTTATAACTACTTCCTGAAGGTCCTCTAGATTATTTGTCGCCAGTTTGGAGCCAACTTTGGTAGAAATCTCTGAATAAATGGTATGTGGGCTTTGTGCCAAGGCCCATACTTGTTATTTTTTACGTAACTTTATTGAAAAAAGAAAAAGTACAATATATCAGTGACAAAACATACAGTGAAATGCATAGGCCTATCTTAAATACTTAGAGTAAAGAAATAAAGCAAGAAGGGGTGTAGATGTTAAGTTACAAAGAGGATTTCATTGTTTGATAAATAGATTAAATAAACCATCCAAAGGTATGAAATAAAAAGAAAAAAGAAAAAGATTTATTTTTTATTTATCAAGAGTTGTATTCAAATATTAAAAAATGACATCGCTCTTTTTTAAATGCAACTTCTCTCTACACAGATTTATCAAAAAGATGTAGTATAGATTATTTTTTGCGTTAAAAAAAAACATTGTTCATTAAATTCTGGGTTATATTTTTTAATAAATTCATTGGTAGGGTGGCTCTGGCTCGTACTCTGTCTCCGTCACACTTATGTTCTACGTCATCATTATGTGCCGGAACGACAACAGGAAGAAAACGTGCGTCGCGTTGTTATTTTCCGCAGAATGAAAAAGCGGTCTGTTCACTAATTAACGGTTTTAAGGCGAAACTTTCAGCAAAAGCGCCGATTGAGACATAATGGATGACGAAGAGGAAACATACAGGCTATGGAAGATCCGCAAAACGATCATGCAAGTGCGTTAGAAATGAATCATTATTTAGCGCATTAGCTTAGCACTTTAGCTTAGACCAGCGATTCTACTCGGTAGTAGTTGTAATGATAAAGCTTTGTCCAGTTTAGAGTGTGGTGGCACTCAGATATTTATTGATAACCCCTTTGATCATAACTATGGATTGTATGTGCGTAGTGTGCTGGCAGAGTATTGAAAAGCTCCAACAAACAGCGACAGATACGAACTTCCGGGTCAATAATTATCTACTCTGAAATGTGATGGTGTAGTTATCGCTGTACACACTGACTCTGGCTATACTTCTACACCCACAGCTCTGCCATGACAGGGGGTACCTGGTGACACAGGACGAGTTGGACCAGACACTGGAGGAGTTCAAGAGTCAGTTTGGAGACAAACCCAGCGAGGGGCGTCCCAGACGGACAGACCTCACCGTGCTGGTGGCCCACAACGATGACCCCACCGACCAGATGTTTGTCTTTTTTCCAGGTAAGACACTCACGCAGCATTTGTTTATGGAAATACAATAATGATAACACCTTGTTAAAATACCTGTAGCTGACACCTAAAGCACGTTTTGTGTTTCCCTGTCAGAGGAGCCCAAAGTGGGGATCAAAACAATTAAGATGTACTGCCAGAGGATGCAGGAGGAGAACATAACACGTGCGATTATTGTTGTTCAGATGGGCATGACACCATCAGCAAAACAGGTAAACTCCAGAGTCCTTGTTTTTCTTCTGCATGGATGTGCCTTTACAGTAAATACTCTAATGGAAATATGTTACAGTCTCTAGTGGACATGGCACCCAAGTACATATTGGAACAGTTTCTACAGCAAGAGCTGCTTATCAACATCACAGAGCATGAGGTAAACAGCTTATTTTCCACTGTTTGAAATTTTTTCTAAACACACTCACAGACCACACTTCCTACATTTCTCATTCTGATGTATTTTTCTCTGTACTTTACAGCTTGTACCGGAACATATTGTCATGACAAAGGAGGAAGTAACTGAACTTCTAGCAAGATAGTATCCTTGTCCTGTCCTAATTTACTGTTTTCAGTAATTTACTGTGCACGCTATGTGTCTGAGAAGTGTCTCCCCATATGCACAGAGCAAACATGTGAAGAGAAGATAACCTTGTTGAAGGCAACTATTAATGCCCAAAGTAATGAATGAATGATTTGTGCAAATATACATTTTGTTTCCCTTAACATTTTACCTCAGCAAATTAAAAGAAAGTCAGTTGCCAAGGATTCAGGCTGGAGACCCAGTGGCACGCTACTTTGGCTTGAAAAGAGGGCAGGTAATGAACTAGATTTATTATAGTTAAAGTTTGCATGTATCGTGTGAAATCTGCATCTATGCAAACACTATGAGAGCACCTGTACATTGTACCTTGTGTGAGGTTGGTCAGTGTCATTTTACATCAATCAAATGTTCAGCTCTTTTTCCTGATTTTTTTTTTTTTCAGGTAGTAAAGATCATCAGACCTAGTGAGACAGCTGGAAGGTACATCACATACAGACTGGTCCAGTGAGACAGGTACGCACACACTAACATGGCTTAACCTACAGTGTAGATTTTTCCCCTCACTCAGATTAAGAAACTGTCACTGTGTTTTTTTCATATTCATCAGGATCAACATGTAGGACCAGTGAAACTCAGCGTTACATCTCCCACCACGTGTCTGTGGATCATCCCCCGTTTTTTGACTTGTTTTGTATTACTGACTTGTAAAATAAAGCTTTTCTCAAGCTAAGTTACGTATTCGTCTACATTCATGAAAACACAGTTCAGCTTTATCATTCTTGCATCATTCAGTAATGGTTAGAGACGCCTTACCTTCTTTTTCCTTTTGAAAGGCATGCTGTCGCTGTGGACTGACGGTTGTACAGCTGTTCTGTTGTTCTGTAGGTGTTGCCTCTCACTGCATTGAATAGTTCCTCCCCTGTACCAGGAAATAAAAATCTGCTACAACAACAGTAAATGCGCTTATCAGATCTGTAAAATACAATAAACACAGAATAGGTTGGGGGGGGGGGGGACTACAGCTTCAAAATAAAAGAATTTTTATTAAAACTGACAAAATAACAAGGTAATACATGCAACATTTATAACACACTGCTACATTACTTTTTTAAATTTTAGTAACGACATGAAGAGTTTTCACAGGTGCACACACTGATGTAACTAGAAACAGAAAAAACACTTAAAATACAAACTGACATTTTATTCAAACTTGTTGAGATGAGAATCATTAGGCATTAAGGAGCAGTAAAGCATGTAGCTGAAAACACTGATTAAAAAACACTTTAAAATTTGATCTGGATGTACAGAACATGTGAATAATATCAGACAAACTCAGGCTCACTGTCCCGGTTTCTTGTCAGGGGTAATTTCTTTCCACACAGACGTGCCAGTGGAAGCCCGGACAGGCTGAGCACAGGGGAGTAAAGGTGGTTGTTGTTGGACTGGTTCCTGTTTAGCTGAGCCAGAGAGGTGCTCAGATCCTGCTGTACTCCTGTATCCTCATCTGGGGGCCCGCTGTCGGGCAGAGCGGGGGGATCACTTCCCTCTGGGTTCTTGTCTTGGTCTTGGCCATTAAACTGGCAGGCGGGCATGCATAAAGGTACCAGGTCCCACCTGGTCTTTGGCACAATCTCGCTAGGAGTAGGCTGTTGTGGTCTCCCTATTGCCTTAAGAGTAACCAGGCCAATTTTCAGCTGGATTGGACAAATCCCCTAGGAGGAGTTCGTAAAAGTGTGGGAAGTGTAAAATGCAGAATGGGGCAGTTTTTTCAAAATGGCGGACTGCCTGTGCGTTTTAGAGGATGCCTCCAACAGACTTTTTTTCTCGTCTAGAGGCGATACATATGTGTACCGATTTTCATGTCTGTAGGTCAAACAGGGACTCAGATCTCATTGTAGGGGGCGCTGCTGAGCCATGTGGCCACACCCACATATGATGAAAAGGTGCACAGGGGCTGATGTCATCATAGAGTAAGAGGCAGGTGGGATGAATAAATCAAGAAACACAGCAGCTTTCTCTATGGTGGCGAAGGGTCAACGTTGTGGCATTTTGCCCAGACGGTGTAACATTGAGCTGCATTTTTGATAACTTTTGCTCAGCCATGTCTTCAGAACCATGTGACAAAATCTCAGGGCTGTCAGAGTATTTCCCTAGGAGGAGGAGTTCAAATACGAGCTGTGGAACATGGAAAATCAGCCAGAACACAATTCATACTGCCAGTAGGTGGCGCTATGTATGTGTATTATCTTATTAGCATATCAATCTGTTCAGAATGACAGGCTCAGCGTGCTTGATTTTTTTCATCCACTTTGGGTGAAGTATGTTGGAGATACAGCCACAAATACATCCATTTCCTGTGTGTTGGTGAAGGGTCAACTTATTCACCACATGAAAAATTAGGCAAAAATTTAGCACGTAATATGAATGTTTTATTACAGTATGGAAAATATTAATAAATAACAAATAATAACAAATAAATCCTGGCCTGCTTCTTGTCTCTGTGCCTGTGGTTTTACCCTGGGCTACTGCAGACTGGGCACTGTCACTCTTTCCCTTCTCTCAGCATCTGCTTCACCTATGAAATAATAGCCTATGTAGAGGAAATACTAATGCCAGGACACAAGCAGCATCTTTGATATGTTAATGTTTTCAACACAATGAACTTTAAGCAGTCCTGAAAAACAACTTGTTACTTCTTTTTTACTTACCACCACTCCATTCAGCTGTGCCTGTGCCCTCCCTAATTGTCTGCCTGGCTTTGCTCCTCAGATGCTACAAAAAGCAATCCATAAAGGAATTCTTTTACAGCACACTTATTATATATGAAATTATTATTATTTATTAAATTATTTGGATTACACTTGTTAAACAGGGTTCTTGCAGGTTTTAGTAAGTTAAATTTAGGACCTTTTTAAGACCTTTCAAGACCATTGTGAATGAAATTTTAGACCAACACGGTGCAACACCCGATAGAAGATGCTGCAAATATCAGTACAACTGTTGTATGACAGATTCTTTGTAATTGACTGAAGAATCCAAAGCACCTCCGATTTTGATGTCTCATTGGAACCAAACAAAAGCAAAAAAAAATACAAATTTAGACTCAACAAGATTAAATTATTATTATTATTATTATTATTATTATTATTATTATTATTATTATTATTATTATTATTATTATTATTATGTACGTTTTTTGGCTCAGCATATCTTCAGAATGCATGGGCCAATTCAAACCATTCAAACATCAAAAGATTCAGCTCATTCAGGACATGTGTAGAAACCGTGTGCGCACACGTACACATCAGCATTTGTAAGAGCTTGCACATAAGGGTTTTTTTTTTAAACAGAAGCAGAAAAAATAAAAAAATAAGCATTTGAATGGCACTTTGCAGGACAAATTGTTTAAGTCCTGTGGAGGATTCAAACAACTTATTTGAGATAGTTTCCATATTTCTGTTTTTTACATTTAATCCCATGAAACGGATGAAAGTAGAATATAAAGGGGGGGGGGGGGGCTGAGTGATGACTTCCTCTGGCCTTGGTGTCAGCTTTGTCTCCATGTAAGTGCACACATCAATTATAGCTCCAAGGATCCTTAACTTCTAAAGGAAAGTGGAAGAAAGGGGGAAAAACAGATTATCATATAATTTTATTTTTTGCTATGCACATATTATTTACTCAAGGGAAGCAATTTTTGTTGCTGCCAGGAATGCATTGATATCATTTCCTGACATTTGGAGGAAAAGTTCAGGTTGGGCTCTGTTCTGTTGTAAGCTGTGACAGTGGCAGGCCAGTAAAAAAAAAGAATGCACTCCATTCAAATGAGCTGTGATTTATATTTGGCAATTATCCCCAGGGATGGGAACTCCCAGACCGGTTAAAGGCTCGCCGAAAGCGGACTGGTTGGCGCACCTAATCCGACACTCAACCTTCACATTGCGGACCATAGCTTTGTTCCTGAGCGCCTTCTCCATGTTCAGGATGACCGACAGCCAGTCCCCCTTATAGTAAGCCTCTACCTCCGTGTCGAAGAGAAAATCATAGGGCTCCAAGGGAGTGCTCAGATTAGAGTCCGACGCGCACAGCGGCACAATAAGGCACAGGAATATTATCGCGTAACGGAGCTCCATGATGGTAAAATGTCAGGGCTCTGCAGGAGCCTGGACCTGAGACCGAGGAGCCGGTAGAGAGAGAGAAGCTACTACCTCTTTCCAGCAGCAAGTTTTCTGGAGGTGTGGTTTGAAAAGGGGAGACCCCGGTAACTCCCCCACCACTGCATCATCCATCCCAAACACACCAGCTATTATACGATCAGCTGGATTTATCATATAAGAATCATAAACCTAAACAACTTGAACAAAAAAAGACAAAACAAAACAAGAAAAAAAATGAGTAGATGATTGGATTTGTCTCTGATATAAGTTGATTGAATAGTTGTTCAATGTAAAAAGGAAAGTGAACGTTTCCCATGATAACATTACAAAATAGCAAACATTTAGGCCTATTTATAATTATTTACTATCCAAAATAATTATGTTAGATATTTATCTAGTCCCATTTACTTGGTCAGAAAAGTAAGATACAAACAATTATAATGGGAGCAGAAATGACAACAGAACAAAAACTTTTATAACACTACACCACAGAATCTATGGTCTGCACGCAATGGATTATGGGGGAAACAGTGATCGGTAGGTAGTCAATAAAAAATATACAGCAATATACAAAAAAAAGGTTTTAGGTGACATATAACGTTTACCTAGGCAAAATTGCACGTAATGTTACAGTAAGAGAAGCAACCATTATAACAGCTCTTTTAATGTGTCATTATATTTTAATATGTAATATAAGCAACTTTCATGGTGGAATCTCTCTTCTTGTAAATGTTCTGGTGTGGAGCTGGGCGGGCCTTGTTGGCGGGCCTGAAAACATAAACATAATTGTTAAGGAATATAATATACAAAATGTAGACGTTTTTACATTTGTATCAACAGCAGTAAGGGATTGCAAGAAAAATACCGTCAATAATCATATCCAAACTCCAAAGCATATATATTTTTAATTGTATTCTACTCAGGCACAAAATTTGGACTACAGTTTGAGGCGAAACGGGGCGGAGATTAAGGACCCCGTGAAGCCTCCGGTATTTTTAGTTAAACGTTTGCTGGTTACAAAACCAGCGGCAGGTTAAACAATCTACAGACCACAGAGCGACTAGAAAATAGTTGAGAAAAGGGTTTGTTGTACAGCCCGAGAGAGGACAACATGGACAGGACTGTCAGTCTACCCAACCAACCCGACAGAGCCACCACAGGTAACAAATTTACCCGGTTTATTTAGTGTAAACTTCATGTTTGTCCACGAAGTCTTTAATGTTATCCGACTAAAGTCATTGTCACTGTTATGAAAGTTATATTTGAATAACAATAACTGTAGCTGCTTCTCTATAATGGATAACAATGCTGTAAATAAGTAATTCTACATTTAAATGGCTTGTTCGGCTGTATGCCATATGTGTTGACTTTACTTTAGAATACGTAGAGAAGATTGAAGCAAGGCGTCTGGACTTGTAGAGTTTTCTAGAAGACGTTTCGCTGCTCATCCAAGCAGCTTCAGCAGTTCTAACTGTTTGGTGGGGAAACATGGTTTATATGTGGTTACAGACCTATGTGGGTGGGTCTGGGAAAAAACTTAAAAAACTTAAAAACAATAGCACTAAATGTTTCCATACTTACCTGTGATGTTCTGGCTGACTGGGCCAGGTGTGTCTAACGACTGGCTAACGACTATGAAACTGCCGGAGGGGGACTGGTTGACAGCCCTTTGTTCTTACTGTGAGTATGTGCAAACTTCCTGGGAATGGATGGAATCACTGCATTGTATGTGGTAGAAAGATGATGTCTGAGGTCACCACCTCTGTTAAGGGAAGGTTTTTCCAGCTTAACATAGATGGTTTCCTTGACTCCTCTTTCATACCACCTTTCCTCCCTGTCTAAAATGTGAACATTGTTGTCCTCAAAGGAGTGTCCTTTGTCTCTGAGGTGGAGGTGAACAGCTGAGTCTTGTCCTGAGGAGGTGGCTCTCCTGTGCTGAGCCATTCTTCTGTGGAGTGGTTGTTTAGTTTCTCCAATGTACAGATCAGAGCATTCCTCACTGCACAGGACCCAACTTTAAAGGCCTCTCTGAATAAAGGACATCTGTAACGGGACTGAACTGGGACAAAAAAGACTGGGATTTTATAAAGGAGACGTGACGGAGACTGCCTGCAGTCTTAACAAATATCCGAAATCCATACATTAACTGGATATGCTGATATCAAACAGTCTGTCTGAAGTGCATAATGCATTACTACACATCTATTGCTTTAATTCAGTGCTTTTCTAAATTAAAAAAATGGCAAGGTGGGACTATAGAAACCTTTACAAACTTTCAGTTTCAATGCTTTGCTTAAGAATCAGGTTTAGCTGGACCAACATCATGTGGCTCGTGGAGTGTCCTTGAATACATTGTTGAATCCTTGTCTACATTCCAGTGCAGTGAGGAATGCTCTGATCTGTACATTGGAGAAACTAAACAACCACTCCACAGAAGAATGGCTCAGCACAGGAGAGCCACCTCCTCAGGACAAGACTCAGCTGTTCACCTCCACCTCAAAGACAAAGGACACTCCTTTGAGGACAACAATGTTCACATTTTAGACAGGGAGGAAAGGTGGTTTGAAAGAGGAGTCAAGGAAGCCATCTATGTTATAGCTGGAAAAACCTTCCCTTAACAGAGGTGGTGGCCTCAGACATCATCTTTCTACCACATACAATGCAGTGATTCCATCCATTCCCAGGAAGTTTGCACATACTCACAGTAAGAACAAAGGGCTGTCAACCAGTCCACCTCCGGCAGTTAGCCAGTCGTTAGACACACCTGGCCCAGTCAGCCAGAATATTACAGGTAAATATGGAAACATTTAGTGCTATTGTTTTAAGTTTTTTAAGTTTTACCCAGACCCACCCACATAGGTCTGTAACCACATATAAACCATGTTTCCCCACCAAACAGTTAGAACTGATGAAGCTGCTTGGATGAGCAGCGAAACGTCTTCTAGAAAACTCTACAAGTCCAGACGCCTTGCTTCAATCTTCTCTACGTATGATGACCTGGATGACTGAGAATCTTCATCATGTTACTTTAGAATAATTTTTTATAAGGCTTTTGTGACTGTATGCCATTACATAGCTATAAGAGTATTGTAAAAATAAAGATGACTGGAGTTGTTGTAGAAGCTTTGACACCAGGCAGCTTTAAGTCCATACTGTAACTGTGATATAATATCACGTGTGTGTGTTTTGCAGTGACGCTGGTTGAGAGCAGCAGCGCTCCCAGTGGTGTGGAACTGGTTAGCTCCTACCAGACCAACAGAGTCGGAGACCCCATGGACCTTGTGGCCCTGGCAGCACAAGTACAGAAGGTGTGTACTGGAGGTTTGTTTGTTTGTTTTTGTTGGTAAGATAAATATTCTGAAAAAAGGGCGTTTTTCTTTTAGGGAGATGATTTTATAAGAGCCAATGCTTGCAACAAACTGACAGTCATTGCTGATCAGATCAGGTATCTGCAGGAACAGGCGAAAAAGGTACGAATGGCAGTTTGCCTAGGATAGATTATTCAGAGTCATCTTATCCTAATTCAGACTGTAGATGTACATCCAGTTTTTACATTGTACTTTCTTCTCTCCTCTAGGTGTTGGAAGAGGCAAAGCGAGACGCTGACCTCCACCATGCTGCATGTAACATTGTGAAAAAACCAGGAAACATGTATTACCTCTATGAGCGGCCATCTGGGCAGAAATACTTTTCAATCATCTCTCCCAAGGTTGGTGTTTCTCAAGCTAAATATTTTACTAGCTTGTTCAGTACGTCATCCCTACATGAATGGGAGGAGTCACTATTTCAATATCTAACAGATCCTCTGCATTCCAACACAAAAATAACATGTGTAACAGCCTAATGTGTCATCGAAAGCCTGAAAGTTTATGTTCAAAGTTCATGTAACCTAGGCAGGAGCAGATGAATTGCTAGGTGGCAGTTTTTGCAGGATATGACTAGGTATCATACAGCTATGTGTGCTTTGGAAACACAAACAGGTTTTCACTGGTTATGGAATTTTTGGTATGCCTTGCAGTGTCAGTACCAAAATTTCCAAATTTCAGTCTCCAAAAAGCCTCCTGTAAGTTACGCAAGAACAAGCGAACCTTCACGGTTACAAAGCTAAACAGTGTACTTCTAACGATAAGTGTTATTTGTGTGTGTCTGTTATAGAACTATACACAAATGTGTGTTTCAACGGATCAAGAGACATTTACACAAAAAACACTGTGTCGTCATGGCTTACCTTTCATTTTCCTTCCTTCTCTGAAGGAATGGGGCCAGAGCTGCCCTCATCAGTTCCTCGGTGCGTTCAAACTTCAACACGACATGTCTTGGACCCCTGTGGAAGAGGTGCCAAAGAAAGATGCAGAGATGGCCATCATGGACAAACTCCTCAGCCAACAGACTGCCTTACCACCTTGTACAGGACCCAACTTTAAAGGCCTCTCTGAATAAAGGACATCTGTAACGGGACTGAACTGGGACAAAAAAAGACTGGGATTTTATAAAGGAGACGTGACGGAGACTGCCTGCAGTCTTAACAAATATCCGAAATCCATACATTAACTGGATATGCTGATATCAAACAGTCTGTCTGAAGTGCATAATGCATTACTACACATCTATTGCTTTAATTCAGTGCTTTTCTAAATTAAAAAAATGGCAAGGTGGGACTATGGAAACCTTTACAAACTTTCAGTTTCAATGCTTTGCTTAAGAATCAGGTTTAGCTGGACCAACATCATGTGGCTCGTGGAGTGTCCTTGAATACATTGTTGAATCCTTGTTATTTTTAAAACGCTAGACTATTGTTTAGTTTAGTTAGTTGTGGACTAAACCGACGGTGAGCTATGCAAAGGGGTGTTTGTGTGAAATGGTCTCCCAAAGTCCCCTCCCAGATAGCAAAATTATTATGGCCCACATTTGGGCCAAAACTGGCTTGCCATTTTGGTAAAGTTTTGGCACAGCACATGGCCCCATTTTGGCCCAAAATAGGAATGCCAAAATTATAACCAAAGGAAGCCAAAATCAACCCTAAACCTGCCAAAAACCCACTATGGAACTCCAAAACATAGCCATAACTGCCCCCCAAAATCCCACATTCAGCCAAAGATTAGCCAAAAGTTACCCAGAATGAAACCATAACTATGCCATATGGCTTATTCATTTATTTATTTATATCTTAGCACTCTATGCTCATAAAGTTATATTGTGAAATTATAGGCTATGGTGTCCATTTGTAGAAAAAAAAAAATCAAGATTCAGTTTCACCACAATTCATTTTTATTATTAATAGTAATAAACACAACATTAATAATCAATAAACATATATATTTTTTTTACTTATTCTTTTTTTAAACCTCACCACAAATAGAAAGCATCCTTTCTTTCCTCCCTCCTTCCCTATCCCTAGCCCAGTAAAACCAGCAGCTGTGATGTCTGCGTCCGTGGCAGCGGCGCAGGCAGGGTTTCTTCTCACAGCATCTGAAAGTCAGAAACACACAAACAAGACAAAACAAACTGAATTACTCAATTTGTTATATAAGTAGCTACAACACCAATGACAAGTGAATAGTGAAAAGTAGAAGTAAACATAAGTAAATAAGCAAATTCATTTGGAGAGAAAAATGCACTGTAAGGAAAAAAGAACATCGGAGTGCAGGGCAGCAGTGAAACTATTACAGTGATGAAACTTACCAATGATAACAGCTGTCATCTTTTGGCAAGGTCATTTTTCATGGCCCTCTTTAGAATCTGAAAAACTGTGTCTTTGAGGGTGGCACCCCCAACCAATCCAAGAGTTGTAGCCTAAGGAGAGCAATGGAAAATTACTATAATTATTTTTAAATCACACATTATTGCATTACTTTACCTTAAAGAGCTCAAATGTACTCACCAATACTGTCTTTATTTGTGGACAGGTGTCCACAAATTCTTCTAAGGGCTCTTTTGCGAGTGTTTTGACACTGAGTGCAAGCCATTACGCACTGAAAACAAAAGGGAAAACAAATTAGAAATAATTTGTTTTATTGCAGATAAACACAAACCGAACCTGTGGAAGCTTGATCCTGCTTGTGTGTCACCGGAGCTATACAGAGTTGCGGCACTTTGTGTGTGTGACAGAGAGAGAGAGCTGTGTTAACAGCAACAAGTCTGTAAATGAAATATTTCAACAGAATAAAATAACCGAATGTTAGTGAGTATCAATGTAATATTTAATCTACAATTATGTATTATATGACGTAGTACCTGTTAAAGTCTTATGCATACAGTTAAAACACCTCAGTGTCTACTGCCTAAACTTTAACTTTGAAGTTTACATTTGAACTGTTTCCGCAACACACCAAAACTGAAAGGAAAAGCGAAATTAACGTTTAAACGGTTATCCACATCAAAATCTTGCCCTGTTTTCCCTGTAGTTGTGTAGTTACTGGTAATATTTGAAGATAGTAACGTGCACTTACCCTCTTCAGTGAATGTGCTGGAGAAACTGAAGAAGAAGGGCGTCTTTCTCTGAGTAGCTGTTGAAATTTCCCGGGCTTCTGTCAGTCTTTTGGCTTGCCAGAAAGATGCCAAAATGCAACCCGAATACGTCACGATGCTTTCCCGCTCTTTACACATTCTTTGGGTTGACTTGACATATGCCATAACTCAGCCATATGATGGAATACCGTTGGCGCCTTTTGATGTATTAAGGTAAGCCACAACCACACCACAATGAAGCCAAATGCCAGGGTTTTGGCAAACCAGACATATGCCATAACTCGTGTCTTTTATGGTAATCCATAACCATGCCAACGAGATGTATGCCAAGCCACAGCCAAAAAGTTTGCTATCTGGGCTCTGTCTCAGAGACAGGTCGATTCAGCGCGAACAGCGCTGCAAAGATTCATTCATATTCTACCGTGATTACTATTCGTCGTCGCCGACAGGCCCATGAATCAAGCGGCCCACCGGGAGGATTTCCCGACTATTCCGATTACCCACTCCGCCCGCTCCCGACCGAGGCAATGTTACTCCCGCCCGATCCCGGGTCCCGCGAGAACCACGAGAATTCCCGCCCGTGGCAGGTTTCTATCCCGACGTTTGCGCTTGGATTCATTATTTTCCACTGAATGAAAAAGCACTCTGTTCACTAATTAACTGTTTTTAAGGCGAAACTTTTAGCAAAATAGAAACAAAATGGATGACGAAGAGGAAACATACAGGCTATGGAAGATCCACAAAACAATCATTGAAGTATGTTAGAAATGAATCATTACTTAGCACGTTAGCTTAGCACTTTTAGCGATTCTACTCAGTAGACGTAATATTAAAGCTTTGTCCAGTTCAGAGTGTGGTGGCACTCAGATATTTAGGGCAGAGACTTGAAAAGCATCAATAAACGGCTACAGATACGAACTTCCGGGTCAATAATTATCTACTCCGAAATGTGATGGTGTAGTTATCGCTGTACACACTGACTCTGGCTATACTTCTACACCCACAGCTCTGCCATGACAGGGGGTACCTGGTGACACAGGATGAGTTGGACCAGACACTGGAGGAGTTCAAGAGTCAGTTTGGAGACAAACCCAGCGAGGGGCGTCCCAGACGGACAGACCTCACCGTGCTGGTGGCCCACAAGGATGAGCCCACCGACCAGATGTTTGTCTTTTTTCCAGGTAAGACACTCACGCAGCATTTGTTTATGGAAATACAATAGCGATAACACCTTGTTTTTTGTTCCCCTGTCAGACGAGCCCAGGGTGGGGATCAAAACAATTAAGATGTACTGCCGGAGGATGCAGGAGGAGAACATCACACGTGCGATTATTGTTGTTCAGATGGGCATGACACAATTAGCAAAACAGGTAAACTCCAGAGTCCTTGTTTTTCTTTTGCCTGGGTGTGTCTTCACAGTAAATACTCTAATGGAAATATCATACAGGCTACGGTGGACATGGCACCCAAGTACATATTGGAACAGTTTCTACAACAAGAGCTGCTTATCAACATCACAGAGCACGGTGTAAACAGCTTATTTTCCACTGTTTGAAATGTTTTCTAAACACACTCACAGACCACAATTCCTACATTTCTTATTCTGATGTATTTTTGTCTGTACTTTAAAGCTTGTACCGGAACATATTGTCATGACAAAGAAGGAAGTAACTGAACTTCTAGAAAGATAGTATCCTTGTCCTCACATTGTTGACAATCCTATGCAGTAATTTACTGTTTACAGTAATTTACTGTGCCTGAGAAACGTCTCCCCATATGCACAGAGCAGACATGCGAAGCAAAGTTAACCTTGTTGAAGGCAAGTAATAAATGAGTGATTTGTGTAAATATGCATTTTGTTTCCCTTAACACTTTACCTCAGCAAAATAAAGGCAGATCAGTTGCCAAGGATTCAGGCTGGAGACCCAGTGTCTCGCTACTACGGCTTGAAAAGAGGGCAGGTAATGAACTTTAATTTACTGATTAAATTAGCTACAACTCTACCAGAATAAACACTCGTGTTGTAATAAACTAGACTTATTATAGTTAAAATTTGCATGTAATGTGTGATATCTGCATTTATGCAAACACAACACCTGTACATTGTACCTTGTGTGAGGTGGAGCAGTGTCATTTTACACCAATCAATCTCTTTTTCCTGATTTTTTTTTTCAGGTAGTAAAGATCATCAAATCTAGCGAGACAGCTGGAAGGTACATCACATACAGACTGGTCCAGTGAGACAGGTACGCACACACTAACATGGCTTAACCTACAGTGTAGATTTTTCCCCTCACTCAGATTAAGAAGTTTTCACTGTTTTTTTCATATTCATCAGGATCAACATGTAGGACCAGTAAAACTCAGTGTTACATCTCCCACATGTCTGTTCATCATCCCTCATATTTTGACTTGTTTAGATGTCAATGTTTTGTATTACTGACTTTTAAAAGTTTTTTCTCAAGCTAAGTTACGTATTTGTCTACATTCATGAAAACACAGTTCAGCTTTATCATTCTTACATCATTCAGTAATGGTTAGAGACGCCTTACCTTCTTTTTCCTTTTGAAAGGCATGCTGTCGCTGTGGACTGACGATTGTACAGCTGTTCTGTTGTTCTGTAGGTGTTGCCTCTCACTGCATTGAATAGTTCCTCCCCTGTACCAGGAAATAAAAATCTGCTACAACAACAGTACATGCGCTTATCAGATCTGTAAAATACAATAAACACAGAATAGGTTGGGGGAAAAAAAATACAGCTTCAAAATAAAAGAATTTTTATTAAAACTGACAAAATAACAAGGTAATACATGCAACATTTATAAGAAACTGCTAAATTATTTTTTTAAATTTTAGTAACGACATGAAGAGTTTTCACAGGTGCACACACTCTGAACAGAAAAAGACTTAAAATACAAACTGACATTTTAATCAAACTTGTTGAAATGAGAATCATTAGGCATTTAGGAGCAGTAAAGCATGTAGCTGAAAACATCTAAACTGATTAAAAAAGTTAAAATTTGATCTGGATGTACAGAACATGTGAATAATATCAGACAAACTCAGGCTCACTGTCCCGGTTTCTTGTCAGGGGTAATTTCTTTCCACACAGACGTGCCAGTGGAAGCCCGGACAGGCTGAGCACGGGGGAGTAAAGGTGGTTGTTGTTGGACTGGTTCACGTTTAGCTGAGCCAGAGAGGTGCTCAGATCCTGCTCTACTCCTGTGTCCTCATCTGGGGGCCCGCTGTCGGGCAGAGCGGGGGGATCACTTCCCTCTGGGTTCTCGTGATCTTGATCTGCAACTTGTTCTAGTTCGGTGTGGGCTGATGACTGACTGGACAGGTCCAGGCTGTCCCTGTAGCTCACTTGGTCGTCGTCCATGCTGACCTCGCTCTCCTGCTTCATCAGACTGCGGCTCCTCTGGCTGCTCTCGTCCGGTTCAGAGTCGGAGTCAGGGAGCTGCTCGTTAGAACCCAGAGAGCCCAAAGAACTTCCTGATTTGGACATAGAGCGGCGTTAAATGAGGATTTTCTCCGCTATTACCGGTAAGTCAATAGGAGCATTAAAAAGGAAGCATTTTATGAAACCTGGCCTTTATGAACCTACCACATCCCTCCTCTGTCTTATCAGACTCAGGTTTTTGTTCCTCTCTGCTGTTGACCTCTTCTCCATCAGCAGGGCTTTCCATCTTTTCCTGGGTGCTTTCCTGAAGCAGGAGAAAAATAAAAGGCTGAAAAGTGCTGGTCCATCCATATTATAAACAGTATGTCAAACATGCAAATCAGGGAGAAAAGTAGGTGTAAAAAGAGGCTGCAGCTGAAACAGGCACAACTGTGGGTGTGTTCTGTCTCTTACTTTTTTACTTTACTACAACCTTTAACACAAAGTGACATTCACCAAATGAGGTCGGCAGGGTACATGTAAAGATCCGTTTACCAAATCAAAAAGTACCATTTATTGTTTTACATTTACTGCCTTCAGTGTACAGCAGCTCCCAACATTTCAGCTGACATGCGCACGCACACAAACAGATCACATGCAGTCCTACCTGCTGAGCAGAGGTGGAGGCAGAGCGGGCCGGTTTGTTGGTCTGAGAAGTTTTGGATTGGAAGATAGAGGAATAGAAGACTATGAGGGCCTCCACAATGCGGGCCTGGTGTGGATAATCAACAAGAGAGGACAGGGATATCGTGGCTCCAGTTGGACGGGGACGCATTAGCGAGGGGCCAAACACAATCCCCAAGTTACTGGGGCTCATCTTGTTATCTTCCTCCAGTTCTGCGATCCTGGAAGGAGCAGGAAGAAAAAGGCAGATAAGAGAAGAACAAGCAGTTTCATTTCCCTTCCATTTCTACATGGCTGCTGTAATCACTAACTTTCTCAGGTGGCGAATGATGTAGCGCAGAGTGGACATGTTAGCCTTCGGCAGCTCTTTCAGAAGCTCTTTCAGACTGTTCACCAGGACTAGGACCTCTGGGTCGGTGTCAGGGCCCTGGTCCACCAGCTCAGGCCCTCTGACCACAGCTGGGTTGATGCTGCTGGACTCGGCCTCCTCTCCCTCTGGAGTGTCTCCTTCACTCTGCAGGCTCTCCTTGGCCAAACCCATCAGCTTGTTGTACAGTCGGAAAGGCATGATGGGCTCTGGCAGCTGAGGTGGTAGGAAACAGGAAAGGGCATTCGTGACCACTAAAAACATATATATGCTTATATACTCTGAATGTTTAAACTCTACTTTATTGTAATAAAATGTAAGAATTACTCCTTTATAATTACAGGCAACAGTCCCTTTATGTTTCTTTAGTGACGGATGTTAAATAGATCCAGTGCCAGTTTATTTATTATATCTCAGTTATATCTCCAGACCAATCGGCTGCCTTCTTCACTTGTTTCCATCTAGCTGCTACAGATGCAGCATGTGTACCTGTCTGAGGTAAAGCTTCAGGACGTTGCTGATGTCGTGTGGTGAACACTGAGACAGCTCCACCAGTTCTTTGCCATTCTCAAAGGCCTGACACAGTTTCTCCACACGAGTCTTCACCCCGTTCACCCTGTAGATGCCCTGCGAGGAAGAGGCAGAGGTGTAAACCTCAAAGTTCATCTATAGTCCCTTAAACATAAATTCCAAATGCGCTTCCTCACCTTCATCTTGACTGCCCGTCTCTCTATCTCAGAGATGCACTTGGTGATGATGAAGGGGATGCCGTCACTGGCACAGCTGGCCACCTGAGCGAACTCCCTGCCAAACAGCTGCAGTCGGCCCTGCAGCTTCTTATGGCCACACTGGATGGCCAGAGTCTCTAGACATCGCTTGTGACACGCCAGGAAACACTGGGAGGACAGAGAAAACACAGCTCGTTTAACTGCTGGCTGAGAACAAGCACTACATCAAGTTATACATGATGTCTCAGAGGAGGATGTTCGATGGTAAAAACCTCACCTCCTCACACTCGGCACCCTGGAAGTAAACGTAGCTGTCACATTCACGGCACTTAGCAGGAGTCCGCAGCTTCCTCAGTCTGTGGGTCTGGGCTGCTTTGGACAGGCTCATGTTGCGGAAAGGTCTGGTGGACACCACCACATCTGGATCCATGCCGTTAATGTCTGCACAGAACAAACCACGTCACACACACAGTCACAGAAAACATCTGATTAAACGTGCTAAAAGAGGACAAACTGGAGGACTTACTTGGAGTTTCAAATGAGCCTACGTTCCCGTCTTTCTCATCTGCATCTTCGTTGGACGACATCGTTCCTGTTGATGACGTCCGAGCAATTTTATTGATGTCACCTTAAATAGAAAACCACAGTGTGAACATGACCTGCTGAGGGGGAACAGACATAATTTAAAGTAGAGGTTCACACTGACTGGTGCTGGCAGTGGGAGAATCCAGGCCTCCATCTCCTCCAACACTGTCGTCGCTCACCGTTGAACCCCACGACTTGTGGCCCTGTCCTGGTATACGCATACAAATAATGTGATTCTACTCTCTATAAACACTACAACAGCATTCAAAGAACTACAGGTAGCAGCATAATCATCTCCCTAAGCTGCAGCAGGCTTCGCTTACTCTTGCGCTGGACCTCTGTGTCTCCAGCTGGCGTGTCCACGCTCATGGCAGGGCTGTCCGTGTGACTCGAATGTGTGTCTGTGTTGAAACTGTCATTTCTTGGTCTGTGGCCTTGTCTGCAATGATAAGGATTGGATATAGTTCATAACTGTGCAGGTACTGTATGTACACAGATAATAAGCCACTGGCTAAGGATTTCTCTCATGTCTGCATAATAAATATGAATATAAATATACTTCTGGGCAGCTTAGCACAGAGACTAGAAACACAGTAAAGCTGGTATAGGTATATGGTATAATTGTTACAGCACCTTTTGAAACAGAATTTACGTGTGGTACAAGATGCAGATAAACAACAACACAAACATTATATGTTAAATTAAATTTTAAAATGAATCAGAGGTAAGCCAACATTTTACAGACAGCACTGAGAGAGATATTCTGTAGGTGGAATATGGAACAACAATATAATGAAAAATGGCTGTTTAGGGCCGAAGTGCTCTTCTTAACACAGTCAGGACCTTCTGTGTTGACTCTGATTCTCAAAAGAGCCCAATGTGTGTGAATGTCTTACTGTGAGGACGAGCTGGAGGGGGAGTACGCCTCAAACGTGTAATGGACATTAGGTTGCTCAGGCAGCTGCAGGTCTCGCACATGGGCGGCGTACTGCTGTCCAGGGTCATACAGTTTACTGCTCTCACACAGAGTCTGGTAGTGGACGGGCAAGGCCACGGTCTGCATGTGCATGAGCTGGTAGTAGGAGATGGTCGCCTGGAGGAGGAAAGTCAGGAGTTTAGAAAAAAAAGGAACATTCACAGGTACGACACTAGCCTGAGGACTCTGAGTCTGTGTGTTCTGACCGAGCGGAGGGTCTGATCGCTCTGTTTGATGATGTCCTGCAGCTGCCTCAGCACGGTGACCTTCGTATGCTCCAGCTCCAGCTGCTGAGTGGTGGCATCAGCGATACATGTCTTATAGGTGGCCTCTGCTTCATCTGCCTGCACACACACACACACACAGACAGACTTTCATTTTAGGTCGGGTGCTATTTTTCATTTTTAGGTATAACACAAATAAAGACATGTGACACTGTGGTGACAAGATAAACATCATTTCAATTCCAGCACTGAAAAACAAGTCTGGTTCTTGCTGGAGAGTGAAATATGAGACACAGCAAAAAAATTGATGGTGTTGATAAGAACCTTGTTGCGAGCTTCTTCTTCCACTCGTTTCTTCTTCTCCACAGATTTTGCAGTAGATCCTCCTCCCTCCTCCTCAGCTCGGCAGGCGGCCGTTTTGGCCTTTTCGTACTCCTCACAGCGGACCACGTACACTTGCTTGGCCTTGCGCAGGTTTGCCTCACACTCCATCTAAACCAAGATGAACATAAACACATAAGTGTTTGTGGTCCTTTCAATTCTCAGACAAATCAGAGAAAGACTCATTAAAGATCTTACCAGTTTCCTTCTAGCTCGAATCCAGTGCTCCTTGATCTCCTTCCGCCTCTTCTCGTGCTCCTGTTTGCGCTGCATCAGAGGCTGCACACACAGTTAACACCAGGAGGTTACAAACTGCTGAGAAGTGTTGCATGTAAATACTACTCTAAAGGCCTCATTCACACCTGACGGCACACAAGGCGATGCACAGACCTTATCACTCACACATTCACATGTCTCTGCTTCAGTCTATGTCACTGTATCCAGTCAGGACATAGCAGATCAACAGGAGTCACCAATAATAATTATATAATCCATCATGGTTATTTACAGCTTTACCTGAATAAAGGTCTGGCTGTGCAGGGTGGTGTTGGCCTGCTGCAGCCCCACACTCTGCTCCTGGTCCTGCTCCAGAGCCAGAGAGTAGATGGAGAAGAGGGGCATGTGGGGCTGGAGGGAGCAAAGGTTTCACAGTGAGCAACAAGCTAACCACAGCCACAAAGCTTTGCATTTCATCAGAAGCAGGAAAAGATGTTTACATGTGTTATGCTGTGCTTGCAGGACTGATATAACCTCTGGAGACCTTTGGAGAACTCAGTCTCTGGCAAAAACAAAAACAAAAACAAAAGTGTTTATAGTCAGCTACAGATGTCACACCCCACCTTTACAACAATACTTTCTGCCAATTCAGGCACTCACCCAGTGAAGTTCTCTTTTCCACATATGTGATCAGGTCCTTCATGTACTTGGAAATAGTTTTGGCATAGAGAAGTGCAGAGTCCACCCCTCCCTCGCTGCGCTGGAGGATCACATCCACTTCCTCACCTCTGCCTGCACATGAAAACACACCAACCACAGGGCACAGCAATGGGTACAAGTAGGTTGCCATGACATCAAACTGTGGGCAGTAAGGGGGATCTGCAACATCCTGCACTTTATTTTTTTCCTGTTGATTGTGGTGACTGCACACTATAATGCCTGTACATTTTTACTTTTTCTCTCCAGTTATTGTGTGTGCCTCTTGCACTGCAGTGTTTACATCAGCAGAGGGAGACAACCGTAGGAGCTGAAGTTATGTCAAATATCAGTGGACAAAAAAAAACACAAATATTTTTGAGATATTTACATTTAAAAAAAGTAATATATCCACACAGGAAGTCAGAAGGACTGCAAGTGGTGTACATTTAGCATATGTCAGAGTGAAATGATGGCGAGTAATTGAAGGTGATACCCATGTCCTGCAGGTCGCTCCTAAAGTGTCCTCCGTCTCCTCCCTGGCCTGCTGCAGCGTACAGGTTCTCCATTGACTGCACAACACAGACATGACTCGTTACTGACTCAGTGGATAGTTCTTTGTATGTACAGCGATCAAAGTGTGGCTGATGAACACTCACCCGGCTCTTCTCTGTGGGGAGCAGGGACAGCAACGTGCTGCTGTCCACCTCTCCCATCAGCAGCTCAGACACACTGATGACGAAACACAAACACCACATTAGTGAAAATGGTTGACAGGAACACGTCAAGCAGATTTTAAAAGAGAAAGAAGGAAAGAGGAAGAGGTCTGGACCTAGTGTGAAACCTCTACAGGTACACCAGAGACAGGAAATGATCCAAAGAAGTAGCTTCTATCATAAGTGCATTTTGATCGTGTTACTTTTGTTTTTCTGGACCCTTTTATCATCTGTCTTATAACTGCTGCCAGACAACAGAGGCGGAATCTCCATTTTGGTGTTCGTGTTCATGGCAGAGTCAAACAAAGGAAGAGTGGAGGAGAGAATGAGGAAACAGACCCACCAGGCTGATTTCAACTGTGTCTGCCAGCTCACTTCCTCCTACTGCTCTGACAGTTGTCTAAACCTTAAAATGGCACTGGTAGGACAGAGGGTGCAACATGCTGCAACTATACTGAACAGTCAAATTTCCTTTGTGTGTTAACATAAATGTGTGATTATTATAAATACAAAAAGTGATGAAAAATCAGTTTTTCAATTCAGTGACGCACAACTGTTTTGGTTTTAATGTTTGTTGAGTATTTTAAATCATGTGAGTGTTCTTATGATTTACCACCGCTTCAGTCTGCAATCTGTTCATGTAACAGTCACTAAGTCAACAGCATTTTTCAAAGGGTTGGTTTTGTGTCATACAGTGAAGAACAACCACTTCCTGTTTTCAGCTTTTGCCTCATGCAAATATGTCACCATCACAGCACTTCTCTCTCATTCCCAACAACAACAGACTGCTTTTTTTTTTTAATGGTGCACAGTCTCACACAGGCACACCACCTGATCTGTAGCATGTGTTAAAAAAAGAAATGAAGGTACTATCTACAATCTTTGGAGCAACTTTTCACTGACACCAGGTTGTAACTTCATCATCTGCTACTTACTTGCTACTAAAAGCAACTGCAATGGTTTCAATTGCCTTCTCAAAGTCCTTCTTGTCCGCCTCGTTACAGGCCTCATAGTGGAAACCTGAAAAATCCGTGTTCAGTTGTGGTCAGAAAACACTGCTGAGAAAATGATGTCACACCATTTACAGGACAGTGCAGTGTTGTAAATGGCACTTAAATCTCCTGCATCCTTCCTCTGCACAACTGACTGACCTTTGACCTTGGATATGAGTTTGCCGGCAGCAGTGAGGATCTCCACGGTGTTCAGCAGAGGGTAGGTGTTGATGACCTGACGCAGGATCCGCAGCACCTCCCCCAAACACTCGTGGGCAATGGGACGCTGGCTCTCCTTACCTGGGTGGGACATGGAGACAAGTTAGTCAGTGCAATAAGACAATTAACACGCACCAGCTCGATTCACACAAGCACTCCATTTTTAGCTGCTGCTGTGTGTGTCAACGATACATTATCACTGGCAGTGCAGTTGTGAAAATGTGCTAGTTTGTGGTACATACAGGGAAAAACTAATGATTCTCAGATGTCAAACTGTCCTTGAATGCATTGGTAAAAATGACTTGGTGTTGCTAAAGAGGAAATAAAGCCTGCCACATGTTTACTGAAGAGATTGTTGATTTGCTGCTTTTAAAGGACTATGTGACTATTTTCATCGTCTTGCCATGCAAACGATCGTCTGATGTTTCTTCTTCAGACCCCGGCAGGTGACTACTACACACCTCTGTCTGTCACCATCTGTTAGAGGCTAACCTCAGACTTTTCTTTGGATGTTACTGCTTCCAGCCAAGAAAAAGCCAACAACAAAATGAGTACACTTTGCATTAGTATAAACGTAAAAGTATAGTATTAGTATAAACAGGATATTATGTGAAATTTAGAGGCCCTGATGGACAGACTTTTGTATAGCTCTCTACTGCATGGATGAAGACAGTTTGAGTGCAGACGATAAGGACAGAGATAAGAGGCAAACCAGTGGCAGACGGGCCAGGTTAAGACACAGTGTCAGCTTTAATGTAACTGGTGACACATCTGCAGCCTGCATCCTCATTTCCTGCTCACCCTGGTTCAACTTTTTCTGACGAATGTTGCAACCTCACACTCCTCTGTTCAACCTTTTTTCTGATCAAGGCAGCTGACGGAGGAGGACAAAGGGCAGTCGGCCCGCTACCCTCCCACAGTCCGTCTACAAAAATGTGTCAGAGTGTCAGAGCAGCGGGCAGAGCAGAGTGGATGTGGACTTTTCTATGGTTTTATGATCAGAGCCTCTTCTCCGTGGCTCGTGACAGGAGCATCACCACTTTATGAGAACACTTTAAACTAAAGGAGTAGATCCCGGTTAGGGAGCGTTGTTGATCATAGTCGCTTCAAATTGTGCTGCTGATTAAGAAGACGAGGCAGCGTGTCACAGTGACGCAGCCAGCCTATCAGAGGAGGAAGTTTGGACGAGGTCTTTCTGTCAGAGGCTATCCATCATGGCTTCCTGTTTAGAAAGCTCACTGTGGGTGGGGAACATGTCAGAACAGAGCCAGATAACAAAAAATACAAAAATACAATGCTCACTGTCTGACATGCATCTGTTCTAAAACAATGGCGCAGTGTGTGTGTTTAGCAGGTGGAATCAAGTTTAAGCATCGCTGCAGTGTGCAGGTAGAAGAGTATGCTGCTGCAGTACACAAGAAGCTGGCTTCCTGTTGAAGTGCGGTCGACTCAGTGGGTGCAGCGGAAACACAACCCTTCATGTGGGAGCTCAGAGACACTTGTGAGTTTGCTAGTGCAGAGTGGCTCCACCCTCATCGTGTCCTCTTCCTCTTCCCCCCGGTGCACGTAAAGCACACGTGTCTCTGAACTAAACTGATGTAAGGCCGATGGAAACGCATGGATCCCTCAAGTCCTAGTCATGCAAGGTCTTGTCAAAATGGAGCACAAAGAGGAAGAGAGACACCAAACAGCATTGTTCTGTCTGCAAACTAGTACGTGTTAGAGTGTCTGACCGAGTCACACAGACACATAAAACAATGGCAGTGTCACAAGCTGAAAACCATACCTGGCTTGACACAAACAACAAGTATGTTTGGTCTCCAGCTTCAAATCACATCCAACCATAGCACACGTCCTCAGACACGTTTCAGAGTTAAACATGAATCCGCTCTCACCCTCAGCCACAACAACATCCTTCAGCTTCTCCACAGCCTCCGCGAAGCGCGCCACGTCCCTCAGCAGGGCTGGGATGTCCTCCACCTCGATGACGGTGCTCTCCGGACTCTCAGACGGAGGAGTCGGGGTCAAGGCTCCTTTCCCTTGGCCTTTAGTGAACACCCACGACTGGAGCGGGAACCCTGAGGAGAGCAAAAAGACTCATTCAGCATTAAGACACTGATCAAAATCTTCATTAGAATATTTCCACAGTGCACATACTGACTTTCTGACAAAGAGTTGACTCAAAAGACAAAGTTACCAAGAACTCCAGTAACTTCTTGGAGCTAGAAGCCCGGCAACTGTTTCCAGGAAATAGTCTGACACCAGAAATCTTTCTTTTGCACTGTGGTTACCCTTTGTGTTTTCGAAAACATTAAACAAAAGGAGCTGATGTTTCCTTGTTTCTAGCCCCTATGCTAAGATAAGCTGAGAGTTTACCGGCAGAGGCTTTTATTGACAGTGTGACATGAGAGCAGGGCCCAACAGTTTAACTGCAAACATAAGATTTGATTTTAGTGGCCGTTTCAGGTGTGGGAGTGGGCTACAATCGAGCACATTTCATAAACACTGATGTTGTAAAAGTGGACCTGCAGCGCTGGCGTGTCTGCTCAGTGCGGTGGGCCTCCTCAGCGTGGCTACAGGAGACGGGCAGCCCACCCCAGGTATTGCTGCCAGCTTGCCGTGCTGTGTGCTCGGGGTGCCCGGGCAGGACAGGGAGGGGTCATGGAGCCCAGCAGAGGTCGGAGTGAGCATGGAAGAAGTGGAGGAAGATGAGGGCGAAGAGGAGAGGGCAGCATCGCCCGCATCTTTCCGAGGCTGCTCCTGGAGAATGGACAGCTGAGGGAGCGGGAGAGAAAAAGGCATGAGGCGTGACATCTTAAAGCAGCAGCTCTGTTGTTGGTAAACACACACATGAAGACTTTCACAAGATCCTGCATGTCATTATGCAATACTTCCTGACTCCAAGGCTGCATCGGGCGTGGCAAACTGAGACAAGTGTTGAATAGCAGAAATGTACTGCGTGGAGTAAGAACAGTGGAAAATAACCTAAACATTTACCACATAACAAACAAAAAGTCCCGAAAAAATGTTCTATAGCCTGTTAGTGCTGCTCATCCTCAGCCCAGGCCTGAAAAGTGCATCTTCAGCAAACCTGGCCAGACTACTTAGACACACAGGAGCGTCCCTATAACGTGAATACACATGAACGTACCTGTTTAAGCCATATGTTGTGTTTGTTGGGCAGTATGTCCAGCCTGTCCTTGCCTTTTGTTTCAGCTTTCTTAACTCTCTGACTGGTAGAGTAAGGATTGTAGCTACTTTTGCCACCACGTTTCAGCATGCTGCTTCCTCCTACAGCTCCAACCCCATTTTAAATCAACTCACAAACATTCACACAGCAGCCTGCCCCTGCTCTGACTGTAAAAACAAAAAACCAAAAAACAAAAAAAAACAAAAGAACATACATACAGCAGGACTTACACTGGCTGTAGGTGCCCACCTGAGCACCCAGCTCTGTGACACCGCTTCATTTTTAACTAGTCTTGAGATGAAACCTTGATCACAGACAACTAAACACTATTAAGAGCTCCACTGAAACACACACACAGACACAGACACACACTCAGTCCTGGTCCGGAGCACTCTCTGTCGCTTGTCCCCTCCAGAAGGTCATCTGACACACACGCGTACACACACACACACACAAAACCAGAAGTGATGCGCCACTCACAGATGGGGCGCTGCTCTGAGGCCCCGGGCTTCCTGCTCGGCTCTTCTTCGAGATGGATGGTGTCTTGATAAGTTCCCGCTTCTTCCTGAACATCTTCAGGGTGCCTTTGCCGTCCATCCCGACTTCTTTGAGTTTTACGCACAGCCCCCCCACCCACCCCCCGACTCGCCACTTGGGTGATCTGCCGCTCGCGCTCAACGGGAACTCAGTGCCATCCAAGCTGACTTTCAGCCACGGCAACGGTCTGTCTGTCTTCCTCCTCCTGCTGTCGCTCATCGAGCCCGCGCAGGCTCACTGACGGAGACAGCTCACCGCAAACTGTGCCTGTGCGCTCCCGGCATCCGCTCTGCGCGCACGCTGAGTTTCCTCACGGGGGGAGGAGGAGGAGGAGGAGGGGGGGGGGGGGGCACAGAGGTTAATTACTCCTTTTCCACAAAGTTCTTACGTGATTGCTTCAGCTTTGTTTACTCTCCTGGTAACTCTTTCGTAGACGCATGCTTCCGCGTAAAATGAACACTCGTTTGAATCGATTCTTAGCTGCTGCGCCACGAACCAAACAGAAACATGTCGCCTTGCTCCAATTCACAGCAATCAGTCCATCCTGACACACGTGCGTTTCCACCATGTGACCCTCCGCCTCTCTGTGCACCTGCTCCACACACTCCAAATTAAAGCGCTCCATACCAGGAGGCAGAGACATGGCCGATAGCTGTATCACCTGATGCAGGCCGTCTGTACAACACCAACAGAGCATATTTCACTGAACCGATGTGTCTTAAGATGCACACCACAAAAATAAAATATATATTTTTTGTTTGTAAACAAAAAACAAAACAAATTACAGACAATATCCAATGAAAAAAGCGACACTGTAATTGTTTGGCTTACGTTTGCTTTCATATCTGTAAATTCTGTCTTTGCCCTGTCAGCCCCTGAGCACAGGGGGTGATGGCACACTGCAATCAGGAAACATATTCAATTTAATGAAATTTTAATGGATTAAAAAACACACACACACACAAAAAAACAACACAAAACATCAGTTGGCACATTACATGCTGTTGTTTATCTCATCTGATCCCAACCAAAGGAGGACTTTGAAAAAAGTGACCTGGTGAAATGAAAGAGTAAACGGCAGCAAGATGTTAATGGAGCTGTGGCCACAACACTATATAAAAATATGCACAATCTAAGTGAAAGGTTTTACGTTTACAGGTCAAAACAAAAAACACATTCTGTACATAGAGACAGTCAAAAATTGTCCAAAAATATCTTACATATCTGTTTTAGTTTGCATTTGACTTGTTCTTACACAATACAACCACATACTTTGGACCTCCTCCTGATCTGGTAAATAAACTCACTGCCTGTAGCCACAAGTGTAATTTCCCCATTGTGGACGTTAATGTAAGTAACAAAGTTAAAAGGTTTTGAAAGTGAAACTACACATGGCAAACCTTTGTAGGTTTGTGTCTTATTGCATCATTGAGAAAAAAAACTCCTTTCAGTTTAATGTAGAAGGAAACATCCAAATACTTTAGAAACGGCTGCCAGGATCTCATTATTTATGATATTAAAGAAACAGTAACAGGGTAGACTGATTGTTTCACATAAATAAAAAAATAAAAATAGAAATCAGGCACTTGGAGGTGAAGTTTGGTCTGAGAACCTTTTTTGTGATGTGTTATTTTAAAATGACACATCTGAACAAGGCCCTCTTCACATAAGTTAAAAATACTAAAAGGGAGTGAATGTGTTTCCATATCCTGGTTACAGCAGCTGTAATCCTCTGTGTGTTTAGAGTTCAGTTGCAGGACCCCATTCGATGTCCTCCGTCTCATCCTGTTCTTCCTCCTCGTCCTCCTCCTCCTCCTCAGAGCTGTCGCTGCCTCTGATCTGTGTGCGTCTGAACTGGACTGCTTGGTGGTGGTGAGCTAGCCTGTTGAAGAGAAGGACAGAGAGGTCAAAGTGAGCATTCAAGTCAGTCTGACTCCATGAATCCAACACACCCACGGTCAGGACTTACACAATGAAGTGAGGGCCCTTCTTTTCCTCGGGTTTTGTGCTGGGTTCAGCCGAACGAGCCTGTAACAAGAAAAGAAACATTTTTTAAGCATTGATTTCTCTTTATTATTAACTCATGAAAACATAGTTTGAAATAATTTTACTCCCATATACACAGCATAAATCGCATAGATTCTGCAGAGCTCTCAAGACTTTAAGGTAATTCTTGACTTCCTAAATGCATTTAAGTTCTTTCCAAAGCAACACTTAAATATCCCTAAATATCAGAGAAGGCTTTTGAACAATTTCCAGCATGTATCAGACAATTCAAAATATTACAGACTGTGACTAACTGAAACCTTCCAAGATGCCCTTTAAACCAGTTCTAGTATTGGCTGTTAAGGTTTTTAAATTTCAAATTCTTCAGTGCTGACTTTTCTGTAAAGTAGTTTGGCTCTCCTAAACAGGAAGCAGGTGAAGCCACAGAACCATGATGATATGATGCAACACTTCCAGTAAAAAAAAAACCCTTTGAGAGTAGAAGACGGACAGAAAACTCCTCACTGCAGTCCAAGGCATTGTTTCCTTATATTTTCCTTATGTATGTGTATTTTTACACATGTTGTGGTTTGAAAGACTGAAGCAGACTCGTCACATATACACAACACAGGTGTGAGATCACAAACCTGTTCTAGTTTCTCTTCAATAGCAGACAGGCTGGCAGGTGGTGAGCTCTCTGCCTCAGCATATACAGGCTCGTTCAGAGAGTACCGACTGGAGGGGTCTGGGGCTCTAAAATCTGGTGGTCCATCTGATGGAGTGGTGGACGCAACTGCGTCAAGAGCGCTGAAGTCTGAGTCCATAAAGCTGCGATGAGAGGGATCCTCATCCTCAGCAGGGCTGTGAGGTGGGCTGTAGTGCTCTTGGCGGTTCGACCTGGGCTCAGGCACGTGCATCAGCGGTGGGATTTCTCTGAGTGAGTACATGTCAGCGCGAGGCTCAGGTTCCAAAGAGGGACTGATGTGTCCGGAGGCCGGCTCGGACGATCGTGCTAAACCAGCAATCCTGGATCCCCGAGGGTGTCTGGCTGCATCTTGACCAGGGTAAGCCTCCTCCAGGTCCTCGTTGTCAGTGTAGGCCTCGTCTGTGAAGGCCTCTCCGTCTGTGTCCTCCAGGTCACTGGCAGCGCTCAGGTAGTCAGACTGAGTTTGGTCCAGAGCATCTAAATCCTGCTCTCCACCGCTCTCCAACTGGACACAAAGAGAGAACAAATGTATTTAATTTAAGGCAGAGAAATTAACAAGTATGTAAGATAATAATTTGACTTTCAGGGGTGTTTATGGGTATGTCTATGGGGTGTCATACCGTGACTTCAGACACCCAGACTGGTTTGGACTGCTGGTGCCGGATCTTATTCTTTAGACTCTTATACCAAATGTCAGAATTAGGCTGCAAGTCAACACGATCTGAAAGGACAAGTCAGGAGAAACAATATGAACTGTGTAAAACAACAACTGAAGTAAAAGTGCACAGCACATCAGAAACTTTGCTGGTTGTTACCTGAGAAAAGGTGGCTGCAGTGTTTCTTCATCTTGACAGCCTGAGAGTAAAGGCGTCTGGAGCTCTTGTTGGAGTTGGGATTGTACCTCTGCCTCATAGCCTTGACGTCCTTGCGGCTGTGAGGGTCTAAGAAGATCACCATTGGGTGGTACTGGATGTAGTTCAGCCTCTCCACTGCAGTGGGAGTGATGTCCAGCAGGGGGTGCTTGTCCTGGGCAGAGAGAAACACATATTGAGAATCATGAAACCTGACAGGATGTGTAAATGAGATGTATGTTAAATGGAGTTTTGACTCTTATTGCTCACTTTCTCTGCTATTCTCCTCACAGTGTCCAGTTTAATCACAGTGGAGCTGCTCTCTCCACTACCGCTGCGAGGAACCATCTCTGTAATAATGCACCAGGAAATAAATGCATATTATAAATAAAAGATGAGAGGAATATATGACAAAGAAACAGCCAGAAATAAGAAACCAACCTGCCACTTCATATTCATCAGACATTTCTGTGGCCAGCTTCTCCATGGCGATATCATTAAGAGGACCCAGAATGACAATGGGCCTTTTGAAATTAGCTGCAGAAACAAACAATCCTGCGTTAGAACTTGTGTAACAACTTACAGACTTCTGATATGAGAAATAACTTTTTATGTGTATGTGAGGAAAAAAGTCGCCAACCTTCCCTGAGCAGGACTTTCTCATATGCTGGGAATTTGCCCTGAATGGTGAGCTGCAACAGGTCGTCACGAGTCCGTCTGGCGTTCTTCTCATTCTTTTTATTCCCTCTGAGCCCACGAAGTTTCCAGAACTCTGCTCGAGGACCTGACACCTGCCTCTCTCCAGCAGCCCGCTGTGTCTTCTCCAAGCTGGCCAGCTTCTCCGCCCTGCAGGAGATAACGGCAGATCTATCTGGTTAGGCGTGGGTAAACTATAAATCTAAATCACCTCTCCATCTCCGCCTCACTTACTTGGCCTGGTTGGGGATGGTGCCTTTATCCAGCTCGTGCAGGTCATGCCCCATGCGGATGGCCAGCCAGTTGCCAATCTTCCCTCTGTGCATCGTGTCCACCACCCTGAACACCTCTCCTCGGGTGAAGCCCAGACCAACAGTGCCTTCTGCTTCATGGTCAAAGTGCGTCCGCATGTAGAAGTTGTCTCCCAGGTTAGACTTGATGATCTTCTTATAAACTGGAAAGAGGTAAAGTCAGGACTGATACATTCTCTTCCTAGTCACGATACCATGATTAGTTTCACTCTATACTCACGGTCCATCTTGTTCTGTGTACAGATTTCCACCTGCTCTCCTGTCTTGATGTCGAGGAAGAAGTTGGCAGCTTCTTCTCGTGTGAAATGGCCAAAATCAACATTATTCACCTGAACATCAGGACAGAATTGACCTGTTTTAGTGTGTTGTTTTAACCCACATTCAGATTTACATCATTTGTCTTTCATCTGTGACTAGACGGTATGTGATGCAGAACTCGACTATGAAGCCTAAGATCGGATCACCTGCATGATCTGGTCTCCCTCCTTCATTCCCTGTTCATACGCAGGGCTGTTTGGCTGGACTCCACCTACAAAGATACCGACATCATTGCCTCCTACGAGTCTCAGCCCCAAACTGCTTTCCTTCACAAACGACACTGTGCGCACATCGGAGCTGTACCTGATGAAAGAGGAAGGGACGGTAATCAGATTACTGTTGTTATGGTGCACATGTTTGTTTTCAGATGGATCTGCACACTCACCCTGGATTAGATGATGGGTACGAATCCGGAGGTAGCGAGTAGAGGGGCTCTTCTGTAGACTTAGCTGAAAGGGTAATAACAATGCTCTAAAATACTTATTTATTCTGACCTGCAGCAAGTATAATTGTAGGCATTAGGAAAAGAAAGAAAGAAATCCCCACAATGGGGAAATTACGTATTCAGCATCATACTCAAACAAACAGTTATGAAACTTAGCCTTACAGTAGAGAGGTGGATTGCTCTTCACTGAAATCCCAGACCTGAGGGTGCCGGTTCCATTAGCAGCACGAGGAGCACTGTCAGGTGAAGAAAACATTATCTGATATTTAATTTATACACAAAAGGAATTATACGCTTTAATGTTTTCAGAACTTTTATGAGCTCTATAATATCTCTGTGCTGTACCTGCGGTGGCTCTGCTCCCGCTCAGAGCTCCCTGACCTCCTGAGATGTGACAGCTGATCTGACTCTGAGGAATCTGGATGAAACAAAAAGACAGACTGTGGTCAGGACATGGAGAGAGGAGTATGAGAGACACAGAGGAGTAAACTGACCATTAGGAGGAGGTCTGGCTGGTGATGGGATTCGACGAGGAGGCTCCTGCTGCACAGCGACTGATGCCGATTTCTCAGGCAGAACTCTGAGAGATGCAGAAAAACAAACTGTTAATGTCACTAAATCTTTTGTGTCATCTTGAGCCATAACAAAAGACATAACAATCATTGCTTATGTAAAGTGGAAAACATCATATCAAAATCTGTTTCTGACAACATAACATTCTGTTACTTCATGTGCTTCATGTGTCAAATCCACCGGTCTATCAGTAACAGTCTGACAACCTGAACCCACTTGTGGCAATTTACATGTGACTGATGGATATTTAAGACCACTTCTGTAAGAATACTCAGTTACTATCAACAAACATTAACAGACTGTGGGTTTATTATGGGAGCTGCCCATATTCTGACTGCACACTTGTTACTGGCAATAGACTGCAGGTTTACTGTCAACAGTTTAGGCCCGAGGTTACATTTCAGATCTCTGCTATACCTGGTAAAGATTACAGTGGGTTTTCTGGTTAGTCTCATGTTTAAGTATTACATTATGAACTATATTAGTTTAAAGAATTTGGACATAGCAACAGTTGTTGTAAACTCGTGTGTCCTACCTGTATCTGTTGCCGGCCTTGTCTGAGTTTCCGCTGTCTGTGGACTCCCTGCGGGGGACAGATGCGTAGCTGGCCTCAGATTCAGACTCTGAGAGAGCTGTGGAGGTTGAAACATTGAGGTGTTTAAAACCATTGCCGTTGATTGGCCAGTGACAAAAGAGCATCCATAATTTGCTCTGTGAAAACACCTTAAAATATCTATATCAGAAAAAATCATTTGGAATATGACACAATATTTACTTATGCTTTTCATGTTAATTCAACAACTCAACTATTCATACAGTAACTTTAAAAGTGATGCATACACACCTTTTTGTGGTGGTGGGCTGGCTTTGCTCCATCGTGGTGGCTCCACCTGAGGCTGCAAGGAAACCTCTGGCAGGACTCTGCAAGAGAAGAGAGGGAGGTGGGAGTGAAGGAGAAGGAAGACAACAAATCTGAGTTATGTTTAGCGAGGGGGGGGACCAGTGGCTAATATGATGATTATTGATAAGACGATGAGACTGAAATGTTGGATATTCACCTTATTATCTCTGTGGGGGAGTGCTCTCTTTCACGGTTAACTGCTTTGTGACTGATCAAAATTAAGCACCTTATTCATTGTAGTCGTTAGCGACTCGTTCAGGTTTACTATGAATTTTAAACATGCTGATCTCTGAATAGGAAGCTGTTGTACCAGTGTTTAATTCAAAATACTGCTGTTGCAGTGATATGGGCCCTCTGTTTAATCAACACTTAGCCACATACAGGAGAGGAACATGTTCAGTGAAAGTCACTTTTATTTCATTGGTCAACAAAACTTCAAAAAAACAAACTTGATACACAGTCGACACAAATCCAGCAAAATAAAAGACTACAAAAGACATAAAATTAGCAAATCATTAAAAATCACAACAAAGAAAGGGGTAATTTAACGTTTAAAGGAAAAAAAAGGATGATTAACTAAGGGAACCACAACAGTCAGCTCAGTTTCTGGTCCATGGAATCTTGACTTTTCTGGTAGGGGGGTGGGGTTTGAAGGTGGGGTGTAGGTGGACCTTCATCTGTACCTGTATCTGCTGAGAGAGTCCTGACTGTATGTGGTGCTGTGCCTCTGAGGAGGCGCTGACATGCCATCTGACTCAGAATCAGAATCTAAAAAGAAACAATTGTACAAAAATTACACATTAAATTATAAAATATTCACATTGTGTTATTCACGTTTGTTGTCTTCAAACTACCACTTATATATAATGCCTTAATGCTTAACTACACTGCCGGTGTCTATCCGCCTCCACACTGCCTGTTACTAGCATAGCTCCATGTCAAATGTCAAAATAACTGCATGTTTAAAGTTTTGTACAAAAAAACTAATCTTGTAACAACATAATCCATGACGTGTTTTTCTAAGAGGAGCTTACCATGTTTTGCTCTGGATTTAACTTTGTTTGAAGTTCATATTTGTTCATTAGCAAACGTTTAAAGATTAAGTAAATATTGTTGAAGAGGTGTAAGACGACGTCTGGACACGAGCCGTTTCAAGGAAGTGTGTGTGTTTGTGTGTGTGCCGACCTGGAGTCGGGACTCTGATAGGTGAGTTGACCCTCCTCGGCAGCTCTTGTCTAACTGGGATAGGCCCTGAATGTGGAAGATCAGGAAGAACCCTGCAGGGATGAAAAACAAAAGAGGAAGACAAAGAAGTTTAGAATAATCCATAAAACATTTGTTGTTTTTGATTATTTTCATGTTTGAATGGTCTATGTTACCTTTACAGATGCATGATAGCAATGTAACATCATAATGTTCTTTGATTTAACCTTGGAGTTGGATAAAAACAAATGTCCATACTTGTATCTGTTGTCCATGCGAGGGCTGTTTTTGCGTGGAAGCGGGGATGCACTGCGGTCAGAGTCTGACTCTGACACGGGCCTGCGGGGACGCGAGGCGGAGGAAGAGGGGCGAGATGTGGTCCAGTTTGGGACGATGGGAGAGGATCGAGGGTTGGGGAGGGTGGACATACCTGACAGAGGTCTGCATAACAAACAACACAACCATTAATATCTTCATATGTCAGCCTTGAAGCAGTGTGTGTTAATTAACATGTATGTAACATGGTGTTTTAATTACATATTAATTACTCAACAACAAACACAGAGAACTGACTTGTACTTGCTGGACTGGTCTCTCACTGGACTGCTGTCTCTCCTGACAGGAGAGGCACTGTGATCAGACTCTGATTCAGATGGAGCTGAGAAAACAATAATCAATAGTTAGAAACATAAATACAGAGCTTACAGTCCAACATTATATCAGGGAGCATCAGAGAGGATGTGACACAAACGCACAGGTGAGAATATAATTTCTGACTCTGGAGAGCCAGCGTCTCTTTGTAGGACTGACCTCTGCGGGGAGCGTACATTTTTACAGGAGGCCGAGACAGGGTGGAGCGCACAGGTGATGAATCCCGAGACTTGGATGGTGGAGGTTCAGCTCTTGTTCTAGGAGAGAAATAGAGGATAGTGTGAGATTGTGAGGGTTTTTATTAAAAAAAAACAAAAAACGAAAGCTGCCAGTAATAATCAATGGTGGTAAGAAGTGGAGTCTGTACCTGCGCGTCCGCTTCTCTCTGTTAGGTTGGCGTGATGTTCTGCGTGGGGCGAGGTCATCCTCAAGGTCTGAAATGTCTGTAGTGGGACAGAAAAATTACATGATTAGAAAAGCCAGGAACTGTCTGTAGTTTAGAACACCTCACCCTAGTGTTTGCACATTTATTCCAGTTGCCCCTTCTGTCAGAATGTCTCACCCTCCAGCTCTGAGCTGCTGTCTCTGCGATAGTCATTGTCACTGTTGGGGGCGCTATCCTCCACCTCTGGGATGCTGACCAGGAATTTGCGGTCATCCCTCAGGACCGTCATTGTGAGTTTGCCTCTGCTCTTCTCCACCAGGTGCTTGGTCTCGAGCAGGGACAGATTTTCCGTCGTCATGCCATTGATCTGATTTCAGAAGAAAGAAACCGATAAACACAAGCAGTCCTTCATGATTTATTGATATTACTGAATGTTTTTTGTAACTGCTGGAGCTTAAAAAACAACATAGAAGATCTTTACCTTGAGAATGAGGTCTCCCTCCTGCAGCGTGCCTTCCTTTGCAGCCAGGCCTGTTTCTGTCATGTGCTTGATAAATATCTGACTGCCGAGCTTTAACCCATACTCTGCAGAAAAAGAAAGACTCAAGATTAGATCTGCATTTCAGGAAAGACAAACAGCTTTAGCTCCTATTTCTTAGAAAAAAAAAGGTTCTCACCATCTGTGATTTTCTTTTTAACCAGAGTAGTTTTGATGGGTTTGTCTCCTACATCGTACGGCAACCTTTTGTACCCAGATGACATCAGGGGCAGCGTATTACCATGCCCGTTGCGGTCAGGTGAGGAGCTGCGACCACGGTAGCGGCCGGAGTCACGGTTATCGCTTGCATCAGAAAGGCGCCTGGTTTGTCTGGGAGGATCCTGATCCAGCAGGTTAGAGTGGGATGCTGCCCGTGATGGTCTGGTGGTAGCAGGGATCTGGATCTTACGAGGGCGTTTCACAGTCTGGACAATACATGGAGATTTTTTAAGAACAGTCAATCATAGGTATCGATTAGAGGTCATGTATCACTGGTGTCGGCTGGTTTTTCATCTGTACTCACTACGTTTGCTGTCTTGCCACATGACTTTAGGGTTTGAATGGTGTAATTAGAGTGAACATTGTCCATAGTTACTCCATTGACCATCACAATTTGATCTTTGTTGCTGAAAGATAAAATAATGATCCACACATGAGTCTGGTTTTATAAATGAGTTCACATACTGCATGTATGCATGGGGTGGTTCTGTGTAAACTCATGACAACAGCAATGGTAGTCAACTTACAATAGTCGTCCCATGGCTGGCCCGTTTGGTAGCACGTCTGACACCACCACAGCTGTGTCCCCGCTGTCTGGGTGGGGCTTGTCCCTGCCTCCTGATATGGCAAATCCAAACCCCACTTTGGGATCCTGCCATTTTTAAAAGACAACAACAAAAAGGGATGAGATGAGACAGAAAGAAAATGGCCGGTCACACATGAAGGGGAGAGAAAGAATGCAGGAAAGTCGGTGGGTAGAGTACGTGTGGGAGATGATCAAGGAGATAGAGCACATTCCAGCAGTGTTCAGTATGAGGCAAGGACAGTGAAGAAGCAGCCAGTGCTGTGGGGTGCAACAGGGTGTGTCGCTCTGAATTCCTGCTGGAGACTGTGCTGTGAAACTGAGATCTGAAGCACAGCCCCCCGAGAGTCCCTCATAATACCATCAGAATCTATACTGAAAGTGCCTCGGTGCTGTACAGCAAACCTTGAATTCTACACAGTGCCACCAGACTGCACTAATGCAACAAAAACAAATAATAAACCTACTTTAAGATAATTGATCATTTCATAGGGGTATTTTTTTGACAATAATTCATTCATAATCAATTCATAAAGATTAAAAAACAACTTACTTTGTTCAGTGTTATTGTATGTTGCTCCCATATTGTTAACTCCTCCATGCCTGGTCTCTGCAAGGAAAAAAAAACACACAAAGAGAATCATTCCATGCTTTGGAAAATGAATATTTAACTTTCACAATATGAAGTCATGATTTATTCATCCTGTCATATAATCCACATCCTTACAGAAGGGGACAGTTGAGCCTGAGCGGAACAGTAAGACTGTGTACAACTCAACCTGATCTCAGCATGCTCGCACCTGTCTGAATCCTGCCTGACCGGTATGGAGGAGGGGTTACATGGAATGTGTGTGTGCATACTCTTATTATCTTTGTGGTACTGACAATATATGACATCTGAGGCTTGTTCAGCACACGCGCAGAAAAGACAACTATAGACAAACACAGAAAAGGGTGCAAATAACTATTTTAATCATAAAATATACCACTATTTTTTCTGGTAACATTTCTTGTTTGTCTATAAATATCAGAAATTAGTGGGGAAATGCACTTGAAGCTTGAGCGCAAAAAGTATATGATTACAAAAAGCTTTCTATCCTGACATTTCAGATGGTGTGAGCAAAAAACGTTGCCATTATTGCTAATAAAAAAAAATACAATTGAGTAATTGTTTGCGGTGACGCTGTCACACTGTGCCTGTTCTACATGATAAACGGTCACACTCAAGGCCCCGGAGTCAAGTTCACAGCAAGACGTCTGAAGAATAATTTCATGTTTTTCCAAACATGTTATTCCTATGTAGACTCTGGGTTAAAGAATCCTTCATCTCAGAGCAATAATGAAACAGGACGTGCTGTTAAATCTCAAACATTTGAACTCTCTTAACACCATCTGAGAGTTTACAGCACTCTCATGACTTACTATAGACTCCCCTGTTAAAGCTGTATTGTAAGAGGACTCTCCCCATCAGTAAACCTTCTTTATTTAGTAAATATCAACATTTCTGTTATCTTCATCAGAAAGCATTTACATAAATGACAAATGAAGACTTTCACTAGCTGCATAAACGGTGATACCCAGTTCTCATTATTTTCGACATATTAACTGTTTTTTACGAACAAAACAAAAAGCATGGGCTGGCAGTGGGCTATATTTCATAGACAGAGGAAGACACTTGCCAAGTTGCGTAAACAAGTAAAGCCAGATACTCCAGTCAGAGATACAGAGGTGTTGTTATCATAAGCTTGGAGTAAAAAAAAAATGTTAGCCACACGACAAGCACAAGACACTGACACGTAGTGAAACAGAATAGGACAATTATAGCTTTAAAACAAACTCACTGAGCAGCAGCAAGCAGCCAAGCATCCAAAGTCCAATGACACCCAAACACATCATGTATGTATAATATAAAGTTCTGATTCTGCCAACTCTCTCTCATGACAATTTATAAACATTTCTCACTGAGGTGTTAAGATGTCTTAACAACAACCACACAAATCTCACTGGTGGAGGTAACTCAAAGTGCAGTAAAGAGGAGTTCAATAGAAAACCAACGAACAGTAGCCATTTGTTTGAACAAGTTAATCATAAACTTGAAGAGAGAAAAAATAACCGCCACTGACATGATCGCTCAAACAAACGCTGGCTGTGGATTTTGTGACATCATGCCAAGCTACCATTTTCATATTTTGATTTTATTGCTGTTATGACAACAGTGTGGGACTGAAGGCCACTCCTGTCTGTCATTCATAAGGTGGCTTGTTTGTAGAGAGTCCTTGAACCCTTCAACTAGTCCCTTCAAATAGAGACACATTTAACATAACTTCAATTTCAAATGTGAGGAAATGGAGATCTATAGTCAACCTATAGTCACTTATGTTTGACCTACAATCAGTTACAGTTTAACCCTGGAGTTAGGGCATGGTCATACAGCAAAGTCATGAATGTAAAACTAAAGAAATTTCTTACAAAATAGGTTTGAAAGCACATCTTCTGTCTTTTGACATGAACATCATGTGTCACTGTGTTGTTTTCTGATAAACTATCATGTCAACATAGATCACAGACATCAGAACACCTCCCTCCTCCTGGTTTTCACCTCACCAGATCTAAAGAACCTTTAGCTGACAGACCAGTAATAATTTTTTTCTCCCTGTTGATTTGTAACTGCTACATTTAGCCATTTTTAGATACACTGCATACAGGTAAACTGTAGGGGCCTACATGCTTGGTATTTTTGTCTCTCCACTTACCATTTGGTCTTTGAACCTTACTTCCATTTCCCACTGGGATTTCTAAGCTGAATAAAGCACCTGAGGCCTACTGTGCTCAATGAACAGCCACTTCCTTATATTCCATCTGGTACCAGTCGCAGATAAACAATCACAGATCCACAGTTATCCAACTCGAGTTACGTCCTGCTCGGCTCGGTATGGATGGTGGCCGCTGTCCAGCTGAAACCTGATCCTGATGAAATTATCTGTAATATGATGAGCTGTGGTGTTTCTCTCTTTCAGCGGGAGAAGGAAAAACATCTAGGAGAGACCTCACCTGGGGAGCGCTCCTCCCCCACCAACCTTTGCCCACTCTCACAGCCACTCTCTACTGCCCTTTAATGAGTGTGGATTTAGGGTGGAGCTGCGCTGCTTTAAACCCCCCCACAGAAAAATATCAGAGCAGCGAAGCTCCTTAACCATGACAGGTAATCACACAGAGCTGTGCAATCCTGCACCAGCTAAAGGGATGAGTGGTAAAAACATTGCTAGAAATGTACTTCATTTCTTAGTGACTTGAAAGTTAAAAGCTGGAAACAGAGTTATTATTTGCAATGCAAAATGTTTTATGCAAAGTTTCATACATTTCCTTCGAGAGGCCACTTTTGCTCCTTTATAAACAAACAGAGCCTATTGTTCATTGTTTTGACAATTACCAACAAATTCACCAACCAGGGAAGGAAAATATACTACGAAAATATTAATGACATTAGAGCCAAATTACTATTATGTGTAGTAGAGGCAGGCTGATCATTATGAGCACATAGGCAAAAACAAAATACAAGCTGTAACACGCAATTGTATTAAACTACTAACATTAAATATATGTGTCTAATGTATAATGTCTAATATCATTATTAGATTTACTGAAGCCAATACTGACACCTAAACATTCCTTAGCCCTCATTTCAAAATAATATGTGAAAATGTTCTCATCTGTGCAAACATCTAGTGGGTCTGCAATGTTCTGTGGGCACAAAATAGAACATTTACAATGAGTGACACGATGGGGAGGTTCTGTTAGGGTTTCTGTCTCTGTCACTCCTTAGTAACTGTAACTACAAAGACAAACTGTGAATCAATCTAATGCGATACAAAAAAATAAAGACCCACACATAATTACATGACCTCGTATACTACAGTACAATTCATTGTTGACTTACAGGTACCACCAGCAGTGGTGGTGGAGGCTCCGGAGGCAGAGAGCCAAAATGCTTCATAAGTTTAATCCGCTGCGTCAGATTCATGATGAAAACTGTGCTGACCGGTCTCTTAAAAACAAACAAACAAGAAACACCTGCTGATCAGCTCAGAGGTTCTGGTCAGTGAATGACCTTGTAGTCTATATCTTGGTCACACATGCTCACTGATGCAGGGCTCCAAGTCCTCCAGACAGTCCACAGAAAGACGCCACAGCAAATTGAAACTATTCAAATTAAAAACAAACTGTCATTCCTCTGCTTCCGACAAGAGTCACGTGTCCAGCACTCCAGAGTGGTGCTTTATATATCCTCAATTATTCCCTTTGCAGCAGGTTCATGAAGTCAACCAGCTCCACTTGCTCCCACTGTCAGTGGTATTTGTGTGTCTTAGTTAACTTTCCCACAAGGCAGCAGCAGGTCCCAGGCTGCTGGCTGGGTTTCAGTCTGCTGGGTGCTATGGTTACGTTGGAGGAATGAGAGCACTGGGCTGTTAATAATTGACGGGGTGTTTGCTACACTATAGGTCTTCTGGGCCTGTGTAAAGTTTCCCTGGGTTCCTACAGAGGGCCTGTTGTGTCTCAGGACCAGGAAACCGCACTGTGACTACAGAGTGCTTTGATACTATCTCTATCAACATGTATGCACGCCCCACAGCATGGGTGTGCTGCATTTTCTTTCTGTTTGACTCTGATTATCAGTGTCAAGACTATAGTAACTGTGACCTCTATACAACTTACACAAGAGGTACAGTTATATGTACCTCGAGGGTGTACACAATCAATATTAAATAGCTCGTTTTTTAAATGTCTATCTGCAGTATGCAGATAGAAGCCACACATGCAGGTAGGTTCAACCGAATACCAGCAGTCCTCAGGTCAGTCAAAGCTCTAGTGGTGAATTATTAATTCTTCCAAAGAAAACAACACATCCGCCCACGCCACCTATACTACTGCTACTCCAAACAAGCACTTACAGGTGTGTCCCCTTTAAGAAGGTAAATAATCACTCATTCCAAGACTCAAGCTTTAGTTTGTACAGCAGTAACTCTTTCAATACAAGCCAAGGCCACTCCTGCTCGGTGTCCAACATTCAAACCACCAGCTCCTGACTCCACAGCACATTGGTTCTTTTGAAGGCAGGTTTTAACTGTGAGGCCCAACTAAAATTCTTCCACAGTCTACCATTCAAATAGCTACTCATTCATAAATTAACACATATTAATGATGGAGGGAGGCGTGGAGCTGTGTATAGACTTTAGTGGGTGTTAAGGAATAACAAAACACCTTTGTGTAAATAGAGCTTTATAGGACAAAGACTCCAGAGGAACACAGACCACAGGGTGGCTGCAATTACACAGGCCAGGGCCTTATAGCCCCATAGAACAATGTCAAATGTTTAAATACAGCAAACAGCAACTTTATAGCTACCTGGACCAACACAGATGCTGAGGATTTATACTCAGGTATTATGAGGAGGACAAATACTTGATGCTCATAACTGAGAATGAAAAAAGCATTTACAGCCCTCTCCTGATGTGTTTAACAGACACGTATCACAAGTGTGGAAGAAACACATATAGGTATATATATAGGTATGCCCAGGAAGCGACCACGTATTACCATTTGTCAGGTGCTCTGTTTGTGGTTAAGGCTAATTATTTTGTTGTTTGACATTTTCTCTGTTCATTTAACTAAAAGTTAGTGAACAGACACAATGTTAAAGAACTGCAATACACAGATCAAAGAGGATAGTTCCTGACCAAACTCTTCAGCAGGGATCAAAACTTAGGTTAGTTTAGGTCCAATTTATTCTCCCTGTGTTCCTTTATAAAACAGCACATCAGGGATCAGTAAATAACAGTGACTGGGGTCAAGGCAGTGAAGACGCAGCAGTTTGGGAATGCAGCCGAAACTACTGTGAAACTCTGTGGCAGGCAGGTAGAAACTTGTAAGTGTAGCAGAACCAGTACGGTGAGGAAGAAGAAGAGAGTGACAGTCACCAACACACACACACACACACACACACACACACACACACACACACAGGTGTGCTCCACATGCTAGCACTAGCTAATGAAGTCAATCACATTTTCAGAAAACACAATCAGCCACAGAACAACAATCTAACGCACCTCACACCAATAACACAACTATTTGACAACAGGCATGGAATCAGTCAAAGAAAACCGGAAAATGCCATCAATTATTGACATGTTGGTGTTGTAAATATTTAGCAATATTTAGCCGTTAGCCTCTAACTGCTGACAGCGAACTATTCGGCTCGTACATAACTCGTTGAAAACATTCTAAATTACACAAAACATGAATTTTTCATGACACTTTCTCGGTAAACTTGAACTTCATCTGTGGATGTGGACTAGCAGAGCTGCTTTGGCCACCTGTGTACCAGAAAACCGACAAACAGCGTTACCATACCTGTGAAGGTGCTCTCTGAAGTGTTGGTCCGTCAACTCGTAGAAGTTTCGTTCCGGTTTTTCGTTCAATCCTCTCTTAAAGTGTCGGTCGCTCGACCTGAGTGTTACTGTAGTTTGAAAAGTTTCCCATAAATCTTCTTGAAGGCAGGCATGGAGGTGTGGCGTCGACGGCACAACGTACAGGTGAGTCAGTTTCACGACGTCATCACGCGAGTGCAGCAGCGGGGACGACCGGAAGTCAGTGCTGCTCCTCCCGGTTTTGGTCGTGGTGAGCCATCTTATCTTCCTTATAAATTATTATCATATATCATAACAAAATGATCATTATATGGACACAAAAGTTTGTTTTTATTGATCATAGTAACACTTAGTCTTGTTTTTTCTTTGAAGCTTTACTGTTTTGTTTAACTTTCAGATAAATGTGTCCCAAACGGAAGTTTAGGATTTATAGTCTTTAATGGGCTGACTTCCCTAAAACTGTAAATACTCTTGCTTGATTATGGGAACTTGATTAAATAAAAAAGTTGCTGTCAATGAGCAGCAGACCATTGATTTGACATACACAACACATACCTTGTGAGGTAAGAAGAAATATTTCTGTGCACACAGGAGGGTCTGGCTTAGAGGGAGAACGGTCTGTGCCATGGACACATTAGACAGTCCTATGCTCTTAACATTTATCTAATAATGTTTGATTCATTCAGCCTATCAGTGTTATAGTAGAAAACTTTCTTTACATAACCAAGGTTTGTAGAGCAATTCTGCTTTATTTCAGCTCGTCAGTATATTTTCATATTACAAAATGAGCATAAGAGTCACCCAAGCAGCTTCCTCTTAAATAAACCTGCACACACGTCCTCTCCTTCAACGGGTGGGCAACTGGATAACCCTGTAAAACGAAAGAGACTCAGTTTCAGCAATCTTTAAGTTTTTATTTGTTTACAAAGTTAAGATTGCATTTTCATATAGTCCTTCCTCTAATAAGTAGAAAACCTTTTTAAAGAATTAGTCGAAAGGCACAAATTTTACAATATATACATTTGGATCTAAATTATAAATATATAGAAAACAAAAGCACAACCCAGAATAAAAGTGCTGAACACGTTTGTTTGTTTGTTTTTTTTACAGAAAAAATAGGCTTTGTTTAAAAATACATACAATCAGTAGCATGTTTTTTGTTTCTTTTTTTGTTAGCAATAAATTATTTGAGAGTGATAACATTTATATAATATGCAAATGGTGGAGAAACGAGAAAGATGATTACAGTATACAGAGAGCAATCCATCAAAGAACAGGAACACAACAAGCTTGCAATGCTCAATCATAATCAACAAGATAACAGTAACTTGATTATGCCATTCTTAGTGCAAAATGATACACGAATAAAGGCCTAACTAGAAGAGAAAAATGTTTTTTTTTGCTGTCCATATCCCTCAAATATATAAAGCTTTTATTGTGTGACTATAAAATGCATAAAAAGGCAAAACTTTTGCAGACTGCAGTCTTGGAATGTGCCTGATGAGGAATATTAAAAGCAAAACAAAATGAATGACGAAAAAAAAACAGGCTGTGGGTAAAGTTCTCTGAGATACTGTGAGATATCCGTTTACTGAGGGAGGGTGAAGGCTCGGACAGATCAATTGCACATTGCAGTACAACCAGGTTGGATTCACCATTAATATGATTTAAATGTCCAATAGCTGTAACACAAATAAAAAATAAAACTGTCCACAGAAGAAACAATGTTTCTTAAAAAGAAACAGCCTTTGATCTTTGCCCTAAGAAGGCATAAACATTTAGAATCACTGACATTTTCACAAGGACAAACAATACACCCATCACATTAAGTCTAAAACATAAATACAGCAAGAGTCACAGCACAGAGTTAAGAAAAAACAAAATAATAGCACGTAATTATTAGTTTCACCACTGTTACAAGGGAAATGATATAATTCTGCTAACGCCCCGCTGTTACACCTTTTGTAGGTTTCTTCCTGAGATAAAAGGTCTGATATCTTAGAGCCAGTAACTTTAGGGGGTTTCTGTGGAATACTTTGGTATCTCTCTGTGAACTGAAGGCCTGGCAAAAGGTCTACAAGTTTGGAGAAACAATTCTACTTGAGAAAAGTAAAAAGCTGAAAAGGAGCAGAAACAAACCCAGACACTGTACAGCAGTACAGAACAGTGCAATCTTATTTGGTGGCAGGTTATAATAGAATTTGTTTTTATAGCAATCTTGAAAACTAGTAACTTCCCTGACCAAACATCTCATTTAACTATTATAACAAGCAAGATAACGTATCTAAAATCTAAATATCCCTTAAATATAAATAACAATAACTTTCATAATAACAATGACTAAAACATCAAGAACGCATTGCGTCCGTCCTGTGGAAACGTACGTTACAAAGGTTGTATGGATTTCAGAATATGTTTAACTAAAAGACTATGAAGCACGACAGAAAGATTCATACCATTGCAAAGGTAACCACAGAGCTTTGCCTGTCAATCGTAAACAGTACTTACGCATTTCTGTCTCATAACAAATGAAGAATATGGTTTATTGCTTTTTGATCAGTTAGACTTTTCCCAGCTTCGTCATGGATCATCTACAGTGCATTGATTTCAAACAAATACGGCCAGATCTCACAGGGTTTTAAATAAAAGGTTCCTACAGCCTCATCGCCTGAAATAGAAACACACTGTGTCAGGTGTATGTTGAACTCTTACTGTAACCCAGTGTTTGAGAAGACACAGTTAGACTTACTGCCATCAGCTAAGGGTTTGAGTTTTAGTCAAAGTAATGGGGTTTACTTTTTCGAAACATATATAAAAACAAAAAAAATGAATTTCATTGTTGTCGTATTTTTTAAAAAATGACTGTGTTGGGTCAAAATGACACACATGCACACAAAAAATATATTCCTGAGGAATTTCAAATCAAGGGGTGTACATAATAATTTGGATACTTTTTTCATGCTGCTCAGTAATCCGTCGTGCCACCACTGATCTCATTACCTCCAGAGGCAGCTGGATTCTGGCGAGAATCTGTGTCTGTGTAATAAACCACCTGGCGCGTCAGATTACTGATCCTCTAGAACACGTTCAGATCACCTCAACCAGAAAGGACACAGATAAAGGACAAGTCCGCTGCTTTCTTTCAACAGCAGCTCCACTGACACTCATACAAGCATATACAGGTTAAATGGAGGCGTCTACCTGAAACCCAACACCAGCATAGTGTAACACACACAAAAAAATTGACTGAGGGAGCTAAAAGTTAAATACAAATATACCATATTAAATTAAAAACAAAACGATTTAAGAATACAAATCTATACATTAGGCTACATGGATTTTTAAAGACTGCATTTATAGATTTCTCCAAAGGCACTGTTTGCAACAGCAGACTGCTCTTTCTCTCCCCTTTTTCCTCACACCATGTGTTCATATAAGCAGGGAGAGAAACAAGAGGGAGCATGTAAAAGACTAAATGAAAACTGAGGCATTTCATGGCAAATCAGCTAGAAGATTTCACGTTTTTCCTCTCTCTCTCTCTCCTGTCTTCCAGTTCAATACTATCTTTTGTTTGTTTCTTTTTTAAACCAAGCCTTGCATACGTTTTTGTTTTTATCATACAAACAGCCATGAAGCGAAGTAACAGTAAAGCAAAGTCTACAGATGTGATTTCAACTGGTGAAAGGCATTTAGAGCTTCCAGCAACTTCACAAATCATACCTCGTTAAAAAAAAAAAAAAAATAAATCAGCAGCCGGAGGCTTATTAACAATTTCCACACCTCAGTGAATGAGCTTCGGATCCGACAGCCCGTATGTTCGATAAAATACACTTACTGTATTTTTTTCCACTTCCTTTTACATATTTTAAACAGCTGCCTTATACTGTGGAGGACACACTTTGGTGCAGAAATCTGATATTAATCGAGCCCGCCATCATCTCAACCTCAAGCAGGAGAACGCTACAGGTGGATAGAGTGAGCCCAGCGCAGGATAGGCAGTGACTTGACTATAGGCCCTGAGGGGAGTGGGAGTAGGTCCAAGGGTGCGAATATAGACAGCAGCAAACAAGATGCAATCTGCTTTAAAAGACGAAAAAAAACCTAAAGATATAGTCCAGATGAGCCATTGTTGTTAAAGCTCTTAGTCTTGTTGCCTGTACTGAATGACAGACCTGCGTTCTGGTCCAGCCTGTAGCATGCTGTTCAGAGCCTCACGCACATCAAGTGCACCGGAGCTGCAGTGGCCATTGGGTAAGGAAACAGAGTCTGATTGAGGGAGCATAAATGGAGAAGGGAAGTGAGAGGAAGAGTTGGAAAACAATGAGGAGGAGGACGGGCTGGAGAAGAGAGAAACCAGGTTGGTTGGTAAAGGAGTGGTGGAGGATATGGAGGAAGAGCTGGAGGAGGTAGAGGATGAAGGGCTGACTTTTTGCGTTGGCATTTGAGGAGAAAGGGGCAAATCAAATAACTCCAATAAATCAGGGTGGTGGTTATTAGCCAACAGGTTGTGGTTCTGCTGCTGCTGCTGAGAGGCCTGTAGATGCTGCTGCTGTAGCAACAGAGGCTGCTGGAGTGGTGCTGCGTGCTGGGAATTTGTTGCATTTTGAGAGATCAGAGACTCGAGATTAAAGTCATCTGCTGTGAATGCTGCAGGGTTGCCTGTCAGACTGTCCAGACTCAGTCCACCCTCTGTGCTGTCTGGAGAGGGGGATGGTGAGCTCACGGTCAAGTCCAAGATCTCATCCAAGGTATTCTTGGAAGACAAGTTCGGAGACGGCGTGGTCTGATGGGGTGGAAGAGATGGGTTTTTTGGTTGTTGAAATGGAGACATGAAGGACTGAGGGTAAAATTGTGTGAAATTGGGGATAACTGTGTTGGTCAGGGGGCCCTGGTTGGTGGTGGAGGAGGAGGAGGTGGAATTATTGGGCCAGCTGTTGTGGGTCCGATGCTGAGTTTGGCTAGGATTTCTCTGGATAGCTAACAGGGGTAAGTTGTGTGGGGACTGCTGTAGGGTGGGCTGGGCTCTCTGCAGCTGAGGGATGTTTCCAGTTTGAGTCCTTTGTAGCGCATGCTGGGTCAGTTTCTGTTTGAGGAGCTGGTTCTGAGCGAGAGTCTGAGCGAGGGACTGGTTGTGCATGGGTTTCTGGCTAAACAGATTCGCTAAGAGGTGTTTGTTCTCCTGCTCCATCTTACGCATGCGCTCCTCAGCCAGACGCTGCTCAGCAGCCTGCTGCTCCTTTTCTTTTCGCTTTATCTTCACCTCCTCGTCCATTTCCAGCAGCACCTTACGTACATGGGCCACGCAGTTCTCTGGGACTTTGATGCCTGGGAGGGATGAGGAGGAGTAGAGTCAGTGACATAAATCCTCAAATGTGTCGCTGTGGTGTGCAACTAACAACAGTGCGAGGACAAAACTGTACAGACACTTAATCTGTATTGAACATCCTCACAATGCTTCCATTGATTGTAAGCTGAAGTACCTTGTGTCCTGTGTTTTTGCTGACCACTGGTGTCAATGAAGTGCTCACGGAAGTTTAGACAATAATACAATTGAAGAACGCTTTAATTTCCTTAATTAATCACTGTGTCATCACTTTAACAGCACAACAACTCTGACATCTGGCTAATCCATTGTACACTTTCTCAATCTAAGAAATAAGAAGCTCTAAAATCAGTACAAAATGTGCACTCTTAGTAGCTGCATGTCACTTGAGGTGGTGGGATTTACTGACCGACTTGCTTGTTATGCTGCTTAGTTTTAAGGCGGACAATCTGGAGGATGCTGGAGTTGGTGATGTCAGACACCACGTCCGAAACGCGCTTCCACACCCGCAGCAGAGCACCACATAGCATGTGGTACTGACGGAGGCGCATGCCCTGCAGGCACTCCTGACCTTCCTCAATTTTCTTACACTTTCCATTCCTAAGAAGGCAAAGCAGACACGGTCAAGAAACAACACAATGAAAAGTTATTTTTTGCAAATCTCTGTTCTAGAAAACTATAGCAGATTTAGAGACTAAATATACTCCATGCTAGCATTACAACACAGCCTCCTGCCTTTGAATTTCACAGTTCACCATGAGCTAATTTCTTTGTGTCTAGTGCTCAGGTGATCTGTAAATCCTTGGGAATGGTATCTGACCTCAAAACCACCCTGACTGAATCCTAAGAAGTACCAGCCTGACTGGATGCATTTAGCCATTAATCCTATGGGACATTGTGGATTCCTACTTACCAGTTGGCGTGACTACACTTCTTGAAAGAGAAATTGAACTGGTTCTCCCAGCTGTCCCTGGCCTCTTCAGGAGTCACCTGGACAAATAAAAATACACAAAACATGATCAACACAGAAGTCAACATATTCAGAATTTAAACAAATACAGAACTAATTCAATCTCTTCATAATAAATCTACATCACAGTTTGTTGATTGGGCTTACGTGGAAGGTCATTATAATCATCATTCTGTTGGTCAAAATCACCAAACCTATACCTTTAAATTTAGTAAGTTACGCTTATCAAATGTTACTTGGTTTTGTAGTTAGCTAAGACATAGCATTCAAATGTGGAAAACCTAAAACCGTGCCTTGTTTAGCACACATCACTTTCCACAAGGGGGCAGCCTACTCCATGTATACAGAACATACAGTATATAACAGTAACAGATGTGTCTCTAGATGCAAATTTTATTTTTGTGTCTATGTGACAAATAAGTGAAAAGGTAATATCTGTGACAGTTTACCAAGCAGAAATATTTTCTACACAAACTTTAAGACGATATAAAGAATATCATTTTAACCGTTTCATTCACAGCCAGCATTTACCTTCCGGTAACGTTGCTGCAAATTGTCAAGGCTTTCAGGGTGGCTCTGCTTGCCAATGTTGGGCTTGAAGACAATGAAGTTCTTGCCTCTTCCTTGCTCAGCTAGCAGCACACACGGGTGGTTACCTCGCAGCTGTGGAAAGTCAAGTTGTTTAGCTTGGTCTTTCAGCAAACATCATCATCAATAACACAACCTGTATACAGGGACACTGTTTTTTTTATAAATAGGCTCACTTTTTGGGACAGGTAGAATCCCTCTTCAGGACCACTGAGCTTCAGTGACCTATCGTAGGCTACATTCCAGGGCATTCCTCTGTCCACACTGATCTGCAGAGGCAAAAAGATCAAAGATTAAAGCTTGTGCTGTAAAAGACAAAAAGACAAGCAGCCACAAAGCGCTTTATACTACTTCTCCCCTTTCGCACACACAAGCACTCACACAGTGGTACTGCAATGGTGCAGCCACTGGTAGCAACTTAGGGTTAAGTGTCTTGGCCAAGGACTTATTGGCCTGCAGCCAGGGCGGGAGATCGAACCACCGACCCTACCGTTGGTAGACAACCACTCTGATGTGAACCTATGTGGCAAAAAATGGCCAACACACAACATGTTTAACTGGTCCTCCTGTGCAGGATTCTGCTTTGCTGCCAACTTTGAAACATCAAGTGTAGGTTACCCTGCAGCTGACAGCTAAAAACAGAAGATACCCCTAATTATCCTGTTCCCACCAACCACTAGAATCTACACTGGTTACACAGCCCCGGGCTAATCCTGTATGATTATCAGTCTTACTGCTGGCAAAATGACATCAATCATATAAAATATAAAGCAGTCACCTACTTGAGTTACCTGCAGGAGTGCAGGTTGTATGGAATAATTGTCTATCTGTATGCAAAGACTGTATACAGTGCAAGTCTTGTCAAGAATGATTTCCTTGTCACAGGTATCTAACTGGACATTGGGCCTATTGGTCTTCCTGAATTGTACTTGGAAAGATGGAATGAGATTAATATTTCTGGTTGACAAGCTGTCTAAGCACGTACAAGAAGTGTATTAAAAACGTCATGACATCTTAATATCAAGTGTGATGCTCCAGTGTTTTACAGATACCAGCCATTATTTCACTGCCTTGTAAACTGTTTGAAAGTAATCTCATGCCCTACGCTTTCATTGACAGCCAGCTTCTTTCTTGTTTCACATAATCTGTCCTTCTCAAATAAAATCTTTGACATTGCAGGCTAACTCATGTTATGATATAATGACAGTGTGCCACGACAACAATAACCAAACACATTACAAGAAACCCATCTCCTGAGACCCCTAAGATGAGGTTATGTGTTACCTACCTTATAAAGAACGACCTGTCCATCCTGAGGATTTCCAGCTGTCAGGAAATTTTCCTGCTTCTCCTCATAAATCTCATCATTACCCGGGGCAAGGTCTGACACAAAGCAACAAGGAAGGAAGTTTCAGTTTCAGTGTCTGGACAGACAACGTTTTTAAAAAGGCCTGCCAGTATCTTTTTTTTTTTCTTTAAACTTTTGGGGTTTGGAACTACAGTTGTGGACAATATGTATAATGCAATATAAAACTTTTTATAATCACACTTTGATCTCCATACCAAGAATTCCCATGTCGTATTTTCCCTCCTTCTTATCCTTGTCAATTAGGTAGTCAAAGTTTTCGGTGAAGTACTGGAAGAGATAGTTCTGCTTGTGGACCTCCAGACCCAGGATGCGATTCAAGAACTTGGTGATGCTGCAGTCTGAGTTAAAATACATCACAGAATTGTTAAAACAGCTATTCGTGTGCTTAGTGATCAACACTGAACACAGCACAATAAGTGTATTCAACTCAAATCCACTGCTGTGAAATCTGGGATACTCTACCTTTTTCTGTACTGATCCCAAAACGAGACTCCTTACAAAAGATCCCCACATCCATCATTCCCATTTTCATGTCTGCAAATGAAGAATAAAAACAGTTATTTTATCGATCAAACACAGCAAACTTTACTTTTTAACCTTCTGAACATTCTCACTGTTGCTGATTTTCAGCTAAAAATAATAATAATAATAATAATAAAATCATACCTCTGAAGAACATGGCTTCTCCCCCAGGGTAGCCTTTAGGAGGGGGCACCTTGTTCTCTATCTGGCCAAGAATAGCTTTGGTGATTCTATCTAGAGCCTTTGTACCATACTGTAAAAAAGAGGGATACATGTTTGTTATAGACATATACTCAAGTTCTCACTTTACTGTTGATTTTTATGAACAACAATGTGAGAGTGTTGTATATTATTTTTATAGCTTGACTTTGTCACCTTGTTTTCAAAATTGTACTTGCTCAGGTCTCTGGATTCAGTAGCTCTTCTGTCTCCATGTGTTAATGCCCCCTGCACAGTGGAAGAGTATTATTAGCTTTACTGGAAGTATTAGGTGTAATCAGAAATATTTTATTGAGCCCTGGGGACTACTGGGCAGCACCGTTCACTAAGTTGTTCAATCTGGCCATGTATTGTATTGTTACTGCTAATAAGAAAATGATTATTACAGCATATAATATATACTACTAGAATTCCTCCGAAATTACACCAAATAATTTACACATTATTTTCAAATAATTGTTGTGGAACACAAACACAGAACTTTTCCTCTACAATGTACATCAAACCACAAGTACGCACACACACACTCACACACACATAAGAAATGACAATACAGCCTGGTCTATGGGGCCCAGGGGGGATCAGAGAGAACTTCAGGGCTTCAGGTGTGAAAACAGACTTCTTATTAAAAGGCCTACTGACATTGTTTTATGCCTGCATGGGGTTCCAACCAACTGTTGACCAAGAGCTTAGTCAGCTTCAAGACAAAAGTGATGTTGGAGGCACAACATAGACCAAAAGGTGAAGGAGAATTTAGACACAACCAAGTCAAGCTGAGCCAGCTGCTGGCTCTGCCCCCACAGACAAATGCCTTTGGACATCAAAACAAAGGGATGTCTCAGCCAAATATGACTTCACTGCTGATCTGGAGTCAGCTGGTTTCAGACATATTCAGCTGTTTAGTTGGAGTGACCGTGTTTGTGTGCACTTGTGTTGTATTGGTTTCAAGCAGGCAGGCAGACAAGATGTGACATATTCTTGATACAGATTTACCACACGCGCCTGGCAAAAGCAGAAATGACTTCCTGGAACTGCTATCCCTGTGCACCCTCATTGCCCTTTTCCCAAAAGAACTGTCATGCTGTGTCACTATGGAAATACATGACTGCTTGTGCAGAAATGCATTGATAATGATGGAAAATAACAGTAGACTTATAAATTATCCAGACAAGCTCTTTTGCCTTTTCTGCTTATTCAGTTTTCCATAACTGTGCAGGAGACGGGAAAGACCCAGAATCTCCTGAGGTTTGTGGAGCAAAGTTAATGTAACTTCAAGGGAACTAACAAAGACGATCTTTAAGATTTGGGAATAACCAAGGGAACAGGAAGGACAGAGGGTGAGGGCAGGGTGAAGAAACAAATGGCAACCCAAAAACTCAACAATCAATGGTTCCTCTCACACTACATAAGACCAGATGAAAAGGATCATTTCCCCCTCAGAGACTTTTTATTATGCTAAAAGAAAAAAATATGAGAGAAATGACAACACATATATAAGTCTGAGATACTTACCAGACTCTCTAGTCTTTTAGCCACAATGGAGGCAAAACGTCTCTCCCCAGCCAACTCTGAGATGAGGAAGATGTACTCTGGTGCTGTTACTTGATTGGACCGATGAGTTCGACCTGGAAGAATGAAAGGAAATTATTTAAGAAGGACAATTAAAGAAATCAGGACTACAGACTGACTGAAATCTATTTTACAGTTCAACTTTTATTAAAGTTGTGGACAGTGATGTTTATGTGTCTAGCCTGATGAATGAAAACATTCTTGGCTAGCGAGGCAATTTTTTCCAAAGATTTAAATGACACCGTCTAGAATGGGACAGAACGCATTTTGTGATATGAGAATTGGTAGGCCAAGTAAAAAAATAGGAACAGAAAAGTATTGGATAATGATGGTCACATGTTAGGATATGCTCCATCACATGGCAGTGAAATTTGATCTTGTCACTCTGAAAGAGGTTCACCCTGCTTGAACAGGAACAAATAAACACACAATTTCCACATGGGTTTTCTTTGGAAGTCTGTACAGCTTCCAATGAAACACTTAATGTGAGAGGACTGCACAATGTCAATGTTTGTACAAACAAGTTGATACAAAGCTAATTATCTAAGCAGTTGGCAAATTAAAGCCAACACTGAATTCATCCAGTGCTGGTTATACAGATCACATATTATAGTAGAGAAACTACAACGTCTATTTACTAGCAGCTTTTCAATAAGACAGTACTTTGGTCAACTCAAAGCATTAGGGTAAAATAAATCTAGACTGTCTTTCTGTGATTCCTGATCTTGAAGAAGCAACGACTCTTCTATATTCCTAATACCCTTTGACTCCAACACTGCAGCTTGACAGGCACATACAGTATATAGAAGGCTGTTAATAATGGGCAGCTGTCCTACCTTTTGACCTGTTACACCATCCATCAAGCAGAGCTGCAAAAAGCTTAATAAAACTTGCTATAGATAAAACTCTACACTCAAACTAAGGGTGCTTTTAGTAAAAATATGAATATGAATAATATATGAATAAAGAAAAAAAGATACTGACTAGTTTACATCTAACAATCACCTATTGTGAAAAGCCACTAGATTATAGAAAGAAAAAAAACCTCCCCACTTCCCTGTAATGGTTCTTTCAATAGAATAATAGAATCATTTTATTCTCACAAATTTCTTCCCCATCACCTTTGAAAGGCTCATTGTAAAATTTCACTTCCTGACTTACCAAACTGTTGAATAGCCCTGTCTGCACTCCAAGGCAGCTCCAGGGTCATGTGTACCCTGCGCCTCTGGTTTTTCACTCTTTTGTCCGCCTGCAGGGAAATCCCAGAGCTGGCTGCCTCAGAGATAATGGCCACCAACTGCAGGAAACAGGTTTGTAGATATCTTTTTGAACAATGTAAATAACGCATAATACTTTTTTTGAAACAGATTTAGCACAAGTCAGAAAAAAACAACAATTTTATATTTCAAGACACTATATCTCTTTAGCCTTTATCTCACCTTCTCTCCACCCATGAAGCGATCTTTCTCCTTGAGGTTGATGTGGTCAATTGTAAGACCTTGCTCAGCACGTGACTCATAACGGACGCTGCCGTCAGGACGCCTCACTACACGACCCTTACGACCTGTCATCTGCAGACCAAAACAAAATTACATGAGATAATTTTGATAACTCAAGAACATATGAATCCTCAATGTAGTTTTAGAGTAGAGCATCTAAATCTATGCACCTCAGAGACTTTATCTGGTCCTCCAAATTTATCGATGAGCTCATCCAACGTATTGAGAGGTAGTTCTTTTCCCAGTTCTGATATTTTATTCAGGAGGCCCTGCTTCATTTCCTCTATCCTGGCTGTGAACACAAATCAGATGAACACATTGACCCATGCAGGGCAGAAACACAAGAAAAGAAAATGGCATGTTAGGCTACAGTGTCAGACACTGTCTAGACATGCATCTGCTTGATTGACACTTCTGAAATTGTTGAAATAATTCAATTTAGTTTATCCTCTGGCATCACCTTTACTGAAAAGCCCAAACTTAAGGTAAAAAAAAACATCCTACCTGTCTGGCAACTAGTGTGGTTCACAAAGATAACATCATCATTGTCCAACAAAGAGTCTGGTGAGGAGTTGGAGTCTGTCTCCATGCCATCAGAGTCACTACTGCTGTCATCAGTGATGTTGATAACTCCGCCACTGTCCACTGTGTGCTTGGGTACTTTAGGCTGGCGACCTCTGGGCTTCCCTGATTGGTAGCATGATAATGGGGTAAATAAGTAAAGCAGCACAAAACGCCTTAATGGTTAGTTTTATTATACTGGTAATTATAAACTAAAAACACATGTAGCATCAAATCCACACTATGCAGGGTAAACATGCTGGTATGGTGCCACTGACACTTCCTTTTTTACTTACGCTTTCTTTTATTTCCAGGTGCTTTCTCTCGCCTCTGTTTCTCCGAAGGGAAATGTTTTGTTACAAGAGATTGGAACACACCCCTGGAGCAACAAAGAGGAGACAGACAAAAACGCAGCGGTAGTTAGACACTCCGTACATTCCTTTTTGGCTTCATTATATTTGTCAGGTGTTGACAGACACATGAGCATGTTGTGTGCGATCTAATACACTCAGACTGTCAGGCGTGTCTACTGCGAGAGGTTTAGGGTCAACCAAGTTCAGAGCACTTGGCATTTCTTCCACTTCTTTGTGGATGAGTCATTGGTCAATGAAATAGCTTCCAGAATGTCTGGTTTAAAGATGAACTGGTGTTGTGAGGACACGTTCTCTCCAAAATGGGCAAATTATTTGATGATATAACAGAAGAAAAGAAAATTCATATAACAGATATAGTTTCTTTTTTTTTTTGTCAAATGCCACTTTGGAAGGACATTTGGGGTTAGTTTTGGGGAGTACTCCAATCCACGAAGCCTTGTAAATACATCTGTCAACATTGAACACAAACAAATGGACACTCACTCTGCTGCAGACACAAATCTGTCCAGATGCCCGTCATTCTCATCCAAGACTTCTCTGGTGCGCGATTCTCCAGTAGACTGCAGCCCAATAACAATGCACTGTGGCAAAAAAACAAAAAACAAATGCTCATCACTGCGTGTCCACTGCGATACTTGGAAGTAGTTTCTGGCATCAGGATGGGAAAGATTAGAAAATTCTTGTGGTCTTGTTCACAGGAAAATGCAAAATATGGCCCTAAGCATAACAAATTATTATTTAAAATTGCACTCATCATTTTCAGCCTGTCTACAATTCTCGTTATGTAATGTTCATGGAATTTCAGCCATTGTTTTTTCCTGATCATTTCTACATTATAGACAATCAATGACTCAGTGTTCGAGAGTGTGTTGTGCTGACCTTTCCAGCCTCCAGCTCCTTTTTGGCTAGCTCCACCAGGCAACGGACCTTGGCAGCGATACAGAGATATTTGAAGAAGCGCTGGTGTGAAGACCAGAACTGCCCCCACAGAGACTTCCTGCTGACCAGGCCCAGCTCATCAGCTGCACGCATGAACACTTGCAAAGCCTCTGCCCACTGTGCATAGATTCCACAAGTAAATTGTCAGTTTTAACTTTTTTTTCTTATGCATTATAACAGACCATCCAGCCATCTTTATTGACACTCACCAGTTTGGCTGCTTTGTTATAGACCTTTATGAAGTCACTGTCCAGTCCAATTTCTTCAATGCGGAAAGACACACCTGAGAAGCTCAGCTGTCTCGCAATATACATCCCACTCACTTTCATGTCCATTGCAACAATCTCCATTGCCCCGACACCTCTGAATACAAATGGCATATAAATTACTCAGGATAAATTATTTATGGGTCAACTAGCCTTAACCAGAAGCTGATGGTGAAGAATCTTTCAGTAAGCACAGCAATGGGAACATATGTATTGACCTGACTGAAAGGTTCAGGGAAAACATGAAGTCAATATCACCCTACACACCTCTTCTCGATGGCGTGCAGAAAGTCATCAAAGGCTCTGAAGGGTGTCCCCTCGCCCCAGATTCCCAGGCGGCTCATATAGATCATGTTCTTTGGCTCAGAGGCACCTGAAGAAATGATGAGAGAAATATATTTAAAAAATGTTCTGTACTGCATTTATGTGCACTTCTTTTTGTTTGGTTGTCAACTTACCTGTGGCACTGGCATACACCACTCTGGCCCGTGGCAGCTTGCTTTGCAGGTCAAGCACTGCCTTACCCATCTTTGTAGATGTGGCATTCTTGGCTTTGTGGCATTCATCAAAAATAATCTATGATGGTAAAAAGTTAAGCCAAACAACAAGGACATGCAGTCACAGTGTGTGTAAGGATGTGAAGACACCGGATGACACATGAAACAAGACACCGAATGCCCGTCTGTGCTGTGATGATAAAATGAAAGGATACAACTCCATCAAAGTCTGGTTTGCACCAATCCAGGATCTGCTTGATTCTTGTCCGGTGCTGTCCTCCTGCCTGGCTCTCTCCAATCAGCGCAGAGTACGTTGCAAACAGAACTCCTTCTGAGGTAGCTGTGTCTCCATACTTTATCTACCACACCATAAGAAATTAAACATTTAAATTCTGAGAACGTGCTGTGATGCACAAAGTGCAACAAATTTCCCAGCTACTTAATTTCCCCCACTGATGGCAGCTGGACACACCTTGTTTAAGGCATGCACAGGAATATTCGGTGCATCTATGTCTTTGAGATCTCTCTGTGCATCAAATTTCAGGTCATTGGATATGCTGAACCTGAGGACAAAAGCAGGAAAATCAGTAATTTACCCACTTCTTTAAAAGAAGCTCTCACACTCAGTTATATTAGTTTTAAACTTGATTAATGGTGCATGTATGAGATGAGTCCTTTACCATAGCGCTTTCTTTCTTCCCTTAAGGTAGTTCTCTAGGATGATTCCTGCTACAGTACGTCCCTTTCCGACCCCTGCACCGTCTCCGATCAGGAAGCCTGCCCTTTGTTTGTTCTGCAGGATCACCTCATGTTGCTGAGGACGCACAAAGAGCAAATGCATGAGCACCACTGCCTACATAATCATAACATTAATAATTAATAGTTCCAAAATAAGTGGGTGCTTTTTGTATTGTGTGCTTTTGTGTGTACCTGGCATGCGTAGATGATAGCCTCTAGCTGCAGAGCAGACAGCATGCCACTGCTAATAGTTGACTCTGGGATGGACAGAGTGTACGTGATGTCTGGAGGAGGGACACTGGACAGTGTGTTGGTTTCCACCACTATGTCAGGATGAGAAATTCCTATTGTAGCTGTAGAGAGCACCAAACAAAAAAAGACAGTTTAGAAGTGTTAAAACCAAATAAGTTTCATATAAAATAATGTAAATGCAGTAATGGGGTACTGGTTGTTGTGGTAGCATACATTTAGAAGGTCTGTACTCAGCATATGTGTCTACATGTCCCAGTTCCTCCGACTCCTCTATTTCAGCATCTTCTTCCTCCTCCGGTTGTGACTGAGTCCTCTGAGCCTGGAAACATCAAACTGACTTCAGTAAAGTCTCTTACTTTACTTCTATCTGCAAGATGGAACTGTATTTTTTGTTTTAGCCTAGGTGAAGACAAGTTAGAACAGAGGCAGTAGCTAAAAGTTAGAAGTAAATGTTCAGTTAGTGACAGTTAACACATTTAAAAGACACATAAAGACTGAAGTTTATATTCGGACATGTGGAAATGCAGGGGATCTCGTTTTGACAGGCGGGTGAGTTTTACAATGTCTTCAATTCTTGTCAAATAAAAAAATTAAACCAACGACAGCATACTGTGTTTTTCATTCTCTATGCATTATGTTATGTATTTGTATTTGTCCAATGTATGCAATATGCAGTAATGCTTTGATCATCTGTGACAATACAGGCTTGCCAAAGATGGCATATGCATGACCATTTTACTTTACACACAGCCTTCATCTCTTGTTCTGTCAAAAAGTGATCCCAACATTATCCTGTATACATAGGCAAACTGACATCTACATCAGTGCAACTATGCATCACATAGTTACACAGCTTGGTTTGTGGCTACCTGGAATCCTCCTAAAGGTGGAGTGCTGATAATAGCAGTTATATCATCCAAACTGGCCAAGCCTTGAAACTTGCTGTTGCCATTCTGCTGTCAACAAAACATAAAATGTAGAAACATAAACTCAAATAAACAGTGGGCCAAATGCATGAGAAACAAAAATGTGATCCTTGTGTGTACTTCTCACTATAGTATATGCATGCACATGAGAGTGTGTGGGCTTTTCATGGATGTCTTATAAAGCAGCACTCAACAAAATGCAATTTGTTCTCTGGCGGTGAAAAGCCAGCAACAACAACAACAATAACAACAAAAGGCAGATAAAGCAGTGTGTGTGTCTGGGAAACATAATGGATGAAATGAGGGCAGAATGAAATGGAAAACATAAAAGGCTTTCAGAAAGCTGGAGAAATAAATGTACTTTGATCATATCAAAAAGATACCCACAAAGCATCTAATTTAAAGAGGCCTCAGCAGCAATGTGAGCCGAGGAACACACACTTATGAAAAAAGTTGCTCTCCTCAGATCACTGACCCAGAGACCAAAAAAAGTTTGTGCACACTTATATTTTATGTATCACCAAGGCAGAGTGACTGCTCGTTTACTTTGAATGGGGTGATGTTATGCATCACCAAATAGTGGCTCTGTGTATTCGATTACATTATATGTGATGGAAAGTTGAGAAAAGTTTACATTTTCTCAACTTTTCGTGACCCTTGATGGTGAATATTGCCCACATTCATGTGCTGACTTAAATAAGTCCTTACTACATAATAAGAGTTGGTAATGTGGTAACCAGTTTTTCTGGTATTGACGTGTGTGCATTCTTCTGACCTCTAAATGGCTCTGTGCTGGTGCGGTGGTGCTACTAGTGTTAACGTCCCAGAGCGTGGGCACTGTGTCCAGGTTGTCTGTGGTGATGAAGGACGGGGCATCAGCATACTCCGACAGCGAGTCAGCCGGAGAGGAGAACAGAGAGTTTGTGGAGAGGTCATCAATGCAGGACAGGTCCTAGAGAAAGAGAAGTCAAATTAAAGATCTGAAACAGGATGCAATTTTAGGACAGAGAAGAAGCCAAGTGAGATTTTAATAATATGCAATAACCAATATATAAAATCACATTCTGACAGTTCTCCACCATCATACAAAAATAAAGGACCATGACACAGCAAACACCCTGCGGCATAGTTCTAATTTGTATACCAGACAAAGACAGAAGGTGTGAAATTTGAATGGATGGAGTAAACCTTAGACAACAAAGGTGCCACACTTATCCTGGATTTCAACCAGCACTGCACTCTTTTAACACAAGTAGCCTAAACAAAATCTAATCACACACAGATGTGTGAGAGTGAGCATGCAAAATAGAAAGCAAGGGGCAGGCATAATAAAACTGCTTGTGTGTGTGTCATTTCAGCTATGGCTGCCTTCCAGTCGCCCCTCTATTCATATCCTTTCCAAGCCATTAGCATGCCATGTTCTTTAACTAGCCTCTCACAGGCACCCCTGGGCCCCCTGAGACTTATAAACATGGATGTGGGGAGATAGGGGTTGAATGATAGGGTGCAGGGACATGGTAAATGACGACAAAGTAAACAGAAAAGAAACTGTTTTTGGATATGTGGGAGTATGGATCTCTTCATTTATTCTGTGGGTGTGTGTCTGCCTTTAGTCCTGGAGTGTGACAGCATGCATGTATTTATACAGTCTGGGAAACGTGTGGTGATTCCCACACCCCTGTTTTACAGATAAACCTTCCAAAGAACCAAGCAGCCTCAAACACTGCCCAAATGGTCTAATTTGCTAATTCAGCAATTTTGGTTGATTGTTTGGCTCATTTTTAAGGGACAGTTTTACATTTGTAGAAGTTGTCACAGTGTACGTAACTTAGAACTTAAAACATAATACAGTATAATGTGTTGTCAGGTATGCTGCTTCCCTTGTTTCTAGTCTTTTTGCTTAACTAAGTAAATGATTGAGCATTTTCCTTGAGACCTAGTAATCTCCAGAGACACTTGTTCCAGATAACAGATAATCCAGAACATTCTCTTGGGACTGTAGATGGCTTTTGTAGGAAGAACAATTCTGTGGCGTGAGAACCCAAAACAAAACTGGAGGTAAATGATTAGCTGTGATGCTGACTCAGCTTTGCTGCAACTGATTAATGTGGAGAAGCTGTGTCAACTTCTGTCATAGATGCCTTTTAACCATTACACACAGTTCAGTTTTCACGGGCATAAAAGGACATGACGGAGAGCTATAAGTGTCAGCATGAGACATGTGGAAATGGTAAACATTAGACTGGCTTGTCCCTGTATTCATCCACATACATTTCTACCCTCTGCCATTATAGAAACCAAACCTCTGATGTATGGATTGAAAAGAGTGCTTTCATAAGGGTGTTGTAGGCAGCTTATCAGCGTGTGGTATCTCTGTGTTTATGGCTCAGTCTTCATCTCTCTCACCTTACCTTTCTCTTTCTTTTTCTCACTGTGTTTATGTGTGTATGTCCTTCCTGAAGGCAAGATCAGGCATGAGTTTTGTAAGCAGCTCTCAAAATTTGCTCTACTTTGCAGACAGCCAAGTGGAACAACTGGTTTTTGTCTTGTGACTGAGTAGTGTCCTTGTAAAATATCACTTTAACTCAGAAATACATAGTCTGTCACTTTGCACCACCACCTCTTCTCCATTTTGTTTATTATATCAGCTTTGTGCCTCTCCCTGCTCTGCTCTGTCTTTTCTTGGCACTTGGCCTTGGAAATGGACACTGTCACCAGAAGCATCATTCCATGGAAGCATAACTGTGGAAACACGCAGATAAACACAGGGACGTGCAATTCGGCATGGAAATGTTTTTCTTGCAACAGAGTTGAGAACAACTGACAGACCTTTTTTTTTTCTTACAAATATTTGATAAAACAATAAAATTTGGATTACAATGAACACTGCCATAAAAGCTTTGCTTGTATCAGTGGGTATGAGCATGGAAACTCATCACTTCGTTCCATAAATATGTGATTTCGCCAGTTACATTATGATCTCATCCAAGCTAATTCTGAGGAATCACAAAAACACTGCAGCAGTTTGGTTGGTGCTAACCAAGACGTGTCCAGCCTCAGGACTGTGCTAATCCAGTTGTTAAGCAGAGCGTATCAGAAGCAGCAGTGTTTGTCCTTCGGCAGGCCCGTACCCAAGGCTACTTCATGTACTGCTCCTAAGAGCGGGCCCTGCCAAGCAGAGATAAGGCATGAATTCCAACTGCTCTGATGGTAATCTGGCTCCTTCCACAGCACACAGCCTCACAATCATATAAATACTAACTACTTATCCCCTCACTCTTTTTTTCTACTGCTGTGCAATAAAAATATTAGAATGTGTGTGTATTTCTGTGTGAAAATGTTCCTTTGAAAATGGCTTTCATGGAATTAAATCTGCAAGGAAACTTTATATTTTCTCAGAATAGGTACGAAATTGCAGAGTGTGTGTGTGTGTATAAACACAACATGTGAAAACCCATGTGAATGTTTTTTCTGACATTTGTCCACCCCGTTTTTTCTTCCATCCATGACTTCCTCTTTCACTTCAGGTTCTCCTTTGCAATAAGACTCCAAATTCTTGCACCCTACACAGTAACACTGAAGCTATTACTGGTACTATTTAAATGGTACCACTGTGGGAGAAACACTACCACAGAAGCACGCATGGACTTTCTGTACCCAGACAGTCAAATACAAATTAGGGAGGATGCACTTTGTTGGCCTCTCCAGCTCACAATAAGCCTGCAAAGCTGCAGCGTTACTTGGTGGTTGTGGTTAGAGGTGGTGGTTATCTCTAGCTCTAAGAATCAGCTGTGGAAAAACACACTTCTAAACACAAGCCACCTGCTCACAGCTTAGCTACATCATCTTTATAAACTTGTCACATTTATTGTGTGATAAGTAATCTGAATATACTTCTTAAAAGTGAATCAGTGAATCTATCAATAGATTCAAAGAAATAAATATTATAAAACATGCAAACAGTAAACAGAAGTATTTCTCTGTCCTACTCAGGTGCTATGGGAGAAGAATGAAACAGCCATTTCTGATATAATGACTACAGTGTCACTAGTTATGGCAGAGCTATGATGATAAGCTTAGACAAGACCATACTGGGAAGTCCAGCAGCCCTATCTTTATACAAAGTGCTATAAAACATAATCTACATGGGCCTCTTTCTTTATAAATGCTGCTCTTCCCTATAAAGTAAAAACCGATAAGATTGTGAAGAACACCACAGGCGCCAGCTGAAATGTAAGTATGAACCCATCAGCAGCACAAAGTGATTGACTATTCATCTCCCTGTGACACAATTTGGTATTTACACTGGTGAAATCTCTGGGACATGGTTCGTTACAAAATTGCTACCAGTAAAAAATGTTAATTTGTTCACTGGTGCAACTTATAAGCAACCCCAACCCCTGTCAATTTCAAAAAGCAAACTTCAAGTAAGAACTAATGTAAATAGTCCTTGGCCACATCCTGTTAAACTCAACAACCTGCCGCTATGCAAGGCCAAAACAAGGCCTCAGGCAGGCCAGGCCCAGGGCTTCCCCCTCCTACACGCTGCCAGCATGGCTGCTTTTCCAAGACCAGGAAACAAGTTGCACTGGCCTCCCACTTACCCCACACACCACACCTCAATTGACCTCACAATCTCATATTACTCCATACATTTCTGTCATCTCTTGCTTATTCTCTCCCAGTATGCCTTTTTTCCTGCCCCTGCCATCTTTTCTCTCTGTCCTCTCAGCTTCTCTTTGTTCTCACAAAATTCTGCCACAAGAAGAAAATCTGTTAAACAAAATACCTTTCTGAGGTTGATGAATCAAAGACTGTTAGACTCTTAGTGTGTGGGTCACACACACATAGTGTGACCTATTCTGGCCAGTGTCAACTATGTTACACATAAGGCTCTTGAAGAAGTGACTGCTTTCTTATTATACTGAAAAACTGGTGAAACTCCTAAAAATGTTGCAGTAACAAAAAGAGTGGGTGGCATGAGTCAGATGTTTGCAAAAGTTGATAAAATGCCAAAGTTCTACTTTGTAATGTAGGCAGTGTAAAATGACAGTGTAACCTAGCATGACCCTCTCAACAAGCCAAGTAGGTGCACTGTGGTAAGATGGAGATTTATTAAATCCCACACCCTGCCCTTATGGTCAGCTGATTGAGAGAACAACTACCAGAGGCTCTGGGGGGGGGGGGGGGGGGGGGTCAACTGGTGACCTTGCAGTTAGCAGAGCTTGATTAGCTTGTGCTTGTGTTTTTGTGTCTTCGTTGGGTGGGTCTGGGGCCAGGAACTGAAAAGCCACCATCGGTGTCTCTCTTTCTGTTTGGATTATACCAAGTTGTCTTAATGTTCTACGTCCCAGACATATCTGGCTTTAGTATGACGGCTTTTACAATGACTTGAAGCAGATACCGACTCTTCGGCAAAACAACCTGTACTCTGCTCTTTTGATTACAGTATTAAATTGATCTGTTATGGTGTGTAACAGTGTTTTGTCAACATACATGTCTTTGACAAGCAGACACACAATAAATCAGCCTATCCAGTCACAGAGCTATTACCAAAAACACAATTTCTCAAACTTTTACTGTCTTTAAGTACACATGTAAAGTTTTACGTGTGTTTTGATCTATAGGACCTTTTAGTTGCAGTCTCCTATCAAGCACAAGCTGACTACAGACAACAAAAAGTACTTGCACACAAAAGGACCTCTGCTCATGTCATTTGACCAGTAAAACAAAAAAATAAAGACCCAGAATGACATAAAAACAAAATTAGAGGATTATTGATTTTCAACATATTTGGTTTTCAAAAAGGTTTAAAATTACTGTGTCCCAGTTTAGCCTGTTTCAGACCAACTAATTCCTCCCAATCAAAGTAGTATGCCCTGTCCAACACACAAGCAGGCCTTCATGTCGTGCCCAGTCTGACTAAATCGGGCCAGGGACAGCTTACGGCTTACGAGCCTCCTGGAATTTTCCAGTGTTTTCATATGTTCTGGAAAATAAAAGGATGCCATGTTAGCAGCCAGATGACAGGGCTAATTCAAAGAACTGCTCTTCAAGTTGTATATGTAGGAGAAGCTACAACTTTACACTTGGCTCACTACTAGGAACTAACAGGGCTCTGTAATGCAGTGGATATTGCTAAGCTTGTAAAACTTTGCCCCAGCGTGACATGCACAGTTACAGTCATTACAGGGCAAGAAAACAGACAAAAGCGGCAAGAAAAATTTTTGTCTTGTATGTGTTTGGGCTGGTGCTAAGACACAAAGGCATCATGAAGATGAGCTGACAATAAAATGTCTTAAACTTATAGGCATGGGAAAGTTCATAATAAACTGACATGGGTGTATTTTTCAAGATAGACTCAGATTTTTACATTAGGAGTCTGTGGTGCCCATAGCTTCTGCTGCAGGACTCATTCTCATACATTCTCATGCTGTCAAGTTACTAAAGACTGTTCTACTCTACAGGTTTAGGCTCACAGAATGAATTAGGGACCAGCCTGACAACTCCCCAATCGTATTGCATGACAAATCTATAATAAATCTACAAAATCTTAAATGTTTGGACCAATCACACGAGGAGCATCTGAAGTTTGGTGAATTTCACAAAACTAACAAAGCCAAAAAAATGACTCACAAAGAATTAAGTCGTGTGTATGCCTGCATGAGTTTGCATCCTCAGCGCTGAGAACAGTTAATTTGAAGGGAGTACTGACGCAAGATGATGTCTCGATTATGCAGAAATTTCAACACAGCAGACCACACGGCCCTTGCAAAAGGGCTAAACCCTGTCATTTGTAACACTTACATGTCGATACTTATTAAGATATTTAGTGAAAAATTGACATATCAGTTGCTAAGAACACTAGTTACACACAGTAAGTAGTATCAAATAAAATGTCAGAAATATATATCCAAAGATGTTTCATATTCCCTTGAATGAACTTATTCTCTTTTGACTTGAGTGTCACGCACACACACCCACACTTTCACACACCTGTGGTCAGAGAACTGCTATCACACAGTGTCGATCGCAGGCTCCCTGCCCGTAAGTCACTGATCAGGTTGTAAATAGTCATCAAAGCAAACTCTTACAACAGTTTACATTTCCTGTCAACTATCTCAATTAGAAAGAACTGTATAAAATTCACATTATGCACTGCAACTGCATGTAAAGAGCCAAAACAACGGAAAAACCTGTCCAAACACTCATTTTTAGTTTGATATAATATGTTTTATGTTTTTTATTAAATGTCAATGGTATACTGGCTGTTGAATCTGAAACTTCCAAATGGATTCAGTAATACGGTGCTATCCAATACAACCGTCTTCCCTACTTTTAGCCTCATAATAGCACCTTTCATACAGTATACTGTAACACAAAGTGCTTTACAGTGCTTTTGTCTACCCTAAACTAGCACACTATAGATAATTTTTCTGCAATTATTACTGCCACTGCAGTGTGATAGAATAATGTAATATTCCTGAAATAAGTTTAATTACTGCAAATATTGTTCGTATATAATTTTCTAAAGAACAACCCTACATGTCTTGCACCCATACTCTAACAGTAAACCCACCTCCCCACCCTCAAAAGTTCTCACTCATCTCCTCCATCTTTGTTTATTCACTTCCCGTACACAGCACACCTGGGGTCATGCTTGAGGTTTAATTTAATACCAGATCGATGACTACATTTGCCCACCAAGTGGTTACCCTCATGCACCCATTCACAGAATTTACACATTTACAATTGTGGTTGACTAGAAACAAATTCTCCCCAGAAAAAGAAGCTTTAGAACAAACCTGACTCATTTGTATAATGCCATCTTCAAAAGTCTAAGCTTTACAGAAACATATGCGGATTTAGTCTGTTATGTTGCTTTTGATAATGACAAAACGCTGTTTAAAGTATTTACTGTTTGGAAGTAGTAAATGTGCAATTTCTCAACTTTCTGCAAGCAAAAAAAGCTGACATGATGAGATTAGCCAATCAACTTAATCAGAAATTCCATTGTAACATTCTCAGCAAACTTTGCTTCAATAAAGTCATTAGACTGATAAGAGCCTCATTTCCACCAACATTGTGCAGTCTAATAAACCCTTATTCACAAAAAATAATAGCCTACTATTTACAATGCAGCACAACAATAAGCAAGCGCCATTTAGCCTGACAAGATATCAGGTTCTAGCACTTACTGGAAGTCTGCAAGGATGAGGCAGACAATGATTTGTCAGAGTTCCAGGCTGGGAATAAGAATCTCAATGCCAGCAAAGCAATTCACAACCTGACTTACTGATCAACATGACAACTGTCACTAGAAAATCAAAAACTGAAGTTGCTTCTGAACTTTAAGCAATGATCAGATACTGGGTTAAACTACAGATTAAAAACACAACAGCAACAACAGATGCCCTGGTCTTCTCCAGGAAACCAGCACTTTAAAACAATGATGAGACACTGTTAAAAACCTCAAAAAATGTTTATAAGTGTGTCAACTGCTGCTTATATTTCAATACAATGTATTATTTTATAACAGATCTGTTCCAAAGTGGGCTAAGCTCCAGACAGAAAGTAAAGAGAAGCACTGGCATGCCTCTTTTAGTATGGCAATTATACGGAAGTATTCTTAATTTCACGCAAGGAAGTACAAGCAAGTAAAAACACAGCCATAACTGCCGGTGGATAAGGAGTCTTATCTTGAGGCTCCTTGATAAGGACCATAACTATTCACAAAAGCACCTTACAGTTGGTGCAGGTTTCTTACAGCTTAAAATACTAGAGCAATCAAAGAGACTTAATCCCCCTTATATACCTGGAAGAAAAACGCAAACGGTACCTTGGGAAGTGGTCGTCCCAGCTGAGAATACAATTTAGTCCAGAGTTGCATGAGAGACATGGGTCCAACTGCTGCAATATGGGGGTAAAATACACACACATACACCCCAGCTTCACCTTGAATCTCTGAATCCGACAGCCTCTTCCATGTGTTGGTAGTCAGCTTACAGCTGGTGCTCTTCCACCTAACAGTAAACTCTCACTAACCCTTTCACAGTTCCTCTCTGGTTCAACACACACATTTGCCTCTAGGACAGGTAAGCTCTGGTCAATGAGCTCACTCATACAAAGACACTGTTGCTCCCACAGAGACACGAGCCTAAAACATGCTTCCTGCTTCACTGGGATAGTCAGGTGTTTGTATAGAAGGTTTAGTCATAGTGATTGTGGACTAGTTCCTCTGAGCTCAAAAAGGTGGTTGGAGAGTGAGTGAGAGAGCAGAGGAGGGAAGGGGAGGGGAGAGGTGGGGAGCAGAGGGAGGGAGGAGGGGAGGAGCTTTCAGGAAATGATGCTTTTGTTGGTAAGTGACTAGAGTTACTGGCAGTCGGTCCCATTTTACTGTACATGGTGTAACTCAACCGCATTTGTAGTGTAAACAGTATTGCGCTCTGGACCTGGCCGCTGCTCACACCCTGCTGCTTACCGCTATGTTTAATGGGCCAGGACAACTATTTAATGATTATTATATTTAGAGATTGACTCTCTGCCTGTCTTACCTCATACTCTGCCTTTTGTCTCTCTATTCGTCTACAAAAGGCTTAATTTCAAGGCAGCTGTTTTGTATTGATTACTGTATCTATGGCTCAGAGGTGTGAAATTTAATTAGAATGAACTAAATAAGTGGTCTAATTAGAGGGGGAGTAAGCCAATTATGCAAAAGCACAAACAGACCCCAGAGGACTTCATTTATCACTGCCTGTTGTAACTTTATCCTATGAATTTATTTATTTATTTTGTATGATGACATCTTTTTTGATAATCACATTTATGGTGTTCAATCAAGAGATTTCTGTCCAAGCAATTTAAAGATGTTTACACAGCAGACGTCAGAAATGTATTCAGTTGATTGGACATTGGTCTATCAGTACTCTGAGTACATATGTCTGCACAATAACAGACAAACACTTTATCATAAAAGGTCATTCCTGCTTCCTGGAACTCAGGACGCAAGGAAGAAACGGACTAAAAAAAGAAAGAAAAAGAAAGGAAACGAATATTCAGGGAATCTGACTGCAAATGGACTTTCAACAATTCCAAGATGCTGATCAAAGGCAGCACTGTATCATTTTTTTTTTCTGAAGGAAAGCAATGTTAAGTGATTAAGAGCCACTCATAAATAAGGAGATTGTGGCATTTGAAATCAGAAATAATATGATTTATCTCCTTTATGGGTGGAACAGAAGGGCCCAATTGTGCACCCAGCTTCCAGGAATACATGATACCAAGCTAGGATGGTGAGGTACTCTAATGTCCATCACTGCTGGACTGAAGGGGAGTCAGACTCTCAGAGACGGAGTGGCGCCTCGCCATGGTGTCATCATTGTATGAGTGGGAATCCTCTGAATAGTGTGTGTGTGTGTGTGTGTGTGTGTGTGTGTGTGTGTGTGTGTGTGTGTGTGTGTTTGGTGCAACATGGAGTGGAGAAATGAATAACTGATGAGCTTAATTAGAATACTGCAATACCCAAAAATGCACACACACACACACATCTTATTACACCATTGCCTAAAAGAGAAGCATGTCTAGCTTCACTGATCGTGAAGTAATTTTACTTTGGTGTCCTTATAAAATATCAGCTTCGATTGACTGAAACTCCCTGTAGGATGGGTGTGAGTCAAATAATCACACCTTTAATCATGTGTCAGTTTTTAACTGACACATGATAAAAATAATAGGAGCAAAAATCCAACACTGCTGTCTTTTCAATGTAATTCTACAGTGTAATCTATCTGCATTTTTAAGTTAATAGACATTGCCTATAAAATCCAGAATAGACAGAAGTTTAACCACCTTAGCTAATCTCAAATTATATAATTAAAGAACATGTTGCCCAAGGAAAGGCACCTATTAACAACCCATCAAATTATTAACATTCACTTCCTCCTTTAAACTAGGTCATTCAAAACGCTTTGTGTCATACAAGGAAGTAACTGACAAATACTGATTTATATCAAGACTGGCCTGCAATGAGAATTAACACAAAAAACAAGATAATCTACTTAAACAACCCTAAGGCAGAGTGCGTTCAAGTTTGTCAAAATGTTAAATTTTCACTGAAATGGATAGTGACAAAAGTATTTTGCAGAATTATATGACCTTCTCCCCTTGACAGCTAAAGGGTCTATGGGGGTCTATCTAAAACTTTTAAAGAAAATGTTTGTCACCTTACACGTATTCATGCACACTACAGTAAGTAAAGAGGTATAAACACCACCACCTGTACCAAAGGTCTTGACCTAACTTCTGCTGTACTATGGGACTTTACAATCTGGATGGAGTTTTTAGAAACTTTTTAGAAGAGTCTTTAATTCTACAAAATCAAAACTGAAAAGAACTGTAAAATCTAACTTAATGCAAATGAACTCTTCCTAGAAGTGCACTGTGCACGAGTATGTGTGTGTAATAAAGAGAAGAACCACACAGAATGAGACTGTGTAGCAAGACACTAAAACTTTGCATAAACGTGTGTACATACTGTACACACTTAAAGATGAGTGTGTGCATATGCTTATTTGAGGTAAGCCAGAGTGGTTAGTGAGGGAGTCCTGTGTTTTTTGTCTTCCAGTAAATCATGTTGTCATTCTGAGTCTCTGCACAATGATGCATGTGTTGACCCCACTTAAGCACGGGGAGATGCATGTCACTGTGCACAATCAAAAATACAGAAAACAAACAAAAAAACGTACTATTCTAATACCTTATCATTTCTGGGGAAGTTTTCTGAACATTTATTTGCTTTATTTATTTTCAAAATAAAAAAAAAAATCTGCTAATACCTTTTTAGACTTTTAGTCTTCTGCACTGTATTGCAAGCTAGAGATATCAAGTATCAAAGGGAAGTTTAATAACTGTAATGCAAACAAACATTTCCCTAGTTGTCAGCATATATACTTCCTAAATCATCTAAATTCAACAGCGGGTTTCCTACAATATGAGGATATTCCAGTTGTTCTAGTGAACGTCACAAACAAACTAACGCTACGGGAAGCTGTGCACACACTAGCTAATGAATCCACAGCTATAAGTGAAACAAGGAAATTGAGGTAAACATGGCAGTCACTTGACAAACTAAACAGTCCCATCAGCATATACAACCATGTCTAAAACAAGATAAAAGACCCATGTGGACTGAGGAAAAAATAAGTACGTTGAAAAAGGCTGAGTTGAGGGAGGGGGGGATAGTGGATTAGTCATGATGACCCTGTGACTTACATTTTCTCTCCATGTCTCACATGGCAGGGTGTGTCTAAAACCGAATAGAACAGCTGAGAAAGCACAACACAAGCAGAAAACATCTCTCCCTTACACTGACACATGGGCATTGTCACCTTCTACGTCTCCAACACCAGGAAACTAACCCTGCCGCTTCGACGCACTTATGAACGAGGCAACAACATTAAAAAAACAGTCTTCTCATTATGTACATAAAGATGATTTGAGCCTATGTGTTTGTGCATGCTAATACTGGCAGATGGAAAACCAGGGAAACCCCACATGAATCATGAAATCCATGTCAGCACTACACAAGTGATGAGGTGGACTCATCACTTTCTTCCATACAAAAACATTCAAACCTAGCCTTTCATCTTACACACCCAAGCTCAAACATCACACTCGGCCACTGCACACAAGAACTATTTAATTTAAAGCCTTATTTTTATTCATTCCTATTTGTCTTAGTAAGTAAACAAAGTCAATGCCTGTTACAGTTTCAAAGTAAAAGCCCTTTGGCTTTTCAGGGGAAAGAAACCCTTCTTTTTGTAACAGGCCTTTTATTGTGAATCATTCAACACATTACTGCATTGCGGCTGTGTTGATAGAGGCATCAACACGGTACTTTTTGTAATCCACAACAACAAAATGTTGACAAAGTATAATATTGAATTTATTCTAAAGCAGCAACTAAAGTAGTAAAGATCACATTATGCTTACCAACATGCACATTATGTCAGACATTATGTTCATGTCAACCTCGTTATTATTGCCGTTATTGATCTAGTTTTTAACACTTTATTTCAAAGAGATATCTAAGTATTTAACACAACACTGTTTTAACTCCTGAATAGGAAATCGCCAACATAATTAAAGTTGTTTTACTAGAGGTAATGTCAAATGTCACAAAAAACAAGCCAATATAACGTCATTCTATTCTGTCTTTTCCCTAAATCTGCATACTATGGGGTTAAAGAAGAACTTATTTTGTGCTTCTGTTGCTAGACAATTGCCTATTGCATACACTATTACTGTTTTGGCCTTACATTGAACCAAGAATAAACTAATGGCACTGCTTATTCTAGTGCTTATTTTAGTATTAAAACGGGGTAATAATAAAAAGAGTACTGACAATTACCTTGGTAACCCATGACTCTCTTTCCCAACTCATCATCATAGCATTTTGTGTTTTAATGTGGTTCCATAATGGGACTCATCAGCTCAGGCCAAAAGGCTTCAGATTAGAAACTCACTGGTGTGTGTCATTAAAATGACTCGTGTTCAAACAATGCTAACAATAAGGAACTGGTTGGATGGGTGCAAAAGTGCACAGAAATAGAAAATGTAAATGATGCACACCATCTGGAAGACTAGTGTGAGGCTGCACCTTCATTAACTGTATCTAAGCCTTTCTTGTTCTAAAATAAATATCCTAGCCAAGAATAATCCCAGACACCAAATTATTCTCAAATGCTTAAAACATACCTAAAATACAGCAGCAATATATCTTAGTCAAAGCCTGGCTGACAATAACAAAGACTGATTGGTGCAGGGTGGAAGAATGTTAAATTACAGTGCTTTATTAATAACATGTCTTGACAAGAATGAGGCAGGTGCTTCTGCCGTTGTCTAGACATCACTGGGCTTTAATAAGGTTGCTCTACGATAAATTAAGATACGCTGAATACACATGAAAGCCAAGATTAAAGAGTAAGAGGCACAGCCCTTTCCTCTGACAAGCAAGAGAAATAGTGTAGTGGACAGACAAAATGACAGGTTGATACAAAAAAATGTGTGTATACATCTTTGAGTAAATGTCAACAGCTATATGAAACCAACCTGTGGGAAATCTCCATTCCTAGGGAGATTGAGGCCGAAGTCAACATCAGGAAATGCCGAATACATGTCCATATGCATATCCGGAGTGGTGGTGGTAGTGCTGCTGTTCAAGTGGTATTGCCTGGAAGGAAAAGGAGAGGTTTAACTACAGTGTGGAATCAGCTTCAGTCATTTTACAGTCAGTAGAGAGAAAGGTGTCCTCTGAAGATGTGAACTAGTATTGTAGTGCTAAAATATGGCATTTTCCAAATTTATGGAATGGACAACCCTCAGATAAAATTAAAGCACAGTTACTTTTAAAATCAAAATGATTGAATGACCAGGTGACCAACGCTGACAACAGCAGAAACTTCAACTGTAAAAGATACTAGAAAGATAGGAAATATGTGTCTTAGGTCAGACCAGCAAAGAGATAAGGTGAAAAGGCAAGAGACAGAAGGAAAAGAGGTATCTATAAAAAGAGCAGTTCATACCTGCGATGAAGATCCACTTTTCCTACAAACCAGCTGCCTTTTCCCCAACGTTTATATCTGACACAGCTCCACACATCTTGTAATCCCAACATGAGACATTTTCAGTTTCTTGCTGAGTACAAGTCATCATAACGCAACAGGCAACTGCTGATAGTTGGCAAAACGAAAGCAAAACTAAACCTTGGTAAAGGTGGAACTGTAAATGTGCCATCCCACCTTCCTCTCATCCAATCATGTGCCAGAGCTCAAGCTAAGAGAGACTGAGCTTTGCCAAAGCTATTCAAAGGATTTGGCTCCGTATCCTCAACCATGGGTCAGAGATCAGTGAGACTGACTTATTTAAGTTCAAAACACACCGAGAGGATAAGAGAGTAGCCCTAAGCCAGTGTGTGGTAGCCAGACAATGGAAACATGGTTCCTAGTATTGTTTTATTGAACAACAATACAACATGTGGCAAACATGCTCCATTTGAGGTGAATGTCTGGTTTCATTTATTGGGTCATTGTTTTAAAAAAAATCTTTCAAGCACCAGTGTTACATGAATGACATGTAAGGCTGATATAAACACACAAAACTTCTTTAGTGATGTTTGCTTTTGTACGCAAACACAATAAAATATTTGCCACTTTGGACGAAAAACACATTAGTCATTAGTAATATGAAGAAAAAACCTACAGATTTGGTTTAATTCTCACAAACCACTGGATGGTAATAATTATCCTCACTGGAAATCCCCTTTGTGGCCCATTGGCCAACAGTGATATGACAGTGATATTATTACTGCAGAAGTCTTGGCAGGCCAGCACCAGCTGCTTTCCAGCAACACAAAGCTTGTTAGAGGCTCTCAGCCAAAGCAGCTCACTGACTTACTGTTTGTCTACATCTACCCTTCACATACTATATAGCCTGTAGCAGTGCATAGATGATCATTTTGGAATCTGATTTTTATATCATCCAAGATGATATCTTCCCAACAGAGGGGGTTAGTTTTCTGACAGCTCACTAGAAGTATTTCATTTAAAATTACTTCTCTTTTGATTTATTCAATAGTAACTACTCAACTGTTTCGCACCTTGTAGTGGCAGGACTAAGAAAAAAGCAGATGAAATTGTGACACACAGACAAATTATTATGGAATAATTGCACCAGAATATACCATTTGTATGTACACATATATATATGTATGGTGGAGGTAGTGATTACAAGAGCACTAAATTTGGGTTTTTGTACACGAGGCATAAGTCTCATTAAAAGACAGGGTTACATACAATCCACTGTGAAAACATGTTATGACTTCACAATGATTAGCAAAAGGTAAGCGCTACTTCCATAGAAAAAAAACACTGATCCTTATCAGTTTATGGATGCCTGAGACTACAGGATACACTACACACTGATACACTGACACTCAATATAAAAAAGGCTAGGTTTTCTTGGAAGGAGATGTCATCAGCTTTCATTATTATAAAATGTCATTCTCCATTCTGGCTGCCGACAAGTGAGAGATGCAAAGAAAACAAGCAATATACAACAATACAAATCTGGATATCCAAAAGCTCATTCCATTTCAGTATCTTATTGTATCATAAACACAAAGATGAAAAATGTGATGAGCATAAGCAGCACAGACCATCTTCAATTGTGTAAATCAATAAAATTTACACAATTTCTGGAAGAAAGAACAAAAAAATTCATTTGTTATTTATGATGGATAATAGGGTTGGGTGATATTGGCAAAAAAATTGATCACGATTAATTGTGGCATTTAGCCGATAACGATTAATTTGATGATTAATTGATGACAATTGCACTTACATGTTTTTGACTCTAATTCGCCACATTGTTCTAAAATGATACTGACAACTCATCAGTCAAGTTAACTACTTCATTCTAACAGGTTAAGCTGGTAAGTAGTGATTAGGCACAAACCAGCCATGTTTGAAATATGTATTGATAACAGATGCACAAACTGCTTCAAAATAATAATGAAGCAAACATTTAGTAATTTTGTCCTTCAAATGTTCTTATCTTAAGGTCACAAAGCAGTGCATGTGAACATTAAAATTAAACAGGACAAATAATTTCAGAAAAAAGTCACATCAGTGATTATTTCAAGTTAAAAAAATGTGTCTGTGCAAATTAACCTGTGACTGGAATATGCCGCACACTAGTGCATGTTTTCACTCATTCTGTAGAACAGCAGCAGAAAGAACATTACAAACAAACCAGACAATTCCACATTTAAATTTATGTCTGTGCAAATCAACATGCATTACGTTCTTCCAGCGCTTAGTTTGGTTGTAAGGAGCACACTGACAAAACGTATCGCGGATTCTCGGCTGAGGAGACTTCGCTGTTGTAATGTTTTCCTATCTTGCTGTGGAGTCCATAAATAAAGATCGGGAGAACGTTCAACAAAAACATTCATTTACTATGGCAACAACCAACGCGCCACGCTTCACAGCTAATGCATGTCGCGTATGCAAGCACGGCACTATATACTACAGCTGTAGCCGGCGTTGTGGCCTCGGTCCGCTTTCTTCGGCTTTCTTCGTACTCTGGCTTATGGTGACAGACGTTGAACCTCTGCTAGGAACGTGCTGCTCCGCATCATTTAACTGAATACCACTGCCTTCCGCCATTATTGTTATTGTGGGCTCACATGTGTAGAAAGAATACGTCGCACACAAAAATGCGTCATCATGACGAGGCACTAATCGCCGTAATCGATAAGTGGCAAATTTTGATGGGTGACAATTTTTCTGACGATTAATTGCACACAATACTTTTTTGCACAAGCCTGATGGATAATTAACAAAGAGGGAAGTTGTAACTTATCAATATTTTTCAGTAATGTTCCGCAATGTTAGCCGTTTCTAATGCATTCTAATGCACTTTCTTACTGCATTGTGCCTTCATTATGTGCCTTGCATTTTGTGTGTGCCTCATTGTAGGTACATTTTTTACACTTTATATTTATCTTTAGTTTTTAGTTACATGTTATATGTTGCGGAGTGAAGAGTAACGCAATTTCGATTCTCTGTATGTCCAGCACATATAGCAGATTTGACAATAAAGCTGACTTTGACTTTATGTGAAACGAGCCAGCAAGATTTTTTTCTTACGTAAGTGCAGAGGTTCCTGTGGTTTTCAACTGCTACTGGTGTTACAACAAAAAAGGCAGTGTAACTGCAGCTTCCCAGTGTACATAATAATAATAATCACATGGCCAATAGGGATATAGAATGACCATTATTGTACGTTAGTAGCTAGTTATTTTGTTAAAATCACACAATCTTATATATCTGTTGTTTGCTCCTCTGTTTTATCTGGGTGAAGAACCCCAAATAAGAATGAAGCTTATGTCATTTTAGAGACATTTATATGTTCTCATCTTAACATGACAAAAAAAATGAGAGGGCACAGTAGTGTGTGGTTCATCCGCTCTGAGCAGATGGGCAGTAGCACTGCAATATGCTACTCAGTTAGAAGCAGTGCCACACACACCAAAACAAACTATATAATAATACACAGGGCACATAACATTCAGTGCGTCTCGTTGTGGGTCCCAACATCCATGCAGAGGAATAAAAGACTTCACAGTTCCACTTCTTTATGTCCACTTTGACATATACACACATATACTTCTGTTGTACACAATACTCTTATGGTGCAATATTTTGATTATTTATTTATAATTTAGGCCTTGTTATCTTAGTACTTAAGCTTACTTGGCGTTACTTCCCTGCCTTGTATCAAGCAATTTCAGATGACGAATAAACCTCCTTGAATCTTTGGTCAATTCACAACTCTGCTTGTTCTCAATGGCCAAGTGAGCAGAAAACCTTTCAAGTCTAATTAATTACACTCTGCCTGTTCTGCCTGTGCAGGCCAATCACTCTAAGCCTCACGTGAGAGAAAAGGCACACACGGGTTGACATGAAACACAAACAACTGAGGGTACTCCAGTCAAGTCAGTCATGTACGTAGTTGAACAAGAAAGAGAGAGAAGGAAAAAAAAAGTTTCATATGCTGTTGCAAAAAAGTTTTCAAAGAGCACACTCTCTCACAAAACATTAACAAAAAACATGCTTTATAAAACTAGTAATCTTTGGGAACAATATTGAAGAAAGATGATATTAGATCACATATCTGTAGCTCTAAACCGCAAATCATAATTATATGGTTTAAGACAGACACTGAGATAAGAGTCTTGTAAAACCTGCTTGATGTCAGAAAATTCCACTTTGAGTGAACTTGAAAACCACAGACCGTGGTCTCACGTCATCTGATGCTTGAACTTTCAAAGAAACACTGCACAGTAACTAGTAATAACATAACACTTCAGTTGTGTATGTAAGTATGACACAGGTTTGGGGATGACTACATTTAAGAAGATGTGACCCAAAGAATGGGTAGATTGAATCTCAATCTAAAATAATAAATCGCATGATGATATAAAACCTCACACAAAGACACTGATGGTATTGTAGCAGGACTTTCTGATGTAAGAAAGGAAACCTGCACCACAAAGTTCACAATATGCCATCAAAGCACCAAAATGTTTCCACTAAAAAGAGCCAAAATTTACCACAGACGGATGTTAAACAAGCTACCTTTCAGTATGTTACTTATGTTACTGTTATTACCTGATTTTTGTCAAATTATGCTACATGCCAAAATACTGAATAACATTTCTTTTCACTTAAAGTTTTTTTTTGTCTGAATACTTACTCTCTGTTACTTTGAGCCTTTTTTTTAAATCCCATCTACTTAATCAAGAAATGTTCTATAGAATTTACTGTTACACTGTTACAATACACTCTGAATCTGCAGCATGTTTCTCATATCATTTTAATAACGCTATTTTATGATTTGAAAACATTTTAATTTATTGTGTTTTGTAGTGTGTTTATTTGCTATGTGGATGCAACTTTCTAAAACAGTAAAGTAACATAAATTTACACATCAGCATGACTCTTAGGAAACACTAACACTACATTTTGAACACAAAAAATATGTAAAATCAAATCAAATTCCTAAAGCTAATAGGGCATTTTGTTAACGTGAAACTTTTGGTATTCATCCACCAGTTATAGTGTTTAGTAGCCTTATGAGACTAAGGCTGCTGCTTGCTGTGAGTAAAACGTATTTGTTATACGTAGAATATTTTAGTATTTTAACGAAAACTTAATCCATAGTACCTGCTGCTACACTGATATGATATTACAAGGTATTAAAAAATGTGGATACGTTTACTTACTGGTTTCCAGATTGCATAGGGCAGTGTATGCTGTATCCACCCTGCTGAGAGAAGGATCCCCAGGAACCAGAGGAGGCATATATTGAACTCTAAAAGAAATCACAATGGATAAAATATGTTTAAAAAAATATAACACTGATGGTTTTTCCTGCATTGGTTAGTTTTTTGTTTTTTTAAAACTGTTAATAGGACATTCAGATATCTTTGCACCATATTTTTCAAATATTTTCAAATTTATACAAGCTGGAGTTTAGAAAGAGTGTGTTGAGCTCATATGTTTAAGCATGTTTAAGCATGTTTAAGCATGCACTGGTTTGTGAAGTGAATAGTGTTTTCAGCCAAATTAAAAAACACTCATCCTTCATGGAACCTAGAGAAGTACGCAGTTTTAGTTTTGAGGAAATTCTCTGGAATTTCAATCACAAACCCTTTAAAGTGGAGGTACTAAAAAACATTTGGCCATTTCTTTGGTGAAAAGGCTGAGTAATAAAGATTATTTTATCAGGGTAGAGGGCCAATATCTAAAACTTAGTCATATGAAACTATTTAAGTTACAAAAATGAGGATATAAAACTCTGAATAATTACTACTTCATATTTGGTCTAATTTACATGGAAATTACAAACAACACCCCAAATAGGATCACTTCCTTCCTGTTATATTTCTAAATCACTGTAGCTTACAAGTCATACAGTATATCACAGAGACTGGAGTTTCATTGATACTAAATGACGACTTCAGGGCAAAGCCATTAAGGATTTGATCGTTTTCCGACTTTATTTGCACTTGAATATAACTGGTGGAAAAACCTGGAATAACTGTAAACTGCAAATACATGTAAATCCAAACAATACCCCACCACATACCTCCATGTTAGAGGAGGCCACAGAGAACAAGCTGCTGTCCAGCTGAGGGCCTTCTGGATGCAGGTAGTTCTCCCCGTCCATGGCCAGTGCTGAGGGGAGGATGGGCATCAGACCACAGCTTCACACATGACCACCAGATGAGTTAGACTATGCACCCTCCAACTGCCACCAATGTGCTGGCTGTGTATAAGATTGTACTTTTAATAAGGGGAAATGCACTCCATGACCTGAAGAACAAACAGGAGAGAAGGGGGATAAAGGGAATGGGGAGAAGTACAGAAAGATGTTAAAAAAGCTGCAGGTGGCAACCTTGTTCAACATTAACATCAATTTATAGGAAGTTTAGGAACTTTACTTCACACTATGGTTATATAAAACACATTTTAGAATAAAATAAGGTAATTCCCACAGTTATGCATACATAGATAATGTTCATTTTGCAAGAAGGCATACATGGATATTCACACAAATCACTTCTAAAGGACTTAATAAAGGACTCACAATAAAATTGTCCTAACGAAGAAATGGCCTGACATTGTAAACCTGACATTTACACACAAAATGAATACAGATCTTATTTGTGCAGTTTGAGCTTATAATTATTGACCGATAGCCCTCATTAGCTGGATGTCATCTAACGTCACTGAGGTTACCACCCTGATTAGAGAACTAATTAAAATCACTCTAGGAGGCCCACAACAGTGTGAACCATTTGGAATGAAGATACATAAAAAATTCATACACTTAAGCTGCACAATACAGCCTATGTTCATAAACAAATCACATAAACAGGCAGTTAGCACAGTGTGTACTTGTAGGAAGCTTGTGTTACAAGTCACGATCTGCGTGTGTTTTACAACTCAAGCTGTACATCTGTCCAACTTAATGACAGGTGTGAGTGGTGGGACCAGACTGTCTGGACATTGGCAGAAGTCTTCCTCCATTACTACTAAGCTTCCAGTCTTTTTATCTTTCATAAAACACAGGAAGACTTCCACATTGGCGTTTCATTGGGATATTTGATTTCTACCCATTGAAATTGTAGGCCTCAAGGAAGAATATTTACAGGAACATATATGCCAGTATTATAAGGTGTCAGACACACCACTCCTGTGATCAGAAAAAAGACCACAATGACCTTCTGTGTTCAAAAGCTATCAATCATTTCAGCCACTTTCCACTCAGCCTTTATGAATATAATATACTATGCATTAATGTTCATGAAGTAAGATATAGCTCAGTATTAATGTTTAGAAGACAGAACTGCCTCTCTCCTCTGACACTGGACACAAGCTGTAAACTACTGATTCTATGTACGTCACAGGAGCAAACAATGAAACCAAACAAAACTTGTTACTTCCAGACCACAGCTTAATAAATGTCCCACAAATCTCACCACTTTGACAGCTGTATCAATCCAATCTTTTAACACTTGGCAGTGCATGTCTGTGTAACGTCAGTAACACTCCCCTGCCCTCAACTAATCAAAGTGTTACCCTCCTTTCCCTCATCCATCCTTTATTCCCTCCTCCAGTTTGCCCCAATCTGGAACACAGGGCAGACATATCCACTAGGGACATTGCTGAATAGAGTTCATGAGGGCCTAAATGAGAGATCCTTTCTGTGTCAAAAGCTGTGACAAGACAAAGATCTAACCCAACATGTTCACCACTTGCATAATATACACAAAAAATGTTCAATGTGATATTGTTTTGCTAAGGGTAAAACAAACGTGGTGAACCCCAATGAGAGAACCAAGCAAGCAAAAGACCAGGTTCCAATCTACAAGGTCCAGATGAGAGCAGGCACATCCACTAAATGTATTTCATCACTAATTCATGGAGAAAAAAAAAACCTTATCATACGGCCTATCTATACTCTAATGAAGGTGCAACCCAAACTGAAAATGGGTCACTCAGGGTTTGTCTCTGGGACAAACTCTTTATTGCTGGTTGTTTGGATAAAAAAGCCACAACTGGCTAATGAGCAGAATTCCTTCTTCTTGAACAGTGAATAATTAAGAAGCAATTCTTCTTATGTCTTCCCATCATGCCCTATCACCCACTCCATCTACCACCCACAACTACGTCACCCACTAATAACCATGCCAGTTACTGTCACCTAGCAACAGAAACTGTGTCTTTTGCTGTCCCCTGTTTTCCAGCCCCCTAACCTTCCAGAGATCCTCTGGGGATAATCGATATTGATCATGGTAAGAGTGGTCCCAGATATTCCCTTCCTATAAAGACTCTCGTTACCGGAAAACAGCAAAACCCCCTGCCACCCCTAAATCCTACAGAGGAAGAGGGAGGAGAAAAGGGAGGGGAAAGCTATCAGTAGAAAGAAGAATGCTGGCAGTGTGTGAGCAAGAGCATAAAAGATAACTGCAGCTGTAGGGACACAAGAGTTCACTGAACAAAAAACATGTTATGGTATAATCTATTAGTTTGTATCAAGTCTGCTAACATCCTTACAAAATCTGTGATTTTATAAACATTAACTCTAGTGATAGGGCTATATTTTAGGCCACTTAGTGTGCTGTGTCGATCGCTGTACTTGCCTGTCAGCTAGAGGTTAACCAGCAGCATGCCTCTATCTCATTAAAAACACAAGATGTATGTTGTTAGTTAGTTAGTTTGACTGTTAGTAGAAGGCAGCCTGTGTTGGTACAAAGGACTACCTAATTGTGTGTTGGTGGCCTTTACTGTCAGTGGCAACCAGAGCACATGGGGATCATCCAGGGAAGTGTGACTTCCTTAAGCTGCTAAATCATGATTATCGCTCACGAGGAGAACCACCACCCTGCCTGCCGCGTGTGTGCCATCTTGTTCACATATGTATGATCACATGCGGTTTGTTGGCACCTAATTATTAATCCACACACAATAACATTCTTTTGCAAATGGGATAAGGCTTATTATATAATAATAAGTGATCATTTCTCAGGGCACGTCTTAATGTTGTAAATGTTGGCTGCCTATAAGGTATGGTGAACCCAGGCAGGCTGAAGTAGTTGCGATTTCCTGCGGATTTTAACAGGTTATTAAACTATTTTACCTACAGAAGTAAACACTTAATGACTATTTCAGAGACAGATTCAACAAAAACTCGTTGATTTTAAAACACGGTGACATACAGGAACTAATTTCAAGGAACTTAAATTCAAGTGGAACGGAGTTTTTTCACGAGCAATCGAAACAGCGTTATTAAAAATTCATAAACGTTAATGTGAATGCAGTCAGCTGTAACAATCTGTAATAATTTTTTTTACCGTCCTTTGTAGTAAAAGCAGGGGCTGATTGCTGCATTCAATCACCTAAAATGCAATTCAATTTCTAAGTAATCCAAGTATTCAGATTATGTTACTCAGATTGAATAATGTAACGAAAAACATTACAAATTATATTTGTACATAGGACATTTAATCTGTATTATGTAGCTTAATGTAATGCTTTAAAAGTATCCTTCCTGATACTGCTAAGTGGTTCAATATCAGCACAGTTTCACTAGATGACTCATATTTAAATGTGACATCTTTTGCCCATTGGAATCATTTTGTCTGTTTTGAGTCAGCTTGTGTCTCCTGTGGTCACATTGTTCTGTTTCTTGCAGTATCCCTTTTGTAAGTGAAGCTCAAGGCCCCACCACGTTAAAAGGCCACTGCAGAGGCGTTTTATTTTTCAATGCACTTTCACCTACTGTAACAGTGTAACCATACATATATTTAACCTGCCTCTTTCTGGTGTTGTGGTATGCCTCTTCCTTCACTAACAAACCATCTGACAAAAAACATCATTCACTGCTATGCATAACATTCATTCATTACTAGTCGGAGTCCATCAGCACCATTGGTAATCAGGTTTGATATGATCAGGGCCCAGTTGCCTGTTACCAGAGCAGCAAGGGGGCTGTTAGCTGGTTATGATGGCCTTGACTGGCTAGATTCATTAGCGACTATGATGAAATATTCATAAAAGGAACAAGTGACTTCCCTGGGAAATTCAAAACAGCCTATATTATTAAACAGCACCTTTTCGACACAAAGCATCTATACTTGCCACCCCGTGCACATCCAAAAACACACCAACACATGCATGATGCAGACCCTTAAGCACATATGTGGACGGTTATTGCCTAAGCCATCTCTTCTTGTTCTCATCACCTGGACAGAATGTCCATTCTATATTCCAGTCCAGCCAAGAGGCTGTGGACAGCCCAGTAACTGAGCTGCATAGAGAATAATGATTAAATGACTGTGTAACTGAATCTGCAGTCTTATCAAAAGCCGGGAAATGTAACCAAAATTTGGTTTTGAGAGCCTGTTGTTATTGCATTTCCCACATTCAAATATTTATCAAAGAGTCTGTAGGACAGTACACAGAAACACATTCAACAAATGGGCAGTTACTTGGTCAGAAAAGCAAGGTTCAAAGGTTTATCTGCTTAAAAGGGAATTACAATTAATTATCTTTAGATCTTCGGCCAAAAACAAGTTGATATTCAGAACCATTTTATCATGATAAATAGCTTTGTGCCCACAAACACCAGCTGAATGAGACATTTAAGTAATTTATCAGTGAGATGGGAACTTAATCAAGCTCTTGTGGCTCAGAGGATGGATTTGTTGTGGTAAAATAAATAAATAGAAATTATACAGGCAGTTAGCAAAGAGGAAACAAGGGTGAGGGCACAGAGGAATCCAGGTGGTAGAGAAAGTTTTTCTCCCCTGCTACCATTGTATTTTTAAAAACTTAAAATATGGTGGTTTGGGGTAGCTTTATGGCACCGATTTAAGAGTATATCCCTCTACTTTTGAAATCACTACCAGCACCCACCAGAAATAGATCAAACACTGACTAGATCAAAAAGAGAATGATCCACTTAGCTGCCTCTTTGCCTCGTTTTCCTCTGTCATCTAATTTCCTCAGAATAGAAGGATGATGACACATGCTAGTTGTGTGTAGTTCTTTTAAAATTGTTGCTCTGGTTTTGTAGCAGTTAGTAGAATAGATGCTAGTTTGTTATCTTGTGAAGAGGGGACTCTCTGCTGCGTTAATCTAAAATCAAGCTTTTGTCTTCAGTGGCAATTGTCTTTCAATCCTATCCAATCCAATCCTTCTCTATATTCTCATTGTCTCCATAACAAGCCTAAAAACTATTGCATATCTCTGCATTTCCACCACTACAACTCATAACATTCCTCTATTAATTTTGTGGTGCCGCACTACATGTTGTCCTGTCCTAATTTTTTTTGCATCCATCCATTTCTCCCTCCCTCCTGTGACAAGAAGCCAGTGGCATTGGCTGTTGCCTCTCACCCAGTCTGAACTCCAGACTGATTCTGCTGCTGATTGGAGGCAGCTGGTTCCATGCCTTTAAATCTCCACCCCCACCCACCACTCTCAGCTGTGGTTATTCAGAGTGCCAGTCATAACAACCGGCAAAAGCTATCAGATCCACATTTCACAAGTAAATGACATTGCACAAGGAAGCAAAACGGCCTGGACTACTGAACCGGAGACTGAAATATACTGTCTTGTAGAACACCAATGATAGGAATTCTGTGAACTGTGCCCTACACTGTTTAAGAGACAGTACTCTTCGCTACTCCGTGACCTCACTTGTCTGGCAGGCGTGAGAATATTGCACCACATGCACAACATCAGGGAGCCTGCCAGTGTCTGTCTGTGCCACTTTGCTATGCTAAGTTCATGTCTGTTAATCGATTGGCTTCTAATAATCATCCACATCTGTATACTGTACAGATTAGCCTTATTATTATAGCATTGTCTGTTGGGAGACTACAACATCAATACGCACAGCTAAAATTAGAATATTGTGCTCTGAGTGGAGTAAATATGATGTAAAACAAATGAGCAAAGATCCAACTTGTATGAAATACAAATTCTGTACAACAGAAGTGCAGAACAAAGAACATGTTTTAAATGTAATAAATAAGTTCAGTAAATGCCAGACCATGTATAAAAGGGTAATATTTAGAGTCCTAGTGTATTTGTCAGAAGTATGTATTCCCATGTATTCTGTATTTGTCTGGATATGCAAGTAAACCATATCACTTTCATTATAAATCTCAGTTCCAGTATAGTACTGCTGTGTGGTAATGTTTGGCTCAAGTCCATTTAATCTAGTCACAATTCCCACCTCCAACGCTGTTTCAATAACTGTGAAGGAGAGGTTGCAAACAAGGCAAGATCTGTTACCTTGCTTAAAACACACACAGACCTCAATCCAATTGGACAATGTCAAATGACTTTAAGTGAACCACTTTTGTTAGGACAAAGGTAAGTTAAGATAAATAAACAAGCTACCACCAGTACAAATACACAGCAGTAAGAATTAAGCAGGTAAAGATTTGGCCCAGGGTTTACATAAAACTGAACAAGCTGACTGTGCAGGCTGAGTACACATCTCAGTGACTAACAACATGTTCTCTCTCCTTATTGGACAAACTAAAATTAAATACCCTGTGGTGAACTTAGTGTCAGTTCTGTAACCAAATAAAATTGATAAAAGCTTACTGAAGCTGACAACATGCCAAAACATATGCCTTAGGATGCAACATGTTTTTAAAAGAAAACAATTCATTAAAGTCCAATGACACTATATATAACAAAAAATTCAAGGCTGGCAACTTTTGCTTCTTACAGGCAGGTAGTATAGTAGTAAACTCATTTGTTGAAGCAAGCAGTGTCCTGCAGAGAAGCTACAGAACATTGTAAAAGCTCAGCTAATAACTTCAGTCATTTTCAGGAATCAAAAAACTGGCTTGTCATTGCCCAGTTTTCATATGCTGTAAGTCATCCATGTGTGGACACTATTAATTCAGTCATTTTCTTCTTAAAGGTGAACCCTACTTTGGGAATTACTGCTGGTTTTCTCAAGAATTCTGACTCAATTTTTCACAGAAAAGGAATCGAGCCATGTCACAGCTTGCATTTCAGTAATCACTTACAGAGCTATCCACGATCTGGATACTAGTAAGATATGGGAGACTCGAACAGCCCATCATGAAGGACATGTTTGTTTCCTGTCACTTGCTCTTCACTCTGCTTTGACCAAACATCTTTATCCCGTTTATTACACGAACTATTATCTAATGAAGGCCAGATTCCGGGAAAGCAGGAACTGAATCAAACATATTACCTAGGCATGGATCCCCCTCCTCCACTACACATTTTTCACTCTCACTCTAATCAACCCATTGGCCATAAATGAGATTTATTACTGGCACCAATTGAAGAGGGGGGAAAGAGCCAGCAATGGGGGGAGAGAGAATAGAGGCCAAGTCACAAACAGCAGGGGGCATGAGCCATGAATCACAGCTGTTTGAGCTTACAACAATTTCAAAAACCAAACAAAATGTGGTAACTGCATTACACAATGCACTGACATAAGATTAATATTGAAAAAAATAAAGAGACTTTTGGAGTGGTGTGATGTCTTCTCGCCAACACGGTAATCTTGCTTTGTGAAATACCCTCATGTTCTCAGTGTATCATCCTTACAGTCCCTGTAGGCACTAAACACAGTACTAACAGATCAACTGTGTTGTGACCCCCAGTTTCCCTGCAGGCCAGGTACCCATCAATTGTCTCACACAGTAGGAAATAAGAACATAAGTGTTGTGCAGCCTAAGCACAAAGATGAACACTGTTTACTTTTACTATTACTGCTCATGAAACTTTTTTTGCACACTTTCCTAGAATTATACTGGTTGTTTTTCTTGTGCAAAATATTCACACTTTCAGTAAATTATTATTTTAGTTCCATTAAAACCTCCAAACAAAACAAACCATTATCATTTTGATATAACACTCTGTAGAGTTGAGAATGTAACACAAACAGCCTGTGTGTTTCTGCCAAAGTCTAGGAGGGGGGAGACAGATCTCACTGCAAGAGGGATTTGACAACAAATGACACCAAGGACATTGACCACATCACTGGGCACTTGTCTAAATCAGAGACAGGAAGCTAATATGTTGTTTATTTCACAGCCACCAACTAGAGGGAATGACATAATTAGAAAAAAGCTACCCACTACTATGGCAATCTCCTGTGTCAAGGCTTGCATACAGTTTAGACTGGTCTTTGCTTCAGGCAACAGACACAGTGGAAACTAGAGAGTGAAAATTGCAGGAAAGAAAAAGAACTGGAGGGGACAGCTTTGAGAGAGCTATTTTCATTTCCTCTTGGTCACTGCTTAAGCTTTCTGAGTCACCACCAAATATCTCAGTATGTTTGGTTTTTGCCAGACATTTTAGATCATATCTTCTTCTTAAACTCAAATTACAGAAGCTACAAAATTCAACCACACACCAGTGATATAGTTACCCTTTATCTATCCTTTATCCTTGGTTTATTCTCTTTTTTTTTACTATTGATGGTGGTACAGCTCCAAACTAAAGCAAAGCTATGTCTTTGACGGCAAACCCTTTATAGCTATGTGAAAAAAACATGAATTACTTCTAGTGTACACTGTAAACTACCATCAAACCACTGACTAAATTTAAGACTGTTACAACTTTAAGTGTTTCTTGTCTTTTTGTGAATATAATAATACAAGAGATGTACAGACTGAGAAGAATTTACCACAGGCGAAGGAAGTGTTTAAGTATGACCGGCCTGGGATTATAGTAGCACGCAATAGTGCTTCATCTGCACCTTATTTAGCTAATACACCGTGATATATATACTTGTCCTCAACCGATACAAATATTTTTATCACAGTGTATACTTTAAGGACCGTCTTGACTTAATACGCAGTACTGGATTGTGCCGAAATGTAGCTTCCACCGTGGACAAAGTAGATAAACTAGTCCTGCAAAGCACAAAGGAAAGCAGCCAAACCTCTACGTACAGTGTTACAGCTCCAACTATTAGCTTAGCGAACGACAAGAGGTACATCTAACACGGGCTCACTGACAAACAAATGTTGGTTTACTATCATTTCACCTTCACAGACATAAGATCTACGGCCAGTAAACATGGGCGACAAAACACAGCAAGATCACATATTACTTTACAAATAAAAGACACACTTTGGGTAGCTAATTGTGCTGGCTAGGTTAGCATAGCCGTTCTTCGACGTTGGGTACGCTCGTTTTAAGCACGGTCTGTGTATGCGCTACTTACTTGAGCCAAACAGCGATGATTTTTGTGACTTTGTGATAAAACACTTGCACTGTGATGCATTTAATAAACATCCCTCTTTGTTCTACTTAAGGCAAATCTAGCACGGGATTTTTGGATGGCCGTTATTGGTTTTTTAGCTATTACAACGCAATGGATTATAACTAAGAAATGAGCTAGCTTGGATAGCTCATGGCCTTTCTTAATGGCAGAGCAGCGCATTATCTACTTCAGACTGTGCGCCTTGTATTTACTACATCGATCTTAACGTCTCCCGATCTCAAGTATACCGATAGCGGATCCTATGTCCGTTTAAACTCAAGCCAGCAGCTCTAACACCGGCGTAGCCCGTCGTACAAAACGTGCGCGCCTAGGAGAGGCTGCTCAGAACGCCTCTTGTTATAAGGCAAGTGCCGATGTGTCGCTCTCCTTTTCACAATATCCTCGAATAACACTTACCGTCAATGCGTTACCTGTTCTCAATCCAAACCCCGAATTCACGTAGTGATTTTAAACGAAGACTCGCGTCAAAGTAATAGATATAAGGAATTTTATCCAACTTATTCTTCGGTGTTGTTTTCTTCACTTCCTGATTGAGACGGTGCCATTTTGAATAGCGCAAAAATATTTCCGCCGCTGTCGTCACGCGCAGTGCCGCTTGTTGATCGAGAGGAGAACAGCCGGGATAGAAATAGTTCAGCCCTGTGCCGTGCGGAACACCTGAACTAATGCCTGAAGTTAGAAAGGATCAATACAGATCAATGACAACGACAACAAATGACAGATACGCCTCAGTTAATCAATAACTAATTGGTGAATAATAACCGAATAAAAACACATGCGGGCTGATTTCAGAATTATACGAGACAAATACAAAATGCAGCTACCGCTTCATTTAGTTACAAAGCCAGCCATCGTGAGTTTAAGGTTCAGCTTGGTTTAAAACATAGGCTACTATTGGGCTGGTGTAATCTGGCATCTAAATAATTAAGATGTTAATTAAACTCTACACTAACATTCAGTGTTATCAATTAGGCATTTTCATTCAAGTAGTTGTTTGAAGGACATCTATAGTATTGAGCACGGTAAAATGTTCTGTTGGACATTGAATCTCCATTTGCTGTTGTTTCACCTGTAAATGACCCTAGATAAATGTTTTGCTCAGGAATTCTGTGGAACCAATGCAGTTTTTCGTAAAATAATAGAATAGAATATACTTTATTAATTCCTTTGGGAAGGTCCTTCAGGGAAATTCGGGTACCAGCAGAATAAATATTATAAAGTAGAATATACTACAGTAAAAATAAAATAAAAAGCCAAAGATAAAAAAGATAAGAGGAATTATGTACAAACATTGCACACCAGCATAGATGGTACAGATATATTATTGCACATATAAATTATTGCATGTGTTTTGTATCAGAATAATGATCATGAATAATGAATGTATAATGACATTAGATTAGAATTTGGACAGATTGTTTTACTACTCACAATTAGAAATACTTTATTAATAGCAGGGGGATATTGCTTGGATTCCAGGTGCTCCATGCATACTCGGAAACAGGTTAGACATTTAAAATAAGGTAAAAAAAGCAAGAATAAAAATTCTAAATAAAATTCTAAACAATATTAAACATTCAAGTTAAATCCAATGCAAAAGCCACAACACCCTACAGTAATACATAATAATACAGCTAATAAATAACTCATGCAGAAAGGTGTTTTCTGAGTAAAAACTAGAGAGAACTCAGCAGGAAATGAATACAATTTTCCACCAAACCAATTAAATACACTTGACAAGTGTATAAAAGGCTAATCAAATATAGAAGGTATAAACAATTAAAAAAATGCACCAATGTAAAGCATATACAATGCATCCTCTGTGTATTTTGGAGGTATATTACATTCTTTAATTAATCCGTCTGACCACTTTCCTGCACAGACTGACTGTGTAAAAATCTGTTTCATTTCTGATGTCTGATGTGAAGAACATGCTCGTCTTCCTCCTGCAGGTCACTATCTTATTTTGGCATCCATCTATTCATTCTATCTTATCGAACGGCAGAGCTGGAAGAGCTCCAGTTGTTTCCAGCAAATCCGCACTGCCACTGCCTTCCTGGTACAACAGTCCCCCTTTTCCCAACAAAGGAGGGCGACGGGAAGCGAAGAGTGGTGTGTGTGCATGTTTGTGCATTTGTTTGTGTTTAAATTAGATATTGTTGTCATATGTCAGCGAGGTGGTGGCTGATGATAAATGCATCCTAGCATGTTTTAGTCACACCTCTAATGCATTATCATCAGCAGCTTCTATTCATTAACACAACACCAGCAGGTAGTTGAAAGTAGTTCTGATATTAGATGACTTATTTAAAAAAAATAAAATAGATTTTTTTTTTAAATAACTAATTCTGTAGCTTTGTGATCACACAGTGGGGTCATTTGTTTGACATATGGCGCCCCCCAGTGGATTGTTTCTGCAAACAGTTTGATGTAAGCTAGATCTAAAGTGACCCGAAAAACCTTAAGTGTTTTTCTTCAGGAACAGGTTAGGTAAAGCACACAGACACAATGAGAAACATTACCTCAAAAAATGTTAGTTTTCACCATCTGAAACATTTCCTACTAGATTTATCATTTTATGCTACAACAATAAGGCTCCAAGTAGATTGAAAGCAAGTTTCAAGTGGTTTAAGTATTGATATTTTTGAATTCAAATACCCATACAGTAATGTAAAATGTACCCTATTACAAGTCAAAATCCTACATTACCTACCGTACATACAGTAAATTATAAGACAGGATAGATAAATCATAGGCTGTCAGTCAGATATTTAATAAGAGGAGATAAAGTTCTGGACGGGGAGCTGTTGTTTCTCTTTTTTTCTTCTGAGCTGTTGGATCATCAACATTTATTGGAATGAAACCAATAAATGATCAGTGGTTAGCATTAGTCTGCTGCAACATGCAGCCAGACACGCTTGCATCTTAATTAGGGACTGTTTTGATCATTGGTGTGAGTGTGACTAGTTGTTTGTTTCTCTGTGTTGGCCCTTCCAAAGACTGGTGACCTCTCCTCCTCTGGCCTAATGACAGCTGGGATAGAAACTCCTACCTGAAATATTGCCAGGATTTATACAATACAACTTGCTTAGCATTGTTACTATTTGTCCTTATACAGCTAACACTCCACACATTTAATAAAAGGCCACATTAATTGCACCACACGGGAATCAGCGTAACTTAAAATGGAATGTAGGCCTGGTCTGTAATACGACTTATGTAAATCTCTGACGAAACCAACTTACACAAGTTTCCACGCAAAAGCTTCTTTGTTACCGCTTCATTATTTTCCCCAGTAAAGGCCGTGCCTTCCTCAGGCCAGTTCTAATTTGATTAATCCACCCAAAGGGTAGCCAGACGGTAAGCTCTGCTCGCCTTCTTTTCCTTTCTCTTCACAATTTAGGACCATTTTTCACATTTATATCATGTAATTTTACCTTATTGTACGCCATGATATACCAGTGTTATAATCTGATATAGGTGTATGCATGGAACAGAGTAATACTGGCATTTAACTGCAATATTTGTCCAGCTTTGCTGTAGGTTCTGCTGTGAGGGAGCTGAACAGCTTCTGAAGAAATGGAGACTTTAGTCTTTTTATTTTCTTTTTCTGCTCTTGGCGTTCTCTATGCCATGAACACTATTCCTGAGCTTCAAGAGTAAGTGAAAACATTTCTAATTTTTTTCATGTAACTTTTAGTAATTAAATATTGTGGCAATAAATTACAGAAAGGCATTTTACACAGATGTATTATACATGCTAAATTTAGAAAATTGTTAGCCACACAAAAACACAGTAATACACTAAAATGTCAAAATAATCACAGATGTAAAAATAACGGCACAGGTGGTATCTCAGTAGCAGACCACTAGAGGACTCTATAAGCTTAAAATCAAGGTTCATTTCTACTTTTTAAATCCTTGACCATTTTATTGCAAATAAGATCCATTTTATTTACCACCTGTGCAAACTCTTTTATTTAATACTAAACAAAAATGAGGCAATGTGAACAGAATTGAAGATGATTTAAGGTCAGAGATAATTACTTTTCTAATAACTTCTTATCCAAGGCTTTTGCCTGATTATTAGGATACTGCCTTCATAATATTGTCAACAGCTGAAGGTTGTACACATGCTCCTGTCCTCCCTTGCACTTTCTACCACCAACTTCGGCATTCCTTCTTTATGAATATTTCTGCTGGCTCTTTTTTTTTAAGTGCATGGACATTGACAATCAATATTGGCTGCACAGAAGAGTTTGATAAATTGCTCTTGACATACAATATGCCTTGTTCTCTTCTACTGCAAACAAACAGTATTATGTGCATAAATCTTCCTGTACTGTTGCATTGGAGAGGTAGCAGGGGAGCTTGCCTTTGCTCTTGCAGCATTTGTTTTCCTTCTGTGAGCACACACTGTGAGTTTTCCGAGGATGTAATGTTGTTTACTAGGAGATATCTTGAGCACATTAATCTTTTCAACTGCAAGGCAGTGGAACCTTTGACCAGTAAACATGGAGGACACTGCTGAACTAACATGGCCTGAGCTTGCTGCTTCCCACACCTCTGGCTATGATTGATTAATGCTCTGTAAAGCTGTGCTTTTAAGCCACTAGTGGGTTTACCATCACTGTGCTGTGAGGTGAGATGTAATGTAGCAGCTGTTACATTTAAAAAAGAAAAGTTGTAGTGTATGCTAAAGATATACAGATATAACTTTATATTAGCTGTGAGCTAATTATTAGCCTAGGTAAATTATAAAAACATAAAAAAGCTTGTAAATATTTGTAAAGGTATTACATATAAAGCAGTACTTTGGAGATCATTAAATTTAAAGTGACACAGCCACCTCACCAGGGATCTCCTGGCACACAAACCTCCACACCAGCACTGTCTTTGTGCATGCAGCATGTCTATCAACTCTCAATGAATCTGCGCAGTTTTTCATTATATCTTAACCAGTGCTAACTCTGTCTGTTTCTTTCTGCAATCTTTTTCTCTTAGCATTTATCATCATTTACTTATTTAGCGCAGCAGAGAAGACTGACACCACTTCCACAGGGGAAGCTAATTAGTAAAGAGAATGAAGCAGAAAATCAGAGAGAGATTGTTATCTAAAAAGTGTCAGCAGTGAGATGTGTTGTTTTCCTCTGTTTCCACAGGCCCTATGTGATCCTGGAGATTGGCGTTGCAGTGTTGGTGGTTGTGTTTCTCTTCTACTTCCTCATCACTCGAGGCAATCCACCAAAGGACCTCTTATTCTTTGGTAATCAGTGCAGCTATGTGCATTTCCCAACATGCGACATACAACATATTTCCACATACAGACTGGGAGAGATTAGTGACTACTATGCATTGTTTTGGAGCTGAGTCCAGCTTCCACGTAAGGATTTCTAGAACGTTCCGCCACTACTCACTGTGTGGGGGTGAAAACATGAATTGTTTTCAGTGTGATGTGGAAAGCTGCTTAGACTGATCAGGCTCAGAGTGAAGCTTAACCAGACTTTGGTGAGGCATGACCGACTCAAACCCTCTGCAGACTGAGGACCTTCATGGCACTTTCACTTACTTAACCTTTAGGTATTCTTATGAGACAGAGTCCCTGATTGACCTTGAAGCTATTTAAAAAGGCTAATACAGAACTAAAATACACTCCACAGTCATTGCTCCCATATAATAACATTAGCCTCCACTCCAATCTCACTCTGAATAAGTAAAAGACGTCTGTATTGAGTTTGGTCATTTGCACCTTTCACACTGAAATTAAGCCTTTCTGCAATAGCTCAGGTCATCGTGCACCTTGGTAGTGTTCACAGCTATTGGTCAAACTATGCTCCATTTCTAGCTGAGGGTTTGCCTTGTAAACAGATCCCTGCAGCTGATGCCAGGAGCAACGCTAGTGGGACAGAAATGAGCTGATATAACAACACTCGCTGCTCAAGGCAATGTTCATATTGTGTAGAAGAACCTCAACAATAAGGGCAAAGCTGCAGCAGGATCTTTTCAATGATAGAGAGCCATAATCCTCCTGCTATCTCACCTGTTAGATGTCAGAAATAAACCTGGTGGTCCCGAGGATTACAGAGATACACAGAAGAGACAAAGTGTGTGTGTGTGTGCTGTGTGAAGGACAGATAGGAAGGATGTGATACAACAGTTTAAGCCATAGTATCTGCACAGAGACACCCATGTTATGAGAGACTGATTTTCTATCATAGCACACTGCAAACCACTTACTAAATCATTGTAATGGTGTTTATAGCCAACCCCTTTGAACTCAAGATCGATACAGACATCTAGGCTTGTTTTAGCTCACAAAATTCATAGAGAAGTACTCGTGTTTTTGGATAAACTGTTGGCTGATCATTTGTTTTATATATAAAATCTCAAAATGCAAAGTATCAGCAATTGTGTAATTTTTTTAAACACTACTTCCCTTCCATAGTGATGACAGCACACAGTGTGTCACTTACATTTCTCATAATGGCTGGAAATACAATTACTGGTGTATATTTAGGTCTGTGGCACCCTCAGGTATATATTTTTGTCCCTCAGTAGAACCTTTTATAAAATGGACTGTAACAGTGTAAGCAGCATGACAGCATGCTTTCTGATGGCCTAAAAGGCTCCTGGCTCTTGCATGCCCGCAATCTACCTCACTGCTTAAGACTTAAGTCGGTTTTCTGGCTTTTGGAGATATGCTACAGTGTAAGTTTGCCCTTTATAGACGTTAATGTTTTCTTTTTTGCTTTTACAGTTTTTGCTGAATTTTCTTTTACTTGTATCATTGACCTGACGAGTGCCTTAGAATATGACGGCATTATATCTGGCTTCATGGATTTCTACCAGAAGACGGTAGGTTTCTTGTTTTTGTCTTTGAATTTAGCTTAAGAAATAAGATTGTTCCTATACTTTGGCCAAACATGCTAAACAAGGTAAATGTCTATCATGACCTTTTGTTCACATAATGTCTGTTCAGGGAGAGCCTTACCTGGGGACAGCATACGCCATCATGATGTGTTACTGGGATGGAATAGCACACTTCATCTTGTACCTGGTGATGATCAGCAGGATAACAGACAGGTGGGTGACGGTAAAGTCACTTCATGTCATGCTCATTTATCTCAGGAAAACACAGAGATCTACATCTATGATGCAGCTATATTTCAGCACAAAGGTTAATTTTTTTACATGGCATGCCTTAAGCCCATTATTTTTTCTGAATTCTAGTTTTCTCAAAGAAATTCTTTCTCCTCCGAGATTCATGGGATGCATTTGTCCCATAAAATCCACATAATGGCTTGAATAAAAATTCTTTTTTTAGTGAAAAGAGCCCTCCTTAGAGTGAGTTAGTCATAAAGTGCAGTCAGTGAGTTCAGGAGTTCAGCAGGAGGACTGCCTTAGGGAGGGTGCTATCATGGAAATTTAATCCTCTTTAAAACAGTATCAGCCTTTCACCACTGGAGAAATTCTGCTTCTTTTTATTATGTGTGGAATATATATATATATATACGTTCTCAAATGTCATCTGTTTATCACCTGACTGATATCGTTACAATATTTGCTCTTGTATTTTTGTGTCTCTCATAGGAAAGCATACCGCACTCTGGGCTTGTTCTGGGCCGGCTCTTTGTGTGCCAACATGAGTGTGTTTATTGCTGGAATAGTGGCAGGTGAGTCTCATCTTTAATCCCCCTTTCACCAGTCCCTTGCTGACGAGCTTTAATCAAGTGAACATCTGCCCCGCCGTGTAGCATCAGTGTCACAGTTGAGCCTGCCAACAAAACCCACGTGCCTCTCCTGCCGTCACAACCCACAGAACAAAGCCCCCCAAAAAACAGACTTAAAGCATCTGTTGTCGGCATTTCAAACTGCATATAGAAGTGTCACAGGATCAAACCTGTCTGCAGGCAATGTGTTGTTCCCTGTGTTGTGTAATCATAGACATACTGTACTGTAAGCTTTTGTCTCAGGTATCTTCCAGAGGTTTTAATAGGACGTAATTACAGAGTTACACAGAAGTGTTTACACAAATGTTTGAGGACAAGCTGATGAAAGTGTCCATTCTTGTCTGCCAGGTAAATATGGGTCAGAGATTCGCCCAGCCTTCTGGATAAATTTCCTCTTTCTTTTGGTGCCTGTGTGGGGAGCCATCACCCTTTTCACCAGGCCCAAGGACAGACCGCTCATCGGTGGATACAATGTAAGCCCAACAATTGAACGCTGAAACCTTTATATAAATGCAGAGGTTTGGAGATGTTCTGTTTTCTGAATGCATTTAATCTTTGTAATTCACATTCGAGCCCAAATGAATGGAGGGTGAGAAGAGGGTGAGTTGACAGGAGAAGTGTGTGATGTGATTATATGAGACTTTTCCAATTAGAGATACCTCATTCTTTTTAAAATGCTAAAATACTTATGGATGACTATATCTGCATGTGTGTGATGAGCATGATGTCACCCACACACATTTAGCCAACTTGGGCTGACTCATATCTTTGATTAAAAGCAGCTGTATATTTATATACAAACAACAGATTACATGGCTGTATGATATACCATAAGTTACTAGTAATAACCAAAAAATTCAGAATTAAGAATCAACATGTAATGTAACATCAATATGTAATTCCCTGCTGCTTTACTGCGCCCTCTGGTGTTTTTTTAGCTTATTGTTTTGGTTTAACCCTTTTAGGTTCAGTCTAGCCAGAGATGTTCAGGATTCAAATAATCCTGAATAGCAAGTAGAATAAACCTGATATCATTGACTGAGAGCATTGCTAAAATGGCTCCCAAGAAAATGTCAAATGTTAAACATTTGTCAAGAATCAACTTTTATTAGGATGGTTTCTATGGCAACTTAAGTGCCCCAAAATAAGTTAGTATTTCACATTTAAGAACAACCAACACACCGACACATAGAAAGCCCCTTCATACATCGGCTCACTCTGCTCCTACTGTGAAAGTATGCAATGCCACCGTGACCTTGACAAATCAGCTCTGTTAATGGCTCTGCGTTGTACATTTCCACACAGGCCCAGCAGGCTCAGAGCATGAGCCTGATCTGGCGTCCCTTTGACATCGTTCTGGTGGTGCTCCTGTTAGCTTCCATGGCCTTCACCATACTCAGAGGACTGGTGAGTGTGAACAGAGCTCAGTCAAGACAGGCCGGATGTTTTAATATCATACAGGATGCATGTTTCTGCAATGCTCCCTCCTGATGTCCCTTGTTATGTTACATAAGGAAGTATATGGATGTTTATACTGTAAAAATCTAACATCATTTTCATATTGGTGATGTTGATCTGTATTATACTGTATGGTGTTCCTGTTATTTTGTCCACTCTCCAGGTGGCTCTGGACTCTCCACTTGAAGCATGTTCTACATACTTGAAGCACTATGAGCCGTACCTGAAGGATCCTGTAGGCTACCCCAGAGTCATGGTGGGTCTGTATGTGCTGCTGCTGCTGTAGCACCTGAAAGGCTCCCCTCCTGCCTGTTTTACATAACAAGCCACATAATGACTTTCATTGATATCACTGTAAGTGTGCTGGAAGCTTGCCCTTATCTCCACCACTCTTTGAGCCATTTTTCCTCATTACAGCAATGAGCATGGGCTGAGAGGTGCAGCAGACTTTTGTTTCTCCCTTTCATTGGCCTAAGGTGGATAACAGATTATCACAGTGACTGGCAGCCGGTCTGCTTTTCTTTCATTTTCTCTTCCTGACCCTCTACAGCTGTTGGTTTTGTTGTGTTTTGTTCGGCACACACAGCTTTGTCAATAGGTTATCCAAAGACCTTGTCAGGGCTGCAGTCCAGGCACAATCACAAGTCATTGATCAGTTGGACGCACCACATGCTGAGAACTTGATAAGCTAATCCCTCGCCCAAAGCCCCCCCATCAGCATCACACTGGGCGGGTACAGAGAGTGTGTGCTGCATGTCTAAGTATGTCTTGGTTAGTGTTATTTGCAAGTCTGTTTGTGTGTTGGTTGTATGTGTGTGCAAAGGAATGAAGTTTGGTTTGTTGCGCACCGTTATGTCTCTGTACTTTCCACCCTTTTCATTCATTGATGATGATGACATGTGACGGCACTAAAAAGGGTGTTTTAACAAAAGACTGAAGGGCATATATGATTGGCTTTCAGGCCGAACTCATTAGAATTCATCTGGACCTCAGACCGAGAATGAATAGAAACCGTTCACTCTATAATTTGAAGGAAACTGGCTTTCATGCACCAAATATTTTAAGTTGAAGGTCAGGACAGTCTCAGTAATGACCCTTGTGTGGAAGTAGCCATTTGTGCTGAGGCTGCAAAATGTGCAGAGCTGGGAAGCCGCAAAGTACTGCAGTGCTGCATTTAGGAACAATTTAGAAATACAGTGACTTTGATTATTTCCATCTAGACTGTTTTGATGTGAGTCGTCTTACTGCATGTAAACATCGATGCTGTTCTCCTTGGTTGAGCTGCAGCATTTGTCGGCAGATATACACATTTACTTCTGTGCAGTGCTGGGTGTGTAGTTTTTGAAAGTGATAATAAAAGATTCATCATCTCAATAAGAATAAAAAACAATATTTTTGATACACGCATTCTTTTGCAGACACTGGAAAACCTGAGTTATTTTCTCCCTCCACTGGGTAGAGCCACTTCGATGTAAGGGAGTGTGTTTTGTTATGTTGAGCCTTAAGCAGTCCTCTTCTGTATTCTCTGTGAGTAGGTGAAGTGCAGTGTGGGCCAGAGGAGAATGAGGATGTACTGTATTAATTGTCTGCTGGAGTGTTGGTCAGGGCTCAACAACATCGACTGACAGTGATGGAGAGTCCATTCCTCTCCACGAGGCACTTCTGACTAAATCCACAGCAACACTCAGTGGAACACACACTATATTACTGTTTGCAGGGAGTAAAATGAATATTAATGTGTGTATTATTTCTTTTAGATGCTGCACTTGTTCTTTTATGGACTGCCCCTTATGGGTGCTTTTGTTTACGGCCTCCTCAAACCCGGGTGCACATGGATGTCAGACTGGACGATGTTCTTCGCTGGAGCCATGATCCAGGTAAGACCGCAAAGACAAACAGTCAATAAGTGAAACTTGGTCAGAATACATAGCCTGGGCTACAGCTGTTGCATACTGAAGTGGGTTGCATTGACGGTTTGTTGCGTCGCATTAAGTTACTGCGATAATTGCTGCCACTGATTGATTAAAGTTTTTCATCAGCAGTTTAACTAAAAGGAGGTCTGACAAGTGTCACTGCAATTAACTCCTTGTTGTGAGCCTGCATGCTGTTTATAATGAGCTGGTCCACATTTATGCTTCGAAGCATATTCTCTGTAATAAACAAGCCCATGGTGCTTTCTCTCCTTATTGATCTAGCAGCAAAACTGCAACCATGAGGAGAAGAACTTGATTAAAGCCTTGTTTTGTGGCACACATGAAGAGGCAGAATGCACCCTCCCTCTCTTATAAATTGGCAGCCTACACCTGTACATTCCGTGTGCAGTGGTGTATCTCCCATGTTAGAAGCTTTTCTGTACGTTTCAGTGGACTAATGACTAGGAAAACAAAGCACTTTTATTATTGTTAGCGAGAGTTAGTGGAAAAAGAAACACAGAGGCATCAAATGTCCTGTCATTAGGTGTGAACAGAGAACCGAACAGACAGTAGAGTGCGTGTCAGCGCTGATATCATTACGGTAACATACTCTAACATCTCTCTTGTCTCCTTTCAGTGCCAGTGGGCCCACATCGGAGGGTCCCTCCACCCTCGTACCACAGCTCCATTTCGGATCCCAAATGATGCTTTCTGGTTGGTGCTGGCAGCTAACTTGCTCTACACAGCCACTCCTATCCTCTTGGCGATGCGGGTTAAAAATGACCCCTATTTCTTCCTGAAAATTTCCCCTTTTCCTGGGCAGACAGGCTTGCCAAATAGTGAGGAGAAAGATACACTTGTAACGAAGTACAAGCAAAAATGATCATTCTCCATCTTCTCTGACCTTTGGAGATAATTATATATCTGATGATTCAAGACGAGCTGTTTTATTTCAAATGCCACATTTCAAATGCCAAAATACAAGATTATGTTGCTCAACTTTGGGTTTAGTAGTTATTTAATTGTTAGTTTTTCATGCTTAAATAGTGAAGCAGCTGCTCGGTGTAACTATGATCGATAGCAATGCGTTTAGCAGGAGAACTCCCCATAACTCACCATTTTGGTTCATACTACAACACTTCATTGTCTATTTTAAGAATTGCCTCAACATTTGGACACACTTACATGAGTGTGGAATACAGTGAAATGTCTCAATAGCTGTGACATTAGACAAGCTTGACTTTTCATGCAGTACCAATATCAGGCCACATGTTTTGTTTTCACTTTTTCTGTGATGTCAGTATCTAAGTAATAAAATGGCACAGAATCATGGCCTGTTGTAAAGGAAACAGAATGTTAAAACAGGTGTTAAAATAAAAGCAACTGCTCGGCTTTGCTTGAATCTATAGAAGATGGCTCTTTGGTTCTAACTGGCTAATGGAGGCTATTAATCTCTGTGGGGTCCTTATCAGTTGTGGCTACCATTTGTTGAAAACAGAAGAAGTCTTCCAGGTGAAAGGTGAAACTCACACAAGCCCGGCCTTCCTTGTAGCACTTAGATGAATCCTCACATATGGCAGATAATTGAGCATAAAAGCACATAGGGTCATTGAACCTTCCATTATTTTTTGCCTTAAGGACTCAAACAAATGTCTGTTTGATGGCCCACACTGCTGCTGAGGTCTCACACACTGAGGAGGACTGGTTCTTTTTACAAAAGTTGTGTTATAAAAGAAGAAAACTGAGAATTATTTGCAGCAGCTGTGCACAAATCAGAACAGGTGTGCACTCAGAGTAAGACCAACAATAAGAGTCATATAAAAGCAAATAAGCATGGATGGGGTTTGCAATCTATAAATGTGTTCTGTCAAATTCATACTAAATTTGTATAAAAAACAAACACAACACCTGACAAACAAATATAATATGTGGCATGTATTCTGTTCTCATTGCCACAGTAAACAAAGTCTGTCATACTTTCTATTTCTACACCTCTGTCACTGGTAAAATATACGTCTGGCAGCCAAATATTTATTTATTTAAGATAATAGCAGAACAAGGCCAACATTTTGGTGTGTGTATGTCGTAAGGGAGGGACAAGAACAGATCAATAAGCAGTTCATCAAAACGTTGTATAACTTTAAATCTTCTCAAAGCTATGACTTTAAAGAAGAACACACTGTCCATAAAATATGTGGTTGTCCAGTGAATTCAATAGTAAACATGCCAGTGATGCCAAGAGAGAGCAGTGTCCTGAACTACAGTCACATCAGCCAAGCTGCTTTATTGTTGCTGTTTTACTGAGTTCTAGCTGACTGATAGAGTGGGCTGCCTCCATCTCTGAATTAATTTATGAACACATATTGACTTTGAAGCAGCATCATATTTGTTTTGTTTTCTGTTTGTTTACCAAACATGATGTTCTACCAGAATATGGACACTCAACCACTGTATGTATTTGTTGGCCTCTGTTTTTCTGGTTTTCTGTCGAGCTCGTGAAGCATCTGATTAATGTTGAAACAGGAAGCCCACAAACACAAAAGGTTATCAACCGAACACAGAATCCTATTATATATACTTTAAAGCAGCAACAATTAATTCATGAATATTTGAGCTGTTAGGCTGGAAGCAGGAATATTATCAGGACATTTTCCACTGGTTTATCCATCAAATATCTGAATGCATTGATTGATTAATCACAGATAAGCAATTAATAGAATCAATCAGTAAATAATTACTTTACTGTCCACATTTTGTAATTGTTTCCTTTTCCTAATGTCCTAAATATTTGCTGATGTTACTATCTAATCACTATATAATAAACAGCAATTCTAAACCCTTCACAGGTCCAGTGAAGCAATGCACGATAAGAGATCATCATATGCAATATATTTACATTTTACAGCAGAGAATATACTATTATAATATATTTTTACCATAAGCTACAGACCACAGCTGAGCAGAAGTCTGATTGAACTGAACTTTTGGGAACTTTGAGGACCTTCAGTGGCATGTGGTGTAAAGCTGAATATTGTCTGTTCTATAACCATGTTGCATAAATTATTGAACAGCAGTATAAGTGTGAAACCACAGTATGCTCTCTGTGCTAGAAACCCGACAGCACAGATCATTAGCAGAGGCTGAGGATGTACCGACACACAGCATAAGCTAATGTAAACTTCAACAGCAGCTCTTGTCGCTCACTGTTGTGAACACACACACAGCTGCCTATCTCACAGCTTTTCTTTTTCACTTTAAGCTGAAAAACAAGACAAGTCTCTTCCATTCTGCATTCTGTCTGATCCTGGGTCCCCAAATTGCCAGAATTTCATCCCTTCCCTGCTTACACTCTGTGATCCTCTTTGTTTCTTTTCTGCTGATTGAGGCTGCTGTGCACACGCTCTGTGTGGGCGGCTCAGTAAATGGTCTACTGCTGCTCTCATCACTGTCTTTTACAAAGACATCAAATGAATGACTTGTGATTTGTAATGTTTTTGTTAGCATACACAAATGCACTTAAATGACCACCAAGCTAAATGGAGAAAGCTGGAATTAGATAAAGACCATTACTGTGAGGAGAAGGGTTTCTTCATATGAAAGACTGATAATACAAAACCCTGATTCTCAGCATGTAATGTAATTGACAAACACTGAATCTAAAGCTTCAGTAATACGATGCTTTGGATGCAGTTCAGTCATGCTATATAAGGACTCGTGGGGTTTTCTTGACAAAGATAAAAAAGGTTATTTATGTGGTTAGATAAAGCCCTTTAAAACAGCATAGTAACCCTTCTCTCCATCCCTACCCCATCAATAACAGCAGCCCACTCATAAGTAATTATCCCTCGTACTTCTTACGAGCAATAGGCCAACAGATAGAGAGAGAGGCAGGCTCATTTAATTCACTCTCCCTCAGCAGCTTTTTCGTGCTGAAGCGTGGCATTGCTCCTGCTTGCACATGCTACCAGTGCATTCTGCCTGTGTGACAGAGGCTTTAAATCAAATGTGGCCGCTCCAAACAGCTCTGTAATCCCATGATGGGAGTCACAGGGGAGCTCTGCTGCAGATGTCTGCAGGCGGCCCTAGAGGGATGCGGAGTGAAAAATACAACTAAACAATTCACACTGCAGGGATGGAAGGATTAGAGAGTTATCACTGTAGAATAAAGAAATGTTTGCTGAATTTATGAATGCACAGACCAGCTCTCTAAGGAAAAAATCTTGTAATTGATTCTTAGCTAAGACATGTTGGCACCTGAAATTCTGAGAGTGAGGCCTAACCTGAACCTGGATTGCTCCTTTAAGTAAGCAAATAGTGTCCTTGTGGTAGCAAGGCATTAATGTAGATTATTGACGCTTTACCTCCTCAGCTGCCATTTTGATTCATTTTCATGTAATTCTCTTCTATTCTTGCTATACAGAGCTAATATGGTGACCATGAATGGTCCTAGTTTAGACTGAGACAAAAGATGCTTTGTGTCTTGGTTACCAACTAATTTGAAGTGTGTTGTGCACCTTTTTTAGTTAAAAAAGTGCTGATGCTGACCATGTGACCTGGGACAGGTATATAAGTATGTATATTTGAGACATGTCAAATGAATAATGATGCATTAGATATGGACCTCTGGATAAGCGGTTGAAGATGGATGGATGGATGGATAGATACGGACCAGTCTTCCTTATCTGGCTCATGCTGTCTGCAGTTAGTGTATATTTACCCGTGAACTCGTGAATTAAAATGTAGTGCTAATTTGCAGGCAGTACGTCTGTACACATGAACTGATAACTAGTAACATGCTGTAACTAAAAACACCACAGCTCTCACAGATCTTTGTCCAAAGAAACCATTTCTTCCTTCCATGCACCTGTATCAAATTCTTTCCTTCATTTCGCTTTTACAAACTGGGCTTTTAAATCCTCAAAATCCACCTCGCCAAATCACTGGTGATAGATGTTTCTTGCCCCTGGTTGTTCTCAGTTCATTTTTTATGCATTTCATCAGAGAAAATTACCTCCCTCCTAGGTAACAGGTAATCTTAGACAAATCCTCTGTGTTTAAATAGCATTGGAAAAAAGCTGCCTGGAGTCTATTTCTCAACTTGTAATAGATTTATGGGAGGATAATCTGTCTCTGCTTTGCTCTAAGGGCAGCAAACTGGAGCAACTCGTGTGCAAAAGCCTTGTCTAGATACTGTGGTTACAAAACAGAGAATATTTGCTCATTAGAGTGAAACCAACGCACCATTTAAGAGCATGTTTAATAACACTGGACGACATGACAGCACTTTTGCAAAGCAATCAGCTGTTGGCTCAGGCCTGAAAGCAAGCTGTCAGTGCTGTCGACCTTGAATTTCTCACTCCCACAGTACATCACTTCATTGTCTGTGTGTGCATATTTTTCCTCTTTTGCTTCATCTCATGCAGATAGTGCTGTGATACTCTAAGGAGAATCTGGACACACGCCTCAGAGTGTGGGCCCTGCTCTTGCAGTGATGCCACATAGATCTGCAATAGAAGCTGCAGAGCAGCTGACAGATCCTCTTTTCTGCTCTCCTACAAACTGCAAGTCAACTTGAATATCAGCAGCAACAGTATGCAATAAGAAAGCCATCAAGTTTAACACAAAGTGCAGCTGCCACTTGCTGAGTAGCCCATCTCTTCTCACTGTATGGTGCACTCATATTAAGGGCCTTACCATCATGCTCATGGAAGGGTCTGGTAGCATCTCTGTGGTTCTCAAGAAAGACTTTTATTCTCACCACTGATGCTGTTGTTTAACTCTTTATTTCCATGGTGAAAGGATGCAGAAAAGAAACTCATAAACACACAAACAGGCCCGCCTTACTGCAGCTGACATTGCCTGCTCCTAAATCAATAAAACTTAAGGAATGCACGCTCCTACCTGAGAACCCAAAAACAAGACTTAACACAAACTGCAAAAAAAGTTTGATGTGATTACAGATAATGATGGGAGGGTTGGGGACTTTAAAGGAGCAGTCCATGAAGTAGGGCAGAGTGACAACAGCAGCCTGGTGGAGCTGGGCGGATGATTGGTAGATTGTGTTAATATTGGGTCAGACAGGACAAATTGAGGTGATGACTAACAGTAAAGTGGCTAAGGGCTCAGAGAGTGGCCATCAAAGAAAGCTGGAAAGATATCTAGTTTGTTGGCAGTGAATTCAGCAGGTAACCTGAGGCACAGGCAGACCAAGGTTACATAAAAGCACTGTCAAAAAGGGGAGACTCTGTACTGAGGTAAGGATCTGAGTCCCTGTAATGAGAGCCAAATTGAGTATTGAGTATTTCCCAGCAGGTCTTTTGGGGTTTTCCCTGTATGCTGTGAGCTGTTAGTAACCACAAAAAGTACTCTTACGAAGGGCAGCTGACACGGTCATGAGCACCAAGCTTCATACTGATGCATGGATTAGATTAGTCTTACACACAGAGAGAACAAACTGTATATAACTGAGTATAAAAACCAAGAATCAAGAAACTCTATTTATTACCGCCTTTCTCCTCCTTGGCTATAAAGTTGATTGGTTTTCCCAAAAACAATCCATCTTGATTTTCTATAATGGTTTCATAACAGGCCCTGATCACTCTGTAATAGCAAGACTGTTTATCCTGAATGTTAAACAAGGTTTCACTGAGAGAACTAAAGTGACAGTAAATGCTCTAATGAGCATCTGCAAATGCACAGACAGACCTATCCACACACAGTGCACAGTCAAATATCTGCTGCGTCATCGGAGGACTGCGGGACCCACAAACAGCGGTGGTTCCCCTGCAGTGCGAGTAGAACAGTGATGGGACTGGAAACAGAGAGAGAGAGAGGGGGAGAGGTGAGTGCTGCTGCAGAGCAACGGTTAGCCGGGCAGAGGAGTAAAACGCTTCCCATCTGCTTCACCCAGGCATTAATCCTGTTCTGATAGTCATGGTAAGTTCAAATCACGTCTGTGCTCAGATGCTGTGGCTCTGTTATGCTGTGCATCATGACTGTAAAACTGCAGGGAAGACCACTGCACTAACCTTGATAGGAATGGCTGTTATATTGTGTGCATGCAAAAGAGCTGCTTTACTAACTTTGCTTGTGGCCTAAATTCATGACCAGACTGTTTGCACTGCAGCAGTGCCGTTTTACTCAGGAGGTCATTACTCATATGTGACACTGACAATGCAGACCTATAGCAGCGCATACAGTAGCAGCACCCCCACTTGACTCCACTGTTGTTGTGAGGACTGTATTACATAGACAGTGGAATGAGCACAAAGTGATGAACTTGTGGTCGTGCTCTGCAGAGTGCTGTATCTCCTGTAGATAATCATAGATTTAACGTAATGATGCAGCATCACTGGTGTCACATGCTGGGTCAAAACCTGTATCTGGAACAGCAGGACTCCGTGCTAGCATTACACACGCACCCATAATGAGCACTTTACCAGAAAATGCAGCACCATCCAGGACGAGCTGTGCCATCTAGTAATCTTTTGTTGGTTCCTGCCAGAGAACAATGTTTATGACAGACTTTATACAGAATATGTCTCCAAGAAGCACAACAGATGCCAGGTTTATTTTTCTTCAGTAAATATAATGACTCTGTTGTTGTTCCTATGTGCATATAGTCCTTTGTTGATAATTGGTTCTTACTGACCTAAGTTCCCCTCAAAACTTTTCAAACACTTCCTGCAGACATTTGGCACTACAGATAAACAAAAAGAACCAAACAAGCTTTCAGTGTGGAATTTCTCTTCTTTTCATGCTGTGAATGTGAGCTAACAGGTTTTAGGAAGTGTATGAGGCAGACTTCTCAGTTTTCTTCAAGCATGTCTCTTTCTCTCAAACCAAACGAAGCCAAGTCACCTAACCTTATTTTCTTCAGAAACCTGGAAATAATCAGTTGTCTGTTATCTTTTTTTTGGCTTGGCAGCTGAAGTATGATTTCTCTGGTTGAGTTTCAGCATGAAACTGAAAGTTGGAATGCAGACGTGATTCCAAAAAAGACCTACCAGAATATAAACAGACATATTTTCAGGTCTTTATTGTAACTGTGCTGTTTTTTCAATTTTCTCCTCATTGGTCTGTGATGGTGCTGTTTTTCTATGATCTGTCCTCTCCTGCAGTTCTCAAAGCAGCCTCAGCCACCAGCCTTTGACAAAATGTTCTTTGTGGTGTTCATCCTGACTTCTGCACTCTCGGTGTCTTCCCTTCCTGCTGATACAGAAAAAGGCAGAAGAAAAGTGGTGCATGTTCTCGGTAAGGACATTTCAGCCATTCATGTGTTCTACACAAAGTGAGGAGGTCTCCACTTACACTAAGATGAGCCTGTACTCTAAACATTTGTAGCATCCACTGAAACTTAGAGACAAATATGCTTGACAAAATGTCTCTCTCAAAATGTCAGGCTCAAAATGAGGATTCATACACAGACACGGGCAGATTCCATCAAACAGGAGGCCAATACGTCAAAACAAGCAGGTAAAGAGAAAAGGAGGAAGCATGGTGGTTATATACAGATAAATACACACAACAAACAAACCACAGCGAAGGAGGATTTATTGGAAAATAACAACAGGAACAGGAAAGAGGAGCATACAAATACTAAATACTCACAGGGCCGATTTAATAATAAAACAATGGTCCATGCAAAATTCAGAGGGAAAATAACAAAAGGAGGAAGAAGGAAACACAAGAGAAGTGCCTTCCAAAATAAAAGAGCTGATACTCAAAACCATGACAGACAAACATAAATTTCACATTTCATTGTACATACATATTATATTATATATATAAATAATATATAAATAAATAATATATAAATAATATATTACATATTTCTGAGTCACTGTCTTCGTCCATTCGTGTATCATCATAACGGGGTTTCCAATAAAATTATCACAGCAATATGTACAAAAATAGGTTGATACAGCATTAAATATTATTCACATAAAATTGTGATGAACACAGGAAAACAGTGATTAGACAACAGGAGAGCAGACATTTTTTTCCTGAATAGAAGATTTTAAAATATTTTACTGAAGCTGGCGACCTTCCCATGGCCCCTCAGAGCTATTCACTGTGTGTGTGTGGGTTTGATTGACACTTTGGGCAGAAGTAACAAAAACTGCATGTTGTAAATAATGAATATCTTCTGTGAAAAGAAGTCGAATGCATTAGAGTACAGACTGACGAGGACAGAGGGGGACACATTCACAAGGGGTAACGAGACACAGGTGAACACAATCAGGTAATCACAAATGGAGGGAACACAAGAGGAAGTAAAACACAAGGAAATACACGAGGACAACAAGACTTTCAAAATAAAACAGGAAACAACCAAAATGATGACAATTACACTAAAATAACCAAGAAAACCAAGGATTTAAATGAGAACAGAGCTCAATGAACGCAGGATCATGACCCGATGAGGCCACTTGGTGCATGATAAATGCCAAATTTACGCGCTACTTTGTTTCATCTTGAGTAAATATGCTTTAAAATAATCATACACATGAATGTTTACATTTCAGTCTTCCTAACTGCAGGGACAGCAAAAAAACTCTTCCCATGCTGCTATATTTCACTGCCAGCTATATGTCTGTAAATCTTAACAGTACATTCTGTTGTTTGTGTGTTGCAGAACACCTTTTAGTGTCAGGAAGTAATGTGCCTAAAGTTTTCATTAAATAACACTTGATGTGCTTTCACTACTGATGGTGATAAACAATTTGGCAGAGAGCGCTTTAAGCAGTGACAGGACTAATTGCTGCCTGGCATGGATAATTGTAGGTGCCTTTATCTGGTCACAACATAGCAGAAAACCTCTTGCAGCTGCTCATTAAATGTTTAAATTGTCACGTCACACTTGTTGTGTGCATGCTCTTTGGTTGCCTGGTCACACAGTAGATCTTATTACTCAGCACTCAGCACTGAGTCATTTTGTTGAATCACACTCTGCAGAGGTGAAGGTTAAAATTTTGGAGAGGGTAATCTGATGACAGATCAAGGCAGTGGGGTGAATACACTGCACAGTGGACACATGTTCTATTAGCAGATACATTATGGAGGCGTCTCACTATGACCTGCCTCTCAAAGAGGATTTACCATTACAGCTATAAGCATTAATAATGTCATGGATAATTGTGAACAACATTATAAGGACATGGCAGCACTTGTTTGTATGTAGTGGTAAATTTCCTACATTGTTTCTAATTCTCGTATCAGTGACGCATTCTCTGACCAAGTTGCACTGTTCAGATAAGATTTATTGTAAAGAATCATCAACCAAAAAGCATACGATCAGTGAAAATGTTTAATCACTTAAACCCAGCCTTCATTTTCCACTTCTATGCCTCAGAGGATGACACAGGAGCGGTGATTGTGCAGACAGCTCCTGGAAAAGTGGTGACACACCGGGGTGGCTCCATCACTCTGCCCTGCAGATACCATCACGAACCCGAGAACACTGACCCTGCTCGTATTCGGATCAAATGGACCAAAGTGACAGATGCACTGCAGTTTGAGGATGTCTTTGTAGCACTTGGAAGGTAAAGCTATAATCAATCTTTTATCAATCGTTTAATGAATTCTCAGGTGTGGGACCAAAACCAGCACTTCATTTCTACATGCTGGATAGTTCTCCACACATCCTCTGAGCTCATTCAGAATAATTTTGCTCAGATAAAGTGTCTGTCTGATTGCTGCAGGCAGCAGCGTGTGTTCGGATCGTACCGAGGCCGTGTGTTTTTGGAGCAGGCAGGACCTAGTGACGCCTCACTCATCATCCAGAATGTCACACTGGAGGACTACGGACGCTATGAGTGTGAAGTTACCAACGACATGGAAGATGATACTGGATTTGTCAACCTTGATTTAGAAGGTCAAAATCATCCAGAAAAGATGTTATAATGATGATGATGAAATGTCTAATACTTGATTGGGTGGTGAAATATCAAATGTTGCCTCACAGCCAACAGTAGTTCTGTTTTCTGTTCCCTGTAGGAGTGGTGTTTCCCTACTACCCCCGTGAGGGGCGCTATAAGCTCAACTACCACCAGGCTGAGGATGCATGCAAACAGCAGGATGCCATCCTGGCCTCTCATTCACAACTGCACAAGGCAAGTTCAAATACTCTCTATTGGTTCGGACCTGTATGTATGCATGTAGAAGTTTTAGAGCAGATTCTTCCCTCCATTATAAGAAGCTGTACCACAATCAGAGATAAACTACAGTCTGAAAAACATTCTTTCATATGACCCACTAACCTATATTATCATCTTCCACAGGCCTGGCTGGATGGACTAGATTGGTGCAATGCTGGGTGGCTGGAGGATGGCTCAGTCCAGTATCCTATCTCCCATCCCAGAGACCAGTGTGGTCGTAAGGACAACCCAGCTGGTGTTCGTAACTATGGCTACAGGCACAAGGAGGATGAGCGCTATGATGCTTTCTGCTTCACTTCCAAGCTTAACGGTGAGACAGAGACACAGTATGTAGGTTTGCCTCTGCACTTCATGTCCATCTGCAAAGCCATAAAACCAAAAGCACATATAGCACCTATAGTATTTGTGTCTGTGGTTCATTAGCGGGAGTGAGCTGGATTGTTGTGTAGCTGTATAGATGGAGGACATATCATGTGTGTTGGACTGGGGGGAATCAGGCGCATGTCTCTGATCTCTGCCTATGATCTTACAGGCCTGAGGCCATTGGATTTAAATCAGGCTATGTAGATTCAACCCTGCTAGGGCCACAGTGTCCTCTGGGTGCTGAGGTTCGCCTTTCATCTCCCAGTACTTTGATTTACATCACATTCCCGCAGAGAGTCTGCACACGTCACCTCCAGGTTTATAAAAAAATAGTTTTGGGGAAAGATAGAGGCTGGCTTACTGCATGAAAATAATGTGGAGGCCCAGGGCAGTTGGACATGTGACATCGTCCACATGTATGTACGCTAAGGAGGCATCAGAGTTTTTAAACAATGAACTGCTCATCAGTGAAATAACGTTTGCTTTATCACAGAAAAATAGCTAAGATAGTTAGAAGGGAAAATAAAGGAGCTACCAGCACCGCTAAATACAAACTGAAGCATAAACAGAACATTGACGTGCTGGATTGAACAGGACAACTAGACTCAGGGAAGGTAAATGTCTGAGCCAAGACTCCAGTGAGTGTTAGTTTTCAGCTTTGGTCAGTCAAGTCAAACCACATTAGCTGACCTGCATCTCTGGTTCTCACAAACCACAGAGGAGAGAGAAAGTGCTGTGAGAGCTTAGCTTTAACAACCCAGCCGAGACCCCTAATGTAACAATACATATTCAGGACTAGAAAACTAAACAGCTGCTGCTACAGTCTTCACTGGGTGATGGAGGTGAAGGTGGGTGGACAGGTTGGTGGTGTTACATTCATGTAACGAGTGTTTCGCCCTCATCTGTCATCTCCTCCTCTGTCATGATGTCACTCGGCAGTAGTAACCACACGCCGTGCTAATTGCGGTTACTGTGTTTTCCTGGTTTATGGCAGGTTGCACCAGAGTCATGCATTACTGCCAACTAGTATGACAGGGTGAGAACATAGAAATAAGAGTCACTGGATTATTTATGCAGTACTATTACCACAGTTCCACAGCTATTGGTACATGGGCTAAGATAATTGACTGGCTGTCTTTAACCGTGATGAGGAAAAAGATGTTGAGTTTGGGAAACATTACATGAGGTCTGATTAAAGTCATATCATTCTCCACGAAATGTCTAAATAAATTAAAAATGCTCTTCATCTGAATCTCACACTGCTCTGGAACCTCTACTCAGTGAGAAAAAGGTAGTATGACAGGAACCTTAAACGATTCGTTCATGGCTTCCCCTGTGTGTTAATTACTGTGGACAGTCTGTTGTGGGCAGCAGGCTTCAGCAGTGGTCGTGACCGATACTGTGTCTCAGTCCAGCTGGAAGGTATTTACTGAAAGTCCCTGGGGAGATATGAGACAATATTCTGCCTCTCTAATAGCCACCAGTCATATAAACAAGCATAAAATCAATAGCTGAGCCAAGTGCAAAGCTGAGGTTGCAGACATGATTTTTGTAAGCAGTTGTTGGGAGAAAAAAGTAGCTCTTTATTCTTGGTTCCTTATTGCTTGTTCTGATTCTGCTCAGTTCTGACAATTTTAGCAAACAGGGTGCCAATGTCTTCAATACTGCCAGGCAAAACATCCCCTGAGAGATGAGATGGAAGCAAAAATTGAAGCATTTTAGGAGTAATTTTGAGTTAGGGTCCTGTCTGTTCACACTTTATTGCCTTTCCATTTTGAGCAGGTGCTGGAATGATTTGATATTCTGAACACAGAGACCAGAAAATCTGAAACCCTCGGGGCTCAGCTGGTCTCTGGGGGCTTCCCTCTCTCGTTCCCTTCTCTTTTGCCTCTTTGAACACAGCACTGTCCCTGTTTTCCTTCGCCCTTTCACATGTTCTCACCACAAACACCGTCCCCCTCTGCTCTCTGTCACACTATCCCTGCAGGCAAAGTGTACTTCCTGAAACGCTTTAAGAAAGTGAATTATGTTGAGGCAATGAAGGCATGCACTCGAGATGGTTCAGCGGTGGCCAAAGTCGGTCAGCTGTACGCAGCATGGAAGTTTCAGCTCCTGGACCGCTGTGAAGCTGGCTGGTTGGAGGATGGCAGCATCCGCTACCCCATAGTCAACCCCCGTTCTCGCTGTGGAGGATCCCAGCCAGGAGTCCGACACCTGGGCTTCCCTGATAAAAAATTCCGCCTCTATGGAGTCTACTGCTTCCGCAAGAGCAAAGATGAAACAGCAGGTGGGAATGAAATTACAAAAAGTATCACAGATAGTTTGACAAGGAGGGAGAGCAACAACAGCACCCCCATGAATTCCACGAAGGTGATTTAAAAACTGAAAGCAGGAGAGGGATGCAATTTTAGATTTGACTGCAACTGTCGCCTAGCAGCCAGACTCCATTCAAAGCTTTTAAAGTAACAACACTCAGTCAAGATGTACTCATTTGCACATTTGCCAGAGAGAACACACAAGACTGTGTAAAATTAAGGGTGACATCTTTATTAGGGAGTTTTTTCTTTCTTCTCCATTCAGTCAGTCATCTGCCTGTGAGTGTGGTAGCACATCTGTCTGTATAAGATTAAACAGCAGCTTGATCATCATTCAGGCAGCCTCAGATCAGAGAGTCTGCCATAAATATTCTTATTATGTGTGTGTGTGAGTATGTGTGTGATCACATTTGGCCCCTGCTGTGACTCCTGAGCTCTGAGCCCTGCATGTACAGTCTGAGCCAAAATCCTGATGCCAGGGCGGGAACATTCATTACTGTGTGAGATGTGGCTGACTGTGTGGAAAAATATCCAGGATGCCCTGGAAGTTTTGATTGTACCAAGTGTAACCGCCTGCATCTGGGTAACATCGCTTCGTTAGCAAAGCTCTGGCACAACATGAGTCATTATTTTTTTGTCCAACTAAAACCTGGCAAAAATCATCATCAGAGCTGAACGGGGCACGTAGGAGCCTAAATGTTGCACTAGCTCCAGAGTAATTGCACTTTAAATACATTAAGCTTTATTTTATGATAGCATCTTAGCTTAGACCTAAGCATGTTTCATTTGGCTGAGAGTAGTTTCAGGGGCTCAATAAGCAAAAAATAAACAGATAATGCTGGGAATCCTACATGCACCTTTAAGCTCCAATTGCACACAATCTTTATCACAGAGTATTTGCAACTACTGAATGATGGATGTTCTAGAATATAATAAAACTGAAAAAGTTGATTTGAACGTGTGTGTTGGTGCACTTTGTTTTTGATTTGTGTAACATGTTAAAGAAACATGATGCAGACAGAAGCTGCATGCTTCCATGGTGACGTCCATCTGTGTACTCTGTATGAAGGCTGAAGGGAATTCAACCAAAGCTGGGGCCACATAACTGTGCTTTACTCTAAGAAGTTAGTAGATTGTTCTTAGAGTCGTGTATTTGTGTCACAGAGTTCTCCTGGTTTTCAGGTGACACAGTTGGTTATAAGGTCAGTTTGAACCACAAGAGAAGATACTTTAAAACAAACTGTAAGGAAGCATATACGGTAAGATTCTACAGATTAAAATTAATAAAAATGTTCCGAAAAAGCAGGTTAGACTTTAAAATTGTCACATCTTTACGTCAATTTATGTGACCTCACATGTCTCGGGATGTTTACATTTGTGTCGGTAATTGCCACTAATAGTTCTAAGTCTATAATCAGAGCAGGTGTTACAGTGGATAATTCATGTTTGACTGTGGAGGAAATGTGCTGCACATGTTCCACTGTTTGCGAGCAAGGAGGCCGAGAAGGAGAGACGGCTGAGCAGGTCTAAGTGGGAGCGTGTTGGTGTTGCGCCAACACAGCAGAACAAACCATATCATCGTCATAGCAACTGGCAGTGCGTAATTATGTCAAGTTCACGGCAAGTCCAACAGCACCAAATAAACGCAGCAAGTGACAGACTTGTACTGTGAAAAAAAACACGTGTGCTATCAGCGTATGTGCTGCTATTTATATGTTCAAAGACAAAAAGAAAATGGCTTCACAATGACCTCTGTGATCGAAGTTGCTCATTTTAATGGTTTGCTGAGTACTCTCTGCAGCCCCATTAGTTTGCATAGTACAAAATTAAAGTCGCAGTCTCTAAATTAATAAGCAAAGTCCTACTTGACGCACCATGACATGTATAATTTATGGAGGATTACCTTTGCAGCATTTCAGCACCAAAGATAGTTTTAATGTGCTCAAGATTGTGATGCTAACCCATCTGAAATCCACTTTGCATGCCATTTAAATAGCAAACTCCATCTTATATAAGAGGCAGGCCATTGTAAATAGCTGCCAGTACTTCAGGTTGTGACAGGAATAAAATGCATGTTTTTGTTCAAACTAAGCACTCAAACCGACACTTTTTACAGACGGTGCTCTCAACAGCCCAAATAGTGGAAAGTCCTCAGGAGACAGAACATTAAAGCTAAATAATCCCTTTGTTCAAACAACGTTTGATGTAAAGGCAGTTAGAACAGACAGGCGCTGCAGAAGGATGGTGGTACAACATGACAGAAAAAGTGACCGAACCCTTCAAACTACTTCGCTGAAGACGACAGAGCTGTATTCATTTCATCAGGCCTTATCATCGACTATTCTTCTGAGCATGAACTGAAATTAGGTGACCCTACAACAACAGAAGATGAGTACAGAGGGATGGGACGGTGCGGGCTCTCATTTATCAGCCTGTGACAGAGGTCAGGGCCCCTGAACAGGACTGAGATAGAAGCAGGAGGGGAGGGGTCAAGTGAGGTAAAATGAGATGCAACTAGCAAAATGAAACAATGGCGGTCAGGCGCAGTGATAGGGATGACTCTGAAAGCCGTGACAGGTGTTTGCATTCAAGCCTGATTGAATGATTGATTCACATTTTCTGTGCACAGAGCGGCTGACGGCTCCCTGACTCTCATGGTAGTCCTCCTTCACCTCAGACAACATGCCTGTAAAGGCCTTTTCAGAGCAGATATTGTCATTTGTCACTTATTATTACAGGTGTGCAACTAAGTACGACTCGATAACACAATAGTCTAGTGAGCATGCATGAATATGAGTTAGTATAATTAGTAATGGAGTCACTGACAGCAGACAAATACATATTGTACCAAAATGAGTACATTCAGTCACAGCCAAGGGTTCAGGTGCCCTCTTGTTTTGACTTGTCATTAAGTGCAGATGTTTTAAGGATGCCTGTTTTTCACTCACAAGTGGGACTGCTTCAGTCATAGCTTATTGAGACAAACAACAAAGCCTGTGCTTTTTCCCACAGAGGCACATCAAAAAGGTCTGCTTAATCCAATCAAAACCACAGGACTGATTAGATTGAATGTTTTTTTATCAATGAGGAAGAAAAAGACACTTTCTTGTTAAGATGTTCATTATAAATAAAGACAAAGAACCTGCTGTTTTAAACTGAACACGCTAAGATTAGGATTAAGAATTACTTTATTAATCCCTGTAGAGATATTAGGTTGTAGTAACAGCAGCATACATAAAAACAATCAAAGAACAACAAAGAACAATAAATACAGGAAAAACTCTTAACAAACACACACGTAACAGCAGACATATAAACATAAATATAAGAAGTGCACCTCAGATGATGCATTAGTCTATGTTTGTGAGCACAGCTCTGACAGTCACAGATGAGTTATAGAGTCTGATGGCGAACGGCGGAATGACTTCCTGCACCGCTCCTTATAGCAGCGGGGTTTCAGGAGTCTGTTGCTGAATACATATTGAAAACTACAGCGAACAGCATCAGTCTGAATCAAAGGCTAGTGTTTCAACAAAAACTGTACTGATGGCTTAGAAGCAGCTTTAAGTGTTTTTAAACATGCACAAACGATCCTATTGGTTAATCAGTCATTAGGCTCATCATCTGTGTCACCTGAGCTGCTATTTACTCTTACTCAGCACCACCTTGTGGTCATAGCTATGCTGAGGACATTTCACAGTGACTCTAAATGCAAAGAATCCATAAGACTTTAAGTGTTTAAATCAGCAAACCCTCTGATCTTTGTTGATGTGTCTAATTGCTCACCGTTTGCAAAGCAGCAGAGCAATTATTCATATTTCTACCTCAGTTATGGTGATTAAATTATTCTATGCTTTGAAAACACAGACAGATTATACTGAGGTTAAATCCAAGAAAATCTGTTGCTGGAAAGTGAATCCACGTAGTCTTGAACTGATTACTAAAGCTGTTGTGTTATAAATAACTTTTAAAAACAGAAAGGTGTAAATTAGTTTGCTGATTAATCACCGTATGTCTTCATTGAGGACTTACTCACTTAGTGCAGGTATTAAAACATATTTTGCTCCATGGTGACTTCACCTGTAGGCATAGTGTGTTAGTGTAATTACTCTCACTGCCAGAGGGGGGAGACAAAAGCTCTGTACTGGAGCTTTAAGAAAAAGCTATATGTACCTTATTAAAAGTATGCATGACACACAGGTTACAGCTGACTGAGCTGAATTTCTGAGTCAGATGGTTTGTACACAGATGGTGTGTACTGTACAACAATATATATCATCCATTAATCCTGAAAACAATAGTACAAGATTTCCTTATTTCTTAATTACAGCGGAAGTAAAAGTAGCATACTTGTTGTAAATTTAGCTGCTTCATGTGGCTGCACACAATTTGTTGTGTGTGTTGCAGACAGAGATGAGAGTGTGGTGCACAGCCTGCAGATGCTCTCCACAGGAATTAACTCTTGTTTTGCATTAGACCTCAGCATTGTTATGATTGAACACACCAAAAGACCACATATCCAGACAACATTAGCCTGTGGGAAATAGCTTCAGAAATTACCCTATCTCTCTAAACGATCTCTCCTAATGCCTTATGAATTCTGGGTGTAATTCAGCCGGTAGCGAGCTGCTGCTGCTGATACATACTACGCATTGAAAGCTGTTGGTTTGTGGAGATGGGTAATCTCATAGTGAGAGGCATACTAAACAGGCAGCAGTGCTGAGTTAATTGAAAGTGTTAACCATCTAATGGTGTGGCTAATGAATGGAAGAGTTTGCCCTGTCAGATGACTCCAAAGAAAAGTGGGCTTTATTGTGCCAGTTTTTTATTGGCTGCACCCGTTGGTCACTAGCTGTCATGCTCACACATCAAGAGTGGCAGGCACAGTGGTTTACTCACTGGGTTCTTTCAACGATCCCAGATTGGGTTGAAAGAGAATAGCAGGAGGTTAATGAAACAGTTCAAAAACTAGTGTGTGTATGTGTGTGTGTGTGTGTGTGTTTGTGTGTCTATTAGAGATGAAGGGAAGGAGACAGCCTCAGCCGAAAGTCAGAGGGAAGGACAGAAGGCAGCAGGGAGAGCAACAGAGAGAATAAGAAGTGTGGGAGAGAGATAGGTGAGAGAAAGAGGTTTGGAGGAATAACATATGAAGGCAGAAGGATAAGAGGAACAGAGGGAGAAGGCAGGAAAAAAAAACACATCCGGAAAGCAGAGTGCTGTGAGATGCAAGACTCGGGTATCTAACCCTGTACCAGCATGCAGAAAACTGGCCGGTCAGCAAGCTATTGTGGTCCTAGAAGGAATTGAAGGGATCCAGAATTAAAGTGCTGAACCTTATCTCACCTCAGTCATAATTGACACCAACAATTAGCTTGAAGGCAACTGGAAATGACTTCCAGAGGAAGCAGGGATAGACTCCAAACTCCTGACCTTTAAACTGTACATCAACACAACAAGTTCTCATTTAATATTGCATAAGATCATTAATAAAACCTCTATCAAATGAATGATCCCTTCTCAGAATACCCGAAGGCATGGCATCAACTTCGGTTAGAGATCAAACCACCCCGTCAATATACTCAAACCTACACCACACTCATTAATGCTCAACAATCAAATACATCGTGCTATGATCATGTCACACAGTTCACTGTTGGCATATTTTCATACTGAAGTGTTATTTTTAGTGGCAGAAGTGCCACCTTTCCCTCTTTCAACAGCTGGTGGGCACAAATTGGTGTACTATAAAGGCAAATTGTGTGTAGTCATCCTATAAATACAAACAACCGCTCTGAGTTACTGGCCACCGCTGGTGAGAGATGTGCTAAAAGCGGCGTTATAACATCAGGTTTCCAGATCATCAGATGGGGTCATATAACAACACACTGCACAGTGTACACACAGCTGGCGAAGCAGAATGCTCGGGCCGGCCGTCTATGAGGGACCTGGCTCCGGCTCATGCTTCTGCTGGCTTCATTCCTCGGCTCTGACTCACTCACACAACTGTAAAAGAAGCTGTTAGGAAGCTGACGCGTCGCCATCTGCAGCGTGCCGTCATTAGGCCGGGTTTGAATGCAGATTCACGGGTGAAGCTATTCAACAACCTGGCTTCAATAAAGATGAGGAAGATAAACAGGGTTAAGATGCACATTTATCTTTTTTGATTTGGATAAGCAGCTTGGTGCGTCTGTGTGTTTTTGCCTGCAGCCGTTTATGTTTATGTGTGAGATAAAAACACACAGTAATTCTGGAAGAGGCAGGCTGGAGGTTGAGTAAGAGACTGTCAGGACTAAGATGATGCTAAACCCCTTGTTGCTTTTTATAATCTTCTTGAATTTTGGCAGCGTCATTAAGCGATAATGCAGGATAATGCCAGAGATCCCCATTGATTCGCCATGCCTGTAGATGAGCCTGATATCGACCCAAGAACAAGGTTATGATGAGCAGCCTTTTCATGCCTCTAATTTATCTGCATATCTCAAAGCCAACGTGTATAACAGGGAAAGGAACCAACTATAAATAGTGTTTTAAGCCTTTTCATTGCTTAATATGAGAAAGTTTTGGAGGAAAGATGTTCAGGTAAAACTCCTCGTGCACAGGTGCATGCTGGTCCTTGGAGCCAATCATTTCAGGGTTTGGGACATAACGTCACTAATTGTTTGGAGTGCGGCTCCAAGTGGCTGTAACAAATCTCCCGCTGCTGAGCAGCAACAGAGGAGAGCTGAAGGTCATTTTCAGCTGTGAATTTAAGAGAAAACTCCCCGGCAAGCAGCCTTAATGAGCGCAGTCCTTGGAACTCAGCAAGCTGAGCGAAAAACATCACTCAGGCAGCCAGAACAGAGGAAGAGGATGTAAAAGAGATGCTATATTCAGTGTGATTGATTGTCGGCAGAAAACAGAACCCAGCAGTGTGGCTTCTTCCGGTGTTTCAGAATAATAATGAAATGAGTGAGTCACATATCAAAGGAGGTGAGAAGAGAGAGAGGGAGGGAGAGAGAGAGGGAGAGGCTGTGTTTTATACAGGAGACAATACTGTGAGGCGGTGAAACCATCCACTGATAAGAGAGGACTCATCACAGGAAGCTCAGGTGAACTGAAGGTCTCTGAGGTTAGACGATACAACAGTAGACATATTCATAAAGCGTTTGCATGCCAAAACGAAATCACTGGCTTCCTTTCGTCCTCTTCCCTCCATTCTCGTACCCTTTGATCTTTCTCACTTGTCTGTCTCCTCCCTCCTCTCCCTCTCTTCCTCCTATGCCCTTCCCCTCGTGCCGCTGAGGGATTCGCCCCTGGCAACTTACTCTGTTGCTTCAGCCAGAACTGGAGCTGGAATGTGGAAAGAAATGGGAGCAAAATTGCATTAGTTTTTACTTGTAAGCTGGCAGGAGAAAATATTTTGCTTCTCCCAAAGAGATCTGGAAATGGATCTCTGTAGTACATGAAGGTCAGGAAGGAGCATTTTGTTCTCAGGAGCTCAGAGCTAAACTGAACCTCTCACATTCAAAGAAACATTATGAGAGCAAGAGAGGACATACTTACAAGAAGAAATTCACTGTGGACTTTCAGAAATGATGAGAAGATCCCTGAGAAAATAAGGGTTGATATACAGTATGCTACACAAGTGGTGCATGGAGCTGAGGACACTGCGCCTGGTCAGAGCTGTCGCTCAGATGTCCTGAATCTGTGTTTCACGGTGAGACATCTCAGTCTGATCGGCTGTCACAACCACACTGTTCATCTCAAGCTTTGCAGAACTTTTCACCTTTAAAGTTACACCAACAGAAATGACAAAATGTGAAGAAGATTGGGTAAGACCATAAAGATGACCTTTTCAGAGTGCAATAAAATAAATGGAAAACCGGTGCTGAAACCTGACAGCTGATTCCAAATGATGGACATTTCATGTTTAGGCTGTAAAATTGTCTTTGTTTAAAGTGTAAGTCTTTGGTTCTTAATAACAATAAATTAAATATAAAAATCTAGCTACTTATAAAATAAACACACCAGCAAGCAGGTAACAGATCCAAACAAGGGTTTCCTTTAATGATCATTTGTCTTGTAAAGAATATAACACAATGACAGGACTAGAATCCATAAGAACATACATCAATAAATATGGATAAACACTCATGGACCACATTCACACAGCAGCTGTAGTTTCATAGTGTCTGTATTCAGAGTTGACATGAACACTGTGTGCAGCAGAGCCAAAGAAGAGACGTCTGTCGGTAAACCATCACCTCCCTTCTGGCTCTCCTGCAGAGTGTGTGTCGACTGGAGTGTCATCTGTTTTTCTGATGCAGCAGTTTAGTGTGTGTGTGTGTGTGTGTGTGTGTGTGTGTGAGGCAGGAATACAAAGGGGGATGATGGGGTTTTGGATCTACAGAGGCTGTGTGAACGTGGCCCAGAGAGGCTAAGCAACAAACACACCCAGAGTCTAAATGGATTTAAAACAAAAAAAAAAAAAACAAAAAAAAGGAAAAATGTAAAGTCTTTATATTACAGAGGAGAAAAAGGAGTTTTGTGACCGGTTCGTGCGTTTGTCTCTTTCATTTCTCATCTTCCCTCTGTTACATGAGTCTGTTGATCCATCCATCTCAACACAACACAGCATCATCATAAACATCATAAATTGTCTCAACTCAGCATCAGACAAACGCAATGTTGTGAAAATGCTGTTAGAGGGGTACCTGAAGAGTGAAGAAGTGATGCAGCAGGCTAAGGTGTGTGTGGTTGTGTGTGTGTGTGAGCTATGACAGTCAGTTTTCCTGTCATTTAGAAAACGTTCAGCAGTCAGTCGATGCAATTGTACCGCCAATGCTATCGACAGACTTAATAAGAACCTAAGACAGACAGCCTAATCATGAAATCAATAGTCTGTCTGTGTGTGAGTGAGTGAGGAAGGACAACAACCGCCGCTATCAGGCCGTCATTACAGCTGAGCATCAGAGACTGTGGTTACAGCCCATGTACAGGAAAGAAGCAGGCAGACTCACTGACCGGGTCACTGCCACTGGTTTCCTTTCAGAAACAGGCAACATGAGGTCACACACAAACTTGTCTTCTGTCCCACTAAAAACATCATACGCATTATTAATTAATCAATTCTGAATTCAGACTCTTCCTCTGGACAGAATTGTCCTTTAACATCTTAACGCTAAGGCTTAACAAGGCATGGCAGGCCTGTCAGGCTTTGGATTCCTCTGCCTTTCAGCTGTGTGCAGGGAACTGAAATGAGAGTGATGCTCTGCATTTTTAAAGATCTGAATAAAAATATTTCAAACTCATACTATCAGTTTGTGTTCATTATTAATAACATCATAAACACTGTTAGAAACAATAGCATGTGCACTATTTAGGGTTCCCACACACACACTCAATAAACGTGGAAACTGAAAAGATTTCTTTCTGTACCAGGCTGTATTTCTGCTGTAATGTTTCAACATGGAGGTCACTTTTGGAGTCGACCTCAAGTGGCCACTCAAGGAACTGCAGTTTTATGACACTTCTTTTGTAACATTGTTTTCTTATTTCCAATTCCATGCTGGGATATTAGGTTTTTGTGTGAAATGCAGCCAATCGGCTGCAAGCTTCGCACCCGTGTCAACATTCATGCATCAACACACACATAGATGCATTCAAACTTCTGTCAATGTTTTTTCATCTATGTGGAGCTGATGTCTGAGTGGGTGGGGGTGGGGGGGATGTTTGGCAATTTCAGATAGGTGGCTCAGCCTGAGAAGAGGCCTGCTGGCTGTGAAGATGCTCAATGGCTGATCTCCCCTCAGGGGTAGTGCTCACTGTTGAGCCAAGAGACAGCTGGCACAAACCTCTGTTAACTCACTCATCATTGTAATTAAGACTCACAATTATAAGGCTTTGTCGCTGTCTGTTTAGCTGCCCTCGGGGCTACTAGAAATCCTGACGATGGAAAGGAAAGAGGAGATTAAAAGCGAGGAGAGTGTGTCTGAATCCAATGAAAGTATGTTTTTTTTCTCTGTCAGTGAGAAAGGTCGACTAAAGCAAAACACACACAGCCCAGAGGACGAGCAACACAGGCACAAACATATCTCCATTCTTTTCTTTTTAATCCTAAACATACACCTATCCACATGTTTCATTCAGTCCCTTATCACTACATCACATCATTTTTTCGTCATGTCACACAGCTGAACCTTTATGCAACTGTAATTACACTGTCTCTGGGCATCAGCTCTGATTTGAGTTACTGTGAGACGGGCTTCTATCTGCCCTTTTATTCATCCACCCGTGGTCAATCCATTTTCCAGGAAAGACAGAAAAAAAGAAGCTGGTGTCAGGCTGACATCTACAGAGCGACAGGAGTTTGACGGCTGTGACAGTTCTCTGGGCCTACCGTCCGTCACCCTGTACCTTTCAAGTGGCTGTTCGTCAACCTAACCCTTGTCATCGCAGCTCTGTGCCACTGCAGATAATGCAGCTTGTTAATTAGGCATGCAGTAGATTAATTAAACTGATACGAAGGTGCAGGTTCACTATTCTTCTCTGTGTTGTCATTGCCAAGGTGAGACGGGACAAACAATGGCAGAGAATTAATGTGCACAGGATGGATTCACCTCCACGTTTTATAACCTGATCCTGCTTTAGTGCTCCTTTAAAAAGATACTTGAGAGGCTGCTGAAAACCTTGAGAGCACTCATGCTCCAAAGAAGAACAGAATTTAGCAGGGCTTATCATCCACTTTCTTTCTACTGTTAAAGCGAAATGAATGTGGAACATAGCATAGCATGGCGGAGGAACCTAAAGGATGAAAGTGTCAGATTTTAGGACATAATCCCAGAAGCTTCAATTTCAAGTGGTGGTTTAAGAAACAGCAATTTAACCCGGCAGAAAAAAGGGAGGAAAAGTGAGTAAAGAGCTTGTTCTATCCGTCTCAATCCTCTCTTTAAAGCAGGACACGCAGCAGGAGTCAGCTCAGGTGTGAACAGCTGTGAGACTCTGTCTGCCCCAGAAACGGCAAGGCTTACTCTCTGCTGACCCTTTCTATCATCATCCAGAGGGACCTCAGCCACTGACAATGTCCTCAGTCATAAATACACACACACACTACACACACACACAGATGTCTCCTCTGACTTCTCTTCATCCCCGTACAATGTGTGCAGAGCTTTGATTCATGATGCAACAGTCATCAGTATTTTTCTCAGCTAGTTGTCATGTCTGTTCTCCACCACATGTCAGCCTCACCCTGCTTCAGAAAGATGGTTGAAAAGCCCATCTTAAAGGGCCAGTTCACCCCAGAATCAAGCCATGCAGTACTATGTATCCACCCTAACTAGAGGGTGATGCTTCTATTCTTGTAAGCACACAACAAACTGAAGTTTGTTGTGATGAATGATGAATAATCTGTCATGTTTGAAGGGAATCATTAAAGTGACAAAACCCACAAAAAAGTCATTTGTCTGCAGTTGAACTAACTTTGCTTTCTGATTCTGTCTTACAGCTTTTTCAATGTTGTCCAAGCACAGCAGTAATAATAACAATAATAATAAAAAAAACAACACAAAACAGTTTGCAACTTTCTTGACTTGGAGGCGGCTGATAAAAGACACACTCCTCCAATCAATATGTGCTTTTGGACCAAACAGGTCTGGAGACTCTCCCCTGAGAGCGGCACACAGCCAACAGAAACACAGGAAGAGACTATCACCAGCAACATGTAGGACATGCAGAAAAGTTGCACATTTCTCAGAATTTTGTTTTATTAATTAAGACTAAGAGCTGCTGACGCACACTTTTTTCTAACATTGACCAAGGTTCTTCTTTTTCTGGCAAAGAAACTAGCCTGAAGTACGAGCCAAAAATCAGCTAAAACAAAAAGACAGATCTTCCTTCAAATTAGAGGAGGCAATAAAAACTTTCTCTGGTCTTAAAGTCCCACATATGTCCTTGTGGTGTAACAGGCAATAATTAATTACCAATAGTAATTGTGATCTTAATATGTCAGTGTTGTGTTCACAGCCTGCTGTTTTCCGTGTTAAAATGTCATTTATTTTAAACAACCAGTTTACCCATCCACTGTTCTTGAGGTGGCATAAAATGCCCCTGTACTTTAAAAAGACAAGAGATCGATATTGTTCTTCTATGGAGGACGGATTCTCATAGAACAATACTTTTACTGATGAATAATGTAGTTGTGTTTTTCCCTGTCTGAACATACTGATACTGCTGTGGAATACAGAGTGCAATAAAAACAGCAGTAAAACTTCACCCTGCTGCATCATTTTGATTAATTCACTGCACCTACGGCAACAAAGGTTATGGGCAAAAAAAAGACACAACAAATGCGAGGCTGCTGAGCTGAGTTGAGACACGCTGACATCAAACGTTGAGATTAACCCTTGACGATGACAGGTGTGCATGTCTGACACAGCGGGAGATTGTTTGAGATCGTTCGGAAAAGTGACTGATGTGTGATGTGATGTGATGCAACTGCTTTGAAATGAGATGTGTTCTCCATTTTCCTCTGGGAGGGGCGAGGGGAGCGGAGGGGGGTGTGGGTGTTAAGCATCTGATCTAAAAAGTAACTGTCACAAGCAGATACAACGCTAACAATCAAATAATTCAATTACAACTGCCTCTGATTCAAAGAAAATCAATTCAATCTGTTTCAGAGTAACTCAGTGTCGCTTTAAGTACAATGTCTTACAAAGAGCAAACCAAAAGCAGCAGAGTCAAGAAATAAACACTGAGTATTTGTAAAAAATAATGTGTTCAACAGACAAAAGGCTCAAGTCAACAACACAATGTCTTCCTCGACTCCTCTGATTTTGACATATTCACTGATGTCATCCCTATTTACAGTTTGTACTAAACCACTTCTCTCCAAAGAATGTTCGGCGTGGATCTCAAAGGAATTTTTTTTTTCCAAAACAGGTCAGGATAGCCCCATGTTTCAGGTCATCGTCGAGCTCAAAGGGAGAGTAACTGGGTCAGGAAAGCAGGTGGGTGAGAGACAGATGCGCAAAGACCGAAAGGTAAACCAGAGGGAGGAAAGTAAAAAGAATACAAAGGGGTTTGTTATTGTCCTGGTGATGCCTGGCAGCACTTTGGCAGGCCTCAGAGTTGACTATGATACAGGCTGACTCAGGGAGCCAGGAGTGGAGCTAAGGGCAGGAGAGTGTAGCGCGGGGAGACGGGGGGCTGTAACTGTGAAGGACTGTTTGGGGAAACGGGTCAACGGGGGAGACAGGCAAACTGCAGTCGGCAGCAGAGGAGAGACGGATCAGGGGACTTTTTTTTTTGGTTCAGAAATGGGCGTGGTTGTGGCCTTGGCCCAGCTCTCCTCCGTGGTGACCTCCCTCTCTGTGGCCGTGCCTCTTGTGCTTCCTGCGTTCCCTCCTGCCCTTGTGGTGGTGGCGCCGGTAACGGTGGGCTCGCCGGGCTGGTGGAGCAAACAAAATTGAAGACAGAAAAACGTTGAAATCAAAGAAAGTGCAGATGATTTAGTAGAGAAGTATGTCAGAGATGGAGGAGAGGAAAACTGATGTAAGAGGGAGATGAATCAGAGGCGAGCATCAGAAGCTGAGATCAGGTATGAAGCGAGGGAAGGGGGATCAGAAAGCACGAAGGTCAAATCCACATGTTCTCCGTGGATGGTTTAACTGTTTCCACCACACGGAGGAAATCCATTTTATCTCACACTGAGTAGACTGGGTGCCTTTAGCAAGGGCAGTCTGAGCTAGCCACCCACACACACTGCCTCAGCATAAGCTTGTTCCTGGGGTGTACTGCCAAATTACTTGCTCAGTCCCTTTCTGGGTTTTGCCAACAAAGAAACGTTGTCTGCAATGAATGATAAGAACAATATAACTCTGGGCCATAAAAAAACAACTCTGTCCAAAGATAAAGAGTCATAAGCAAAGGAATCTTTATCACTTTGAACAGAAGCTACATTATTTCAGTATTTCATCATCACTGTCACACCGAGAGCAGAGTGATCTGAAACACAAAGCTCAGTGTGTTGAATATTTATATATATCAACTCGGTTACATGTCCTTAGAAGAAGCAGGAAATTATGGCGAAAAGTTGACATCTATTCTGGCACTTCTGTCTGAGTAAAGTTTATTTAAAACTCAAAGAGGATAAAATGGGCAGTAAAAGCACCTGCTTTTAGATGCTAAAATAAGAGCAAGTTGTGCAATGACACTGCAATGTCAAAAAGAAAAAAATATCTGAGCAGGTACAAGATTATTCTGGGCAGAAATACTTATGTATGAGTGTGAAGAGTCACTTTATTTGGCATGATTTTCTTTTTTAAACTTTTTTAGTTCAACCTGTTGTAAAAAATGTGCTGGAAAAAACCCCACCTCCAGCATAAAACACTTCAAAGCCTATCCTACCACTTCTAAGCAAACCCAGGGGATTTAATTCAGTCTGCAACCACAGTAATCTTTGTGCTTGCAATTATTAATAATGAGAGCATGGATGGAAAGCTTGAATGCACATGGTGACAGTGGCTCCTGAGGGCAGCTAATGTAGGAGGTTGGGTCTTTTGGACCTGGTGGTGGTGTGCATGCTAAAAATAAGAATGTGAAAATGACAGATGACAATTGAAAATGAAGCTTTCAGTCGTGCTGCTTGCTTTGTGACAGTCCTCCTCACAAGGACTCACTCACATTTTATGCAGATGATTTTAGGTCGGTCCCATTTGCCGTTGGCGCGGCACTTAGCAGTGGGCACATGGCGCTGCAGGAAGCCGTCGGCGCACTGGTAGCGCACTATGGAGTGGATGTCATAGTGGGAATGCTTCCGACCGATCAGGAAGGCATTATCTACAGTGGGAGGGGCTCCGCAAAGCACTGTAGAGACAGAGAGCATACATACAGAACGTTTCTGACCACATCCTCATAATAGAAACACAAATACACTGCAGGACAAACACCATCCACAACATCAAACTGTGGATTAAGTGTCTGCAGGACAGTGTGTCTGTCCAAGTCTGGAAGTGAGTGGGCGCCTGTCAAAGTAAAGCAGTGTTTCAGACATATCAGGAGTGGAGGCAGAATCAGAAAGAAATGTTTACACAAGCTGAGCTAGAGAAGCGGACTGACACTCTGGTCAGAGACTGACAGGGTGGACAAGCCGCAGGGAAATGCTCAAACAACTTCAACAGGATTTGAGCGCTACTGTCAGGGTGCCGGTCTCCTCTGGTGGAGGCAGCAGGAGATTGTGTTGTAATCACCTCCCGTCTTTGTTACACAATGTGCGTCAAAATCTACCATCTCTGGACTCAACACTTCACATGCATCGTACATTTACACAACCACAAGAAGGTGACGGTATCATTTATATTCACCATATGTCCATCTATAGACTGGACAACAGACATTTTTTTTTGTTTTGCTAAAGCTAACAGGCTGAAAGTGTCCAATCAGACTCTGGGAGAGCACAGCTAATAGGATTCTCTTGTTGGTCTTTCAATCACAGCCATCTGCTAACACAGCCATGTGGATACACATTACTATTACTGATTACACATGTGGCTTGAACCTGAAAAAGTCAAAGAGGAGCAACGAACAACAGACAACAGCAATTAATCAGTTCTTCGCTGCTACAAAGGTTTGCTTTGTTTGCAGCAATGGCAAAGCAAAATGATTAACAACAGCACTAAGAGATGGCTGCATCAGGTACATGACGTCTGCACAGCTCTGTGCAGCGCCATGCTGGAGCTCTTCGGGGTCTTGGAACCTGCTGAAAAACGACCACATAGTCTATCCCTGAATTACACACTTCAGGCCTAAAAGCAGTCAGGACTTAATCAGCAATCAGAAACTGTTTACAATCCTTCTTAATTCCCTTGTCCTTGTCCTAATACCTCTTAAATTCTTAATAAGGGAAAGCACTGTCATTAACGCTGATGAAGGGTTTAATGCCACATTTACAGTTTAATGTGTTGTGAAGAGAAGAGGCAAGAGGCACTTCCCTCCTCGCTTGAGACGACCACTGACTCGACACAAATGGAAGGCTAAAAGGTAGTTTTCCATTAGCCTTCACCTATGTACGCTGCTGAGCGATTTCTCGCTGTGGGGGTATGCCAAGTCAGAATGTACTGAAGTCAGGATGAAAGAAAATGTCACTAAACTCTGAAAAAGCAAATGGAGTCATGATTTTATGAAGGAGAAACTTTACGTCAGAAAAGGTCTCTGTAGAATAAAGCCTAAAGGATGTACAGACTGCAAGAAAACACGCCAAAAAGCCCATTAAAAATGTGCTTTAATCCTTTATGATGTGAAGAAACACAAACATATTTATCTGTGTTTAGATTATTGGCTTATGGAAACTAGCTTCCTTCTCTTGCACAGTGTGTATTCCTTCTCATAAAAATATAAGATGACAAATGTAACAGAAGCTATTTAATTTAGTGTATTCAACATTAAAAGCTAAAAGGGAGTCTTTGTGTGTGTGTGCTGTAAACAGGAGTTTGCAGCGGGGTTTTCTGAGCCTTTGTGCCTGTGTAGTGGGGGGTAGTCAGTGTGAGTTAGAGGACAGTGGAGAGCTGCAGACAGCACCATGCCGGTTCCTCTCAGCACTCCTTTATGGCCTCAAAGCATCCGCACACCTACTGGTAATCATGTTAGAACCAATCTGAAAGGCATGCTTGTGTGTGTGTGTGTCCCTGCAAAACACTACTGGGGGTGGGTCTCACATGGAAACAGTAGACGTGGACAAATGCAGTCTTGTTTATTAGATAAAACACTGCAGAGCTTGTTGGTCTGTGACAGCGGCGGATGCCAGCTGAGAGATGCTGTTGTTTTTTTTTTACAGTATTGGCTGCTTTACAGAAACGCTACATGGCAAATGTAGAATTGTTTTCAAACTTTATTTGAGTCAAAGAAAATCAGCAGTAAAAACTGGAGAGGCACACAAAGATGGCCAACTTTACAGAAGTCCTACTGTGAGCTTGCCGTTTCATACAGGAAGCAAGTTCATGTAGTTTATAATTCTGAGGATCTTCACAATGTTTTTGAAATAAGCGAATAAAAACAAATGGACTTGTTAAACTTGTTGAAGAAATTTGGGCCATCTGTACTGATTCTGCATATCAACCATACATACGTTTTGATTGAGACAATCTCCTATTGCAGATGTATATCCTGGACTCATATATCTAAAATCCCTGTTAGAAAGAATAGTACCGGTAGTCTGCTTCAATCCTGGATCTATTTGCTGAAATGACATGAAAATGAAAGTATTTTTATTTTTAAGCTCCAATCACCATATATATTTAGACTCTAGGACGGTACATGTGGCAGACCTGAACTGACTGCTGCCATTTTTGGAAATATAATGGTTTTTCTTGTTAACTAAGAACATCTTTACACCAAGAGAAAGAAGCTGTATAGAGGAGGACCACTGAAAGTTTGTTTTTTTTTTTTTTTTACCCAGGCTTTTGAGATTAAAGTCGGAAATGTTAACTTTCCTCCTGCCTTTGAGTTGGTGAGCAGCAGTGTAGCACAATGAGAGGTTAAAGCTGGATCCATACTCCCTGGAGGTCTGGTGGCAGACCCTGGCCCTCTGCTGTGTCCTTGCACAGTTGCTGTAACTATGTGAGACAGCAAAGCCTATACAATGGATCTGTGGCTGCTCAGGTGTGGTGGCCACAGAGGATCTGCAGCACAGCTTCTCATCGTTCCTCCTTTGGTCAGATTCATATTCAGCACTAACAAAGAAAAAAAAATCACAGTGGAAACCTCTGTAGTTTTTCAAACATTATTGATGCATTGTCTACAAATTGCCATCTATTAGAGGCTACTTCATCTCACTGAGCTGCTCAGAGTGTATACCACGCCCTCCTTTATTTCAGGATGGCAGGTTTATGTGTATCATACAATGATTACATTACACATCGAAGGACACACGGATTGCCAGAGGCACTGACAACAGCCTATCATTTCCCAAAGCGCTCTGAGTGTCTAGTGAGTATGTTGTGCAAAATTAGATCTCCTTCCTGTGTACATAATAACCCATCAGACGTAGTGGAATAATTTCATAATACTTACATGTCCTGTTGCAGGTAAATTCCTTCTCATCTTGGCTGGCAGAGCTCGGAGGCAGACGTGTGTGTGACGCTCTCATCACAGTAATCCAAATATAAATGCAAAACTTGATCTGTGCTGCTTGTTTTCATTTTTTCTCCTTTATCCTTCTTTAATCTAACAATCAAACATCACTTCTAAATGTTGACACAAGTTTAATCCGTCTAGCTGAGGGAAAAGGTTGAACATATATCCTCCTCAGTGTGTGAGTCTGCATTCTTTCCAACTAAATGCAGAGAACAGTTTAGAAGGCTCATGGTAAAGAGTCTTCTCCATGGTCTCATCAGGTGACTGTCTCACCGCTTTTTTTTAAAACCGGCACAATATCAGCATCTTCTGCACGACATGCCACCCTGAGTGACCCTCAGATGATAGATGAAGGTGTGTGGATGAGCTCATGCGAAGAGCAGAAAGTCAGATCACACGAGCTGTGATAATTAGAAACCAGTAATCAGCTCTCAGCGTGGAGCTGAGAAACTCCTCTGATAAGACAAGACAGCACATGGGGTTACCCAGAGTGAAAAAAACGCTGATGGGAGAAGATGAAAAGATGCTGGTGATTGGAAGCGACTGATTAAGGTCAGAGGTGGGCTGGATGCTGGGGACTTGTGACAGTGTGCATCAGAGGTAGTGCAACAGGTGAGGTAGCTTTCCTTTCATATGAGAATAGAGCAGCAATGTCTCATGAGATGAACTTTTTACACCAGGCTTCAGAAGCTACATTCCCTGTGCTGGTGGCATCAGAGGAGAACCCATCTGGTAAAACAGGTATAATTAGCATAAATTAACTTAATGACCATCCATAAGGCCTTTCAGCATTTTACTTGTTTTACATCAGGTGGAGCATCCTCTGCTTTCAGTCTGAGTCCGGGGAATTTTACTGCATTTTCCTTCATCCTGCCATTGGCTGTATAACTGCACAATACATTATTTACAGATTCTTTTTTTAAAAAAAGGTCAGCACTATCAGGTTTTATATGCATGAAATGAAGAACATTTGTAACATATTTCTGATAAGTAAATGGTATTATACAAATAGTATTAACATCTTGGTGTTTGCCTGCTGTAAGGGTCTTATACACTGTGAGTGCAAGCTGTGGATTTCATCAGAGATGTTTGTTATTTTCATGGACAGGATTTCAATGTGAGGAGGTCACATCTCTGACTATATTGCCCTTCATGCACCATTACAAGAGGTCTTCTAGCACTTACTTGAATGTAATGCAGCAAGAATGCAAATCAGCAACTCAGAATCTGAGGCCAGGGTTGTCTCCAAAGGAAGGTCCCTTCGTGTGAAGGTGGATGAAGCCTCAGTTTAATGAAGCCAGCCAAAGGCAGGGTGAGAAGCAGAACCATAATGCAAACCTCTTGATTCACCAGTCCAACTATGGATGTGCGTCACCTAAATGTATTAACATTGGGCAATGACTAAAGGACAAAGGAAGATTGTATATACAAGCAACCAAAATGAGCTCCCTCTAAAGGGTGTCCAGTCTCACTCTACAAGACAGAGGGAGAATAAGAAATTTTAGGAGAGGCTCAGAGTAGATTCTCTGCTGCTTCCCGCAGGGTGCCCCGTGGCTGCCCCCGTTTAGAGGTCTACCAGGAGCTGGGCGGAGACCCTGAGGCCAGCCCTGGAAAGGGATTATCTATCCCCAAGCTGGCCTCGCAGCAGCTGGAGATCCCCCAAGAGAAGTAGGAGAGAAGGAGAACTCTCTGGGCATATCTGCTCCTCCTGTGACCCTGGATGGATGGATGGATCACTGGCATAATAATACTCAGTGGAATGGAAGCAAAAAAAAAGCAAAAGAAACTGGAAACAGGAAGAGAATTCTGTTGAACATTGATTAAGAGAGTAATTCACTGAAATTATATGTAATGCATATAGCAGTGCTATGAATTATTCATATGACTTCACGCATCTCAGTGTTGCCTCTGCATTTTATGATTGTAGGTTTTCTTAAGTTTATGACATTTAGAAGTGCTTTTATTTTTACTTCGGCCCACAATTTCACTGCTAATAGTCACCATGCAGTTTGATAAATGCAGTCCCTGATCTCAAAGCTCCAGGGTGAGTTTTAAGAGTGTAGCCACCAGCGGCTTCTCGTGTCCCAGTATTTCTCTAAAGCGGCCTGCTAATCTGCACCTGACTATGAACACGTCTCTTTTCATACTATTGGTCATAAGTCTGACCTGTATGCAAATATGTAGCAAGAATAAGCACTAATGGGCTCTCAGAGGGGCAGGCAGTGGCCTAACTGTAGCACCAGGATGGGGCAGCTGCAACAGCGGACATAAACAGGAAAAATATAGAAGTTTATTCAGCCAATAACTTCCTTCTTCATGCAGCAGGAAGTATTGTAAGTTCTTATTCAAGATGTGCTTCACATTACTGAAACAGAACATGAGGAGGTGTGGCCACGACTGAAGTCTGTGGTCTGACTAAACAGGTGCAGACATAAACCTCACCGCCACTTCGTGAGTAATATAAAGTGTGATGTTGAGATTCACCTGAAGGTACGTGCTGACTGACGTGCTGTCAGTGTCACACAAATGGTATGAGCTGCTTTACATAAAAAACAGAGTCTCAAGAACATTTCATCACCTTTTTATCTTATGATTTAAAGACTGTGGCAGATTTCAAAATGAAGAACTGACAGCAGTCTGCCCTTACTCCTTCAGTCTGATCCCTCAATGTATCACTCCTAAATCTGACATCTCTCAATCCTTACAGCCACTTTAGTCTTCTTATGTTACATTCAGCTGCTTCAGCCTCCTGACTTCTCTGTCAGTCATCTCACTCACCTGCTGAAGTCAGGAATGAAGCCTCACACCTGTTCAGCCTCTTGATGTTCTTACCTGTTCCCTTCTTGCAGACGTAGGGCAGATTGTAGTTACAGGGCACGTCGTTCCATTTGCCATTCTCGTGAGCAATCATAACCACGCAGTCCTCTCCTCCAGCAAAGAAGTTGTCCGGCTGGTTTTCACGCCAGTTTTCATATTGCTGCCAAAACAAACATGAAAACATGAAGACGTGGTTAGAGAATCACAGAAGCCCCCTTTGGAGCAACAGCTGTTTGCAAGATTAAACACACACAGCTGGTTCCTCACCAAGTCCATCTTATCAGTCCACTGAAAATCGTCCTCCACCGTACGATCATTCAGCCCAATCCAGGTGTTGTCATGGCTCAGACCTAAGAAGTAACACACAGAAGAAGATGAATAATGCAGACACTCGTCTCCAATGAAGATTAGGTCGAATAATCCTAAAGAAAGCTGGACTCCATCCATGTTTGCAGATTTTTGTCTGGATCTATAACCGTGCATGAGTCCCATGGTCAGATTACTCCAGGCCAAGGACATGTTTGTTATAATATAAGAAGAGGAAACTTTCCACTTTCACAGACTTTCTCTTCTGGAGAAAAGAAAACCCAAGCTGACAACTGCTTTCACAGGTTACCTTTCACTGGTAACCTGACCCATCTGTGTATGGTACTTTTAACATTACATATTGTGCTGTTATTTCTCTTGGATTTCACAGCTGGATGGCCTCAGCTGAGAGATGAACACCCACGGGAATATGGTGTTTCTGTCTGAGACGCACAGGTGATGATATCTTTGTGTGTATAAAAGGAAATTTCCCTAGCTCTGTTTTGGGTTAATTTGATTTATGTGTGGAGATTTGTCTATGTGAACATTTGTGTGTATCTCACACACACACGCACACACACACACACACACACACACACACACACACACACACACACTGTATGTAATGGAATTTCAGTCATAGTATCTGATTAATATCATTACCAGGCCCATTAATCTTCCTAATGGCTCTGATCCCCTTATTGCAGGGGTGGAGATGTCCATTTTTGAAGCAATTGAACACGCTTTTTTGTAACATGTAGAGCAAAGATGAGTGCTAGATGGATGGTGCTGTCCTGGCATCTGCCTGAGACAGAAGGCGGATCCAGGATTACAGGAGCTTGCTGGCATTTATTACAACACAAGAGGCTGTGGGGCGTTGCCAGGGGGCCAAAAAGCTGGGATCTAAAGAAAGACTGAAGGCATATTAGCATGCTAATGCTGACTGGCACTAATAAACAGCTGGTTGTGGCCAAGATGAACACAAGAAGCTATCATTAAAATGTAAGTGTAGGAATGTCTCATATTCTTTGTTTGTGAGCCAATAATTCACACAGGATTTGCAAATAATTCATGACAACATTGAACAGCAGATGGGTCTGCTCTGCTGCACAGGACAGCAATATCAGATTAATCTCACAGATAAATGTAACTTTAAATGTGCTTCACCTACAAACCCAACCCACAACCACACAACAGGCTAAACATATAAGTTAACAGTAATTATATGAAATGTGACTCAATGAGAAACCTGCTTAATTTATACAGTTTTTAGATACTGGCACCTGCATTTCCTTCACTGGATGCAGATTCACTTACTCCAAACAGTGATCACCAGGGTTAAGACAAATCACATTGAAAGAAAGAATATGATAGTATATTAAATGCCCTGTCAGAGACACTTACATCACAGCCGGTAGCACCGTTTCATTGCAACAAATGGTGATACACATTTAGCTGAACAGACTTGGCTCCTGAGGGTATTTTTCAGCAGGGAGTGCAATAAACCTCTTCAAGGGCTGTTCACAGCTGAACCCCACAGACATTTATCACAGAGTTATGGAATACACATAAGGCAAGTGGTGCCATCACTGAGCATGCTAATAATGAAGTAGAGGAGGAGAAATCGATCAACAGCCAGTGGGGGTTATGTGTGGCAGGTACAGTGAGAGCTGGTTAGATTATTATAAGGACATTATTGCCATTATCTAAACTAGGCGATGTCTAGTAAAAAATGTGACTGGCGAGTATTAGTGTCACCTGATATTTCTTGACTTTAGAGGTGTGAAAAAAGAGGAATGAGAGTCTCACAGGTCTATTTCAATGTCTACTCCCATGCTATAATATTCAGCTGCACAAGGGGGTCTATGTTATAGTGTTATAGCGTTATAGTGTTTGTCGACTTTTGCTGGACTAGTGGTTAAAATTAAACATTGTACTCATGAACCCAGTTGCTCAAACGTATCCTCCTAGCTTTAGTTTTCCTGCTGTGTAATCAGATAAAAAAAACACTGAGCAGCATTTAGTCCATACTGTAGCCCGTCCTGTCTGTGCCAAGTGTGTCTCAAATGTCCTCTTTCTCCTCCACCCACCTCTGATGAAGTTCTGCTCGGCCTCGCTGTGGATGCTGGCCAGGTGGCCGCTGTGCTCCCTGCAGTCCTTCTCAGCATCCTCCCAGGTGTGTCTGCGGCTGAAGTACCTGTAGCAGTGGCCGTGAAACTTCCTCCACGCGTGCTCACAGCCCTCAGTGTCTGCACGATGGGAGAGTGAAAGAAAAGAGAAGGTACTTTAAATAAGAATTCAAAACCCCATGTGTGAGGACGTGTGTGTGTGTGTTTTCTGTTTTAACACCAACATTGTGGAAGAACTCGGAGGATTTAAGAATAAAATTTGCTGCTGCCTTGTAGTAAACAAGTTACACTTGGCCTCTCTATGCCTGTCATTCTTCCTTGTTTTCTTCAGCACCATGTTAAGTGCCCTCATCGGCACTCTTCTCTGCCTCTGTCTGTCTACTCTTTGATTTGACTCGGACTTTTAATCCACAGCTGAGGCAAGCCAGCGGTGAGACAGCTTAGTCCAGTGAAAGGCCGTTTTAATCTATTCAAATGACAACAATCCTTAGAAACTGCTTCCAGTGTGCAGCGCTGGCTTGGTAATTAAACCCTGTCACAGTCCTGTCAGCACAGTGAATGTCCCTCCATCCCTCTCTCCCCTCACATCTCTCATCTCTCTGGGGGTCAGCTGTGTGACTGCAAGCTGTATATCCCAAATGTGTGTGGTTTTCTATCTGAGTGAACTGTGCATGTGCACCAATGTGTGCATATCTGATTCAGTTCAGGCTCGATCTGTCAGACGAGCCACCTCCGGCTTCCCCTCATCTTCACCCTCTTTTGTGCCCTCTTCCCTCCTCCCTCCCTGCAGTGCGAGGATCAGGGAAACGGCCTCAGCTTCTCCCCCAACAAATCTGAAGCGACACCACTAAATTGGGTAGTGCAAATTGGGCCGTATGGGGCCCTGCTTAGTATGCAGAGAGATACAGTCTGGTGGATGGGAAGAGGAGAGGAGAGGAAGTGGAGGCGTCCATTATGAAAGCTTTTCTATACAATAGGAAAGCTCTTGAAACCTGTGCTTTTCAAAGACCTGCGCTCTCCTCCGCTTACAATGTTCAGAGCCATTTGAGCTACACTGTCGGGTCACAGCAACAATAGCCTTCTCAAGTGAAGCTACATTTTGTCCTTCAGAGTGAGCTTTGGCAAAAACCTGCTGCTTTGAATCAATACAAATTTGCTAAGCTGAGACATATTTCATGTATCTCCTTTCTTGCAGCTGAATGCATTAGCTGACTCAGAGGCCGTACACAAACTCCCTGAATGCATCCAGTGAGTGTGAAAGTGGCAAACTCACTTAGTGTCGGTGAACATTATGATAAGCAATGTGCAGGAAAAATGTGTGCACAGTTCTGCTGAGTCGGGCGTGCTGTTGCGTGCTGCAGTATACTTGTACCTTGTAATAAGGAGATCATTTCTGTGTCATGTCTCATACAATAAACATTAAGCTCTGTCATGTCCATGATCAGACACACATGGGTGCATGCTGGCTGCACGTGAGGGCAGCCACAGGAGAAGACAGAGACATAAAGAATGAAAAATAAATGTTAGCATGTCAGTGGTGTCAAACTGTTAAAGTACGTGTCCATGGGGGCATTTCAGAATGTGAGACAGCTCTGTTTTGCAGTGCTGCACACTTTATGTGCATTACATTGTTTTGTAGGAGAGATAGGGATGCAGTAAAAGCCATGCTGGATGAATAAGGTAAGCAAAAGCGGAGCAGCCAGGCTGATCCTCTGTCTCTCAAAATGCAGCACAACACAAATCATGTAGACATGTACAATTAAACTGTCAATAAGAGAAAGCCTCAGGAGTTACTCCAAAAACCAAAATAATACAAGCTTGTATTAAATGGTATGAAATCCATCCATCCATCATCTGAACCCGCTTTGTCCTGTAATGAAGGTTAACGAGGGGCTGGAGCCTACCCCAGCTATCTATGGGTGAGAAGCAGGGTACACCCTGGACAGGTCACCAGTCCAACATTCAGACAGACAACCACCTGGAGAAAACCCACGCAGGCACAGGGAGAACGTGCAAAATCCACACAAAATGGCCCCATGGAACCAGGAAGCTTCTTGCTGTGAGGCGAGCACCACCATGCTGCCCTGGTTTGAAATATTCATGACAAATCTCTTGACTTGCCTAAATTATCTTTTAAATCAACAATCATATTGTATGTGTAAGTCGTAATGACACAATTTAAAAAATTAACAAGTCTATTCTCACAGTTATAAATAAGCAACGGTGGTATTGCTTAAATGAGACCAAGATAAATACTAAATCTTGCGTCATTTAACCAAAACTACCTCTCTCCTATTACTCTCTTTGTCAAGAATGTTTGTCTCTCAAATATTTGTAAGTACAAAAACTTGCTAAAGCTACTTCTGCACCATTATCCTAAATATCAAGTGGTATCCAGCTAAGCATATGTGGGTTAAACTCTTAATAAGTGAGCAGGGTGACTAACAGCTCACGCACAGCAGATTAACACCTGCAGTGGCTTCATAAGACAGACTGACACAGGAAAGAGAGATTCACACTGCCACAGGACACGGATGGAGCATATTAGGAACGAGCACTCTCTTACATATGAAATGAGGTTTAACGTGCCAGAGAAGTGTCGGGTTTCTGACACAAATCCATGTAATTTACATAAATATATACAAATATCACACATGCTACAGCAGTGAATCATTTGCATGCTGAAGTACTAGACTTAACTATCAGCTGATGTGATGGTGAGAAACATGGAGAAAGGAAAAGCTCCAACAAACAACTCTTTCAGGTCTCCAGTGGCTGAGCTGTGCTGTAAGTGATGTAAAAGTGGAGTGTTCCTTCATTACTTTGCCTACTTGAATCTTTCTGGTAGTCCAGGGATTTAAACTGATGACCTCGAAACACGCTAATGACATGAAACCCAATTAGCCATTCTAACAGTTTCAGCCTCCTCTGGGCGGCTCTCTGGTCTGAGAGCAAGAGGACACAGCTGGACTTTTGTGTGCATGAGATACTCATTTTAGAACAGATTTACTTGAATGGTGCACAGCTACTTAGAATTCTGAATGTGAGAGCAATGTCAAACTTTTACAGTTGGAACACTTCAGTCACTTGACAGAAAAATTAAAGGTATACCGATTATAGTAAAAACAGTTTCATCTAAAATATTTTCCAAGTCAAACATCTTTACATATAAGATCAGCTGGCACTAAAAGAAGCATCACTTAACCTAAAACATCCCTGATAGAAAGCTCAGGAATGCTTCACTGATGACTGTAACACAGAGTACGAATGAAGAAATGAAGCGAGCCCTTGTTTGTGTATGTGTGTATTAGAATGCCCCAATATTCATACTCCCACCTCCAAAAAAAGGCTTATAACTGCATGTTGCACACACAAACCTTGCTATGCACTATAATATACTGTATAAATCAGTGTTCTTTGACATAAAGATGTGAAGTATGAAACACATCAGGTCACACTGTTGTAAACTTCTTCCCAAAGTTTATGTCAATACATGCTGAATGGAGCCTGCTCTCAGACCAACAGCAGCCCTGTGTTAAAAAGAAAAAAAAGCTACCCCCCTTATTTATGTGATTTAGGCCATTCTGTTGTTGCAGCTCCCCTGGGCTCCAGCCAAACAAACACAGTTCAGAAAGTTGAACCTGGCTCAACTTTTGCTGCAATGCCAACACAGCATCATCCAGATACACTGCAGTATGTTTAACAGTCAAACATACAAGCGCACAACCGTATTTCTACCTCTACCTCTCAGAAATATCAAGCGGTGTGAAGTGTGAAATGATGGATACTTTTCACTCTCAGTTGTCACCATCTAGCAAGCATCATGACATGAGTGGAAAGGTTTACTTTAATAATTAGGGATCAGTCATGGAATGTAGATTAGCATCAGCCAGAACAAAGTAATCTCAATGGTTTGGGATCAGAATCAATGACTGCTGCTGTCAGTCCCTCTGCTGGCTGCTGACTTTCTCTCTAAATTTATCATCAGACCTGGAAGCTACCTGCTCAAAGTGTTTACCCCCATGGCAGCTGGTACATTGTATTAGCATCGGGAGTGGGTCCAGTTTGGCTCACGAAGGTGGAGAAAGGCTTGTTATCTACAGGAACAGGGACAGCAGAGTCAGGCTAGAGTCACACACTAGAGGAAACACACACACACTCACACACAAATATGCACATCTATAAATTAAACATACACACCTTCAATGAATCACACACTCTGCTGTGGGGGCCACACTGGCAGTCAGCCCAGAGTCTGTGTGTGTTTGTGTGTGCTTTAACCAAAGCAGAGCTATAAACTACAAATGCAGAACTGCTGTGACTTCCTCGTATGCTTCATAAACATATATAAAAACTATTTGTGTGGCAGGAAGACAAAAAAGTGAGCTACAGAGTGGGAAGACAAAAAGAGAGAGAGAAATAAAGTGAAAGAGGAGACAGAGAAATGAAGAAAAGAAAAGATCAAAAATAAACAGGCATGTTTTCTCCCCCTCAGATCTTCAGCCTAGTCTCTGCTGATTTCTTCTCCCACTCGCTGACAGTGAGGCTCAAAGCCTGACATCACATCAACCTCTTCAAATATTTAGACATTATTCAAGTCGTCTTCTTTTCCCCTTTTCCTTCTGTCAGGCACAGAATGAGAGAAAGAGAGAGAGAGCAGTGCGATTAATATTCGTACAGACTTTAGTGAACAGTTAGGAAATAAAAGGCTGTACACTTCCAGCTGAGTGATTGGGTCGTTTATCCACATCACAAAGTGATATTTCTGCTGCTCGCCTCTTTTTAGATCCACTGAATGATGAAACAGCATGTCCATACATTTGCGCGTGTGTGTGTGCTGCCATTTGGCGTCCTCCCCGTGTGACTCTTTGAAGGCTGACAGCTCAGTGTGCCATTTGCAAGAGGGCAGATGACAGCGGTCCAGAGAGAGGGGAAGTGAGTGAGTGAGCGAGAATCTGCTGATAGCCAGTGTCAAAAGGTGAGGATGTGACTAAAATGTGTAATAAGGCTGAGGATTTAATAATGGGTATCACGAGTGCGGCGTTGATTAATGGAACATTCTAATAGTGTGATTCTCACAATTAGGAGTAATGGATGTTACAGTAAAACAGCCACAGAGTGCAACATCAACGACTGATGTCAGACGGAACACTCATTCTGCATAATTATCACATCGACGTGTCTTTGCAGATTGATGCTGATGGAGGAGGCCGAGGTAAAAGTGAGGGCAGCGCGCACATTTACAGTAAACAGGCAAAAATTCACTTGCCGTGCAAACAGCTGGTCCAGTTCATGTGGGCAGAATTTGTAATCAGCACAATACGAGGAGAATACACACATGAACATGTTGGTGTATGTTCATTAGCCACTTCCACACAGAGACAGCAGTACAAAGCCACACTGAAGCCCCCCCCACCCCCCCTTTGATTCCGCCCTCACCCTCTTCTTGCTCATTTGCAAACTTTCACAAACTTTCTCTTTACTCATTATTTGGTTTTTACTGTTTTCCTCCAAATTAGTTTTTCCTCTGAATTTGCATTTCATCATGTGAGTTTCCGAACTGCCACTGTTAAATAATAACTACCAACAGCAGGTATGTCGGCTTGCAGTCTGGTCGAATCATCCAGTGTGTGCATGCATGCGAAACCCTCCTGACGTCTGAGGTCTCAAGCATTTTTGAAAAAGATCTCAAAATCTTATGTGTGGCCGGCCTAAATCGGTTTATTGAATGTTCCTCGTCTTTCTGACTCTTACTTTTCTTACGGCTCTGTTTAAGTCTACCAGAAAAACCATAATATTGTTCTGTAAACATACATAATACACATATATCACCAAAAACATACAGAAATATCTGTGTGTCAGGAAGACACATTGCATTGACATTGTAATATTTTTTTTTCATCGTTGGGTCTGTTTATTTGTTTTTATTGTGGCCATGTGATTTCTTCTGCAACCTCCGATGCATGCAGACCATCCGGTGCATGACAAAACATATGTCAAACATATTCAAATTTGGTGCTACAGACTGCAGAGGTGAGGTGCAGTATGTGGCAGTTGTATGGAAGAGAGACAGAAGTCTGCTCCAAGTGGCAAGAAGCTCAGCTTTACATTAATTCTGTTTTCAGGGTTACCAGCTTTAAATTATGGAGTGAAAATGAGGAAATCGTCACTTTAGAGAGCTCTAGAGAGATGATAGAGCGAGAAACAGCCTGACAGCAGGTGTCTTAAGGTATCAGTGAAAGCCACGTGTTTCTTATTGAACTCTCAATGTTTTTTCACACATCTGAAAAAGTACGAGATAAGACCAATAAAGCAGATTAGCTGTTAGCAACACACAAAAAAGAGATGGGACTGTATTTAGGTTGGAAGAAGGGACATAAAGGAATTTAAAGATCAGACACCCGGCTTCATAAAACAATGATTTTCCGAGTCTATTTTCCAAATAAAACAATTAGCTTGTTTGCTCTCACTGAGTATTAATGTGGTGAAGGACACAGATCTGCCTTAATGAACTGGTGGTCTGTGTGCTGGATAAGTTCCTAGAAAGGTTGCGGGGAAAGTGTCTGTGTCTAAAACCTCAGGATGAAAACAAATGAAAGACAAGAGTGGGTGCAACGGTGCAAGAAGCCGGGCTTCATATCTCTGCTGTCTGAGCCAAGTTTTCTGGGGAATATCAGAGAAGGAAAGAACAGAAGCGCACTAAACCTCCAGCATAGCTCAAAGTACTGTTTTACACCTTTCCATCAGAAATGTTCATTAAAGCACAGCAGAGGAGCAGAGACTCTCCTCTCTCCCTCCATCTCTCTTTCTCTTCATCTTCTGTAACACCTGTTCTGATGCTTCCTGTCTGTTTTTTCCCTTTTCTTCCTCTTCTGCCTGAACTTTTTCCAGGCAAGAGAGTGACAGTTGCTTCAGGAACATTGTCTAATTAAGCACCTTGAATGAAAATGAATTACCCCTCATCTCTCCAGCTTTCCTGTTAGAGAGAGACTTGGCAAGCGTTGAACACAATAGCATATGGAGGGAGAGCGGTACCTTCCTGTTTTTCCATTAGAACAGTCTCTGCTTGGCTTCGGCAGAACTTTGGGGATATTGCATGTGTGCGCCTGAGTTTTTGTCTTTCCTCTTCGGGTTCGTTTGAAGTACAGCTGCATCTTTCTTGGCATGCATCCATCTCCCCAATGTTATTAGAATGCATGAATCTCCAATGAATTAATAGCTGCTAAAAACTCACAGGAAGCACAAAATTGTATTTTCTGCCAAACTTTCTGCTGAGTCGCTGCTTTAGACAGCAGCAGTGCAGTCAGAGCAGAGAGGCACTGTTGTGTGAAGCCAGGCGCCTTCCTTCTCAGCCTCTCTGTCAACTCTGAGAGCCAGTGCTGAGTCACAAAACCATTCAGAGAACAATAATGAAAAAACAAACAAACAATAAACTATGTCAAAAACTCAAAGGTAGCCAAAGTGCTCAATGTACTCTGGCTGAACAAGAGTGCAGAGAGATGAAATGAAATATGTAGTTGACCAGTGGGATGTCAAGAACACTCTCATCTAGCCAAGAAGAAATGACATGATAAGGACAAAGAGGCCGATAGTGGCCGGAATACAAGTCGCTAAAATGCTGCTGTCTTACTCTTACATACAAGTACTGCTGTAGTACTTGTATGCCTTCAGTGGTACAATTCAACATGGAGGTGTGTGGAGATGAACTTCCTTTTTATAGAGGGCCTCAAGTGGCCATTTAAGGAACTGCAGTTTTTGGCACTGTCAATCTGTGAATAACGGATACATGGTTAGTTATCATCTTTATATTCAATGCACTCTTCTGCTGCTAGCAGCTATGAAGCTGTAAACTGTCGACCTCAAGCAGACACGAGCAGTGGATCACAGAGGTCTCATGAGCTCTGCTGTTCTTTATTTTTGTGTTTTTATTTCATGTTTAAGATTTGTTGAGTAAAAACTTACAATACAAACAAAATGTTTCAACACAGTTGTGCTTTTCTCTGTCCATAAACATGTACTTAATGCCCTTCAGGCTTTTAGTGCTTTAATAAAGTTGACTATAATCAAAGATATTTTTTCTTTATATTTGTTAACATATTTTATTTTGTTAGATTTCTATTAACCATCAGTGCAGCTCCAAACTTGATTCTATGCAGCTTCATCTGGAGCCACAATAGACTTCTAAGAACCTTTTACACAGCAGCACTTTCCAAGAACAGACTTAAATGTGTTTGGATTAAATGAAATGTATAATGTATGTATATGTATGTATAAATGTATAACGTCTAGAACTGTTAAAGTGACTTCTGCACAGGTGTTAAATGTTGGCATTGAACCTAAATGATGAGGTGCAGAATGTGAGAGAGCAGTAGGCATGATGCTACAACAATGTAGCATCACGCACACAGTTTACCTTCAGTGTGATACATAAATGTATTCATGTGTGAAAGAAAGGCCAACAGGATGAGTTAGAGAGTAACACAGAGTGCACGGTGACAGAGTGACTGAAGGACTGCACCTGCTGCTCTGCTTCTCATTAGTCTCACTGTGCAGGCTACAGCACATCGTCTGCTGCCGACTAACAAGTCTGCAGCAGTGGTGTTGTTGTTGTTGTTGGCATCGACATTCTCAAAAGTCTAGGTATCTGTCTGCCCCAGATTCACCCGCTGTCCTATTTGGTGGAAGGGGGCTGTGCTCTACTTTGCCTTCAGTTGCCTGCATTGCTCTACTTGTTTTCTTGTCAAAAGGTGCTGTGATGTAGAAAAATATATAGCGTGTATGTATGTATGCCATTGTACATGGGGACACTTGTGGGAAGTATCATTTACTGAAGAACTGTACTTGAGAACTATTCAAATTTACTTGTCTGTCTTCTCTCACTGGATTTTTATTGAATTTCTCAGGGTAGATGTAAGCTGGCATGCTGCTGTGTGTTCAGCCAGCAGTCACCCGTCATATACCAATAACAGCTGTGCAGCTTGCTGGAGGATGTAGCGCATCGTCCCGAAAACAAGGTAATAAATATGAATGATCTGATGTATGGAAACAGGGTCAGGAAAGACAAAGGGTGCCAGACATAATGGATGAAATGTGAGCTACTCCTCGCTGGCTCTCTCTCTCTGTGAGTTTAGGGCAGCAGCAAACACATTCCTCACAGAAAACACAGCAGCAGCCAGACACCCTGGGATTAATTAGCTGCACAATCCTTTTAACACAGGGCTTTTTGTTTCCAATTTGTATATTATTTGGTGCTGTTAGGTACGGAGAGTCAGAGAGGGAGAGTCAGAATGTATTTGCCGTGGATTAGATTATAATTTTATTAAGATGGTGGGTTTGTATTGTGCCTCACTGTGATTTGCAGTGCTTGCAGTTCGGCTGCCATCTGAGCTTCTGTTGAATAAACATCTTTGATATTGGAAAGGGTACAGCAGTAGGCAGGATAAGTCTGTTTGTTTGTGGGTGAGTGTGGCAAATAAGGTGTCTGTGCATGTGAAATGAGGAAAAGATTTTTTTTTTCCATTTTTCACCTGCAAAGTGAGAGCATTTTTAGATTTGTATGTGTTATTATTATGGTATTTTCTTCAAAGACCTAAGACAGAATAAAGGTCCAGCTAAAGCTAGAAGACCATTTCACTGAGGGTCCTCACAAGTAGAAACATATTGACAAGTGTGTGTGTGTGTTGGTGGATGAGTAAAGACCTTTTAGCTGAAAGATCTCTAACTTCACAGCTCCATGATACATAAAAGCATCACACACACACACACACACATAAACAGAGACACTGCAAAACAGACAGGCACGACAGACACACTCACGCGCACAGAAAACACACTCACAGAGCATAACAAAGCCTCCTGTGGTGCACCAGAGATGAGAGGCACAAAAAAAAGATGCAAGAAGTGCAGGGAGTGACAGCAGAAAGGTAAGGAGAGGGAGCGAAGAGAAGGCGACATGAAATAGTGTCTTCAGTAGTGGAATAGCAAAGTAACAAATCCGCACTCTCTGCCATACACATTATGTCGTTTTTTTCTGCCTAGAAAGATGGAGAGGAAAGGAGGAAGACTGTGGGAAAGTAGCTGATGAGAGACAGTGCTTTTCCTGTCACTTTGTGGCTCAGTCAGGCTCAGTCAGGCAGGAAGATTTGTGCCTCTGCTGATTAGGCAGCCAGCCAAAAAACAGCAGGACAGACTCAACAATCAGTTTCAGTGGTGGGATGGGACAAGGATGAGACAATTGACTGGTGTCTTTGTTACTCTAATCACACCAGCCTATTCTTTTCAACAAATATCTATTCATTACAGCAACAGAAATCTGCACGAGGATGAATTATTACAAATAGCGCTGAAGCTTTCACTAATGACAAGAGATTATCTCAAACTCTGTTGTACACAGCAACAAAACAAAAACAATGATGCAAATGTAATCGCACAGTAACAAATCACTTCCTTCTCCCTCTCAGTACATTTACTTGAGGACTTCAGCCCTGTTAACTTACTCTTACTGACTCAGATGCAATCACCATGGTAACAGGCCAGAGGGAGCCTGCAGCAGACTGGATCTACCCTGCATCCAAGGCTGCGAGCACACACAGACTGAAGTATGTACAAACACACACAGCAAATTAGAAAGAGAAAACTGGACCACTTTAGCAAGACGGGGACGGCTAGGATGACATTTAAATGGATGGAAGCCTCAGCGGAACAAATGAGTTCATTTTAACTCCTCATGTCGCTGTTCAGACCTCCCTCTGTATATCAAACTGTGATCACACTGAAATGGCAGAGCGACGCCTGTTGCGAATTGTACTTTTCACAGCTGAATCCAACGTTTCTGTGAGCGCAGAGCAGTGAGAGATAAAAGCAATGGAGAAACAGAGACTTTAGATTTACACAATCAGCCCTGCTGCTCCCAATCAGCCGTGAAGGCAGCAAAGCAGCAGGAGAGGAAATGCACGCACAGCTCCAGTGCAAGTCAAACGAGAGGCATGCTCAGGTGGTGTCTGTGTGTGTGTTTGGGAAAGAGGAACGAGGGAAAAATACTGCACTCCATTGTCTTGAAGACCAATCAAGTGTTTCTCCGGCCAAGGTCTAAAGCAGGTCTACATGGTTACGGGGACCATTAAACTGTAATTTACTCTGTATGTATTAAGTGTTTGTCTTTCATTTGTTTATTCATGTGCTGCTCCACAGGGGGAGAGACAATCATGACCGCAGGGAAATGATAAAAAACACATTTACCAAAGTAACATTTATTCTAGTGAAAGATCAAAAGCAGGGTAGTTAATATGAATCTGGAGGACAGCAACATTAAAGGGGCACTTGAGCAAGTTAATGCAGCTCCATGAAGATGCTGCATTTCCAAGAGACACAATTAAAAGAGAATGGTCACAACTGAAGCAGAAAAAGCCAAGATGCTGTGATGTGATTTTTAATCCTAAAGCCTCGTTTATACTCCCTTGTGCACAAGGACACAGACAGCTGAGAACACAGACATGGTGTGCTCATCTTTGAAGTCCTTCTAATGTCTTTCTGAAGTTCCGCACTGACAGGCTTCCTTAAGTCTGAACAATTTCCTGCACATTTGTCTTTATACTCTTTAAACACAGCATGGACAAAAGCAGGCAGCTGTGGACTTTTTTTAAACATCTTCTTGTGCAGTGGAGGTGGAACCAGTGGTGAAAAGTTTGCACAGATGATGGCAAAAACTGAGAAAAAGATGTGAGCTGCGTCCAAAAATGTATTTTCATTTTACCGAACAAACTCACTACATAGTCCTCTACAGTAAAACTCCATGTACAGTGAACAGTAAGTTGTACCTTGGGAATGGTTTGGGAAACAGTCCTTATAAAGGACCAATGTGTAGGATTTAGTGGCAAGGCTGCAGACTGCCACTGACTGCAGACAGGAGAACACAAAGCAGCAAACACTTGAGTGTAAAAGCACAAAACAAGCTGCAACAAGGCTGCCTCCATGCAGATAAAGATTTAAGACACAACATGATATATTTTTTACCCAACCAAAAAATATCCATACAAACACGTGAACATACACAAATGAAAACTATAGTATACAAACAATACTATATCGCATTTCTGCTCCTAGCAGAGATAGGGACTGAGGTCAGAGACTCGCACTTAAGTCAAGTTTATTTCATTATTTTATTCATTTCAGGTTCTACAATATGTTATAGAACATGGCGACAGCAACTGTAGCTGTGCTATTTGTGATAACATTTGGATATGACACATATAAACAGACGGCTAACAAGCGAACGGCAACCTGCAGAGTGTGTGGCATCAGGATAAACGATGCCAGCTCAACAACATCCAACTTTATCAGGCACCTCAAAGGCACAAGGATAGATCAGTCTATCGCTTGGCCTATATGGACAGATAACTGCTAAAACCTCTGGCTCCTATCCAACAAGTCCCCACAAATGTCCTGCTCTGAATACGACTGTAATTGTGTAGCAAAGTGTGTGATCCTACAGCAGAACAATGTTTTACACAGTGCAGTAAAAGGTGAAGATGTTAGCAAAGCAAAGGTGCTGACAGGAGCAGCAGCTCCATGAGTCTAACCAGGCAGAAATAAGCCAGCTTAATGTTGATATGAGTCAGTAAGAGCCTTTGTGTATGCAGTTAAGTAGAGACGCCTGCACACACTGTGAAGAGCAGAACTAATTTAGAGATTTGTGTTTCATTCTGCTAACAGGTCATTTTCTGTCATTGCTGTAGTTTTTGCAGTATTTAAAATTTCCCACTTTCTTCCCCTGCTCTGTATCGATCGCTCTGCAGAGTCACAGATCAGAGAAGCCAAAGGCAGGAAGATACACTGGAAGCAAGACACATAAAAAACAAGTTACATTCAGAAAGGCCAAGCCGGACGAGCAGAGCCTAGCTTGGTTGTGCTTAATTGAGCACAGTCCAAAAATTCCGTTCTCTCCTCCTCTCCTTAGTTTCCTGACTCGTCCCAAAATGGTCCCCTCTCTACCACACACTCTCTACAGCTGACTTCTTTTCATTCATTTTAATTGAGCTATCTTTTTAAAACTCTTTTAAAGAGGTGTACAGTTTGCATAATTTAGTCATGCTTGGTAAAAATGAGAATCTAGACTCCCTTCATTTGATTCCCATCTGACTGCTGAACCATTACAAGTCTGCTGCTGACCATTCAAATTCATGCAGTCTTTCCTTTCCTTTGCACATAATTGTATGTACTTTTGGCTAACTGGCAAACATATTCTCACTCCCACCCCATCGGATAAGGACATTTGGTCAGGTTGATGGTCTGGTACTTTAACACTGTTCTTCACATACGTTAGAATGTGAGACCAGTGGAAGCTGATGAGGAGTGAGTGAGAATGTTTATTAATAGGCATTTCAGGTTGTAGTGTTTTAGCTTGATTATCAAAACACAAACCTTTTCCAGGAAGTAGCTGAATGAATACAACAATGGTTATAATTCAGTATGTGAACAGCTTAGGAAAAATTACTCATATTTAGAAGTCAAGTTCAAACTGCACCGAGGAGCTGGCTTTTACATTAAAAAACTTAAAGGTACAGATTTTAGATGGGAAATGGGAAAATACAATCTGTGTAAAAAAATCTGCTCGGACTGAGTGTAATATATGCAGCAGCTGTGGGTATTCCTTTGTGTTGTTTAGCAGTGACATGTCAGCCATGTTTCCCTGTAACGTGCAGTTTGTGAACAGTCTCCTTCACAGCCCTCTTCTCACAGGGGAATTCCCATAATGAGAAACAAAACCAGCTGGACGCAGGTGTTCTGTATAAACCCAATACATTATTCCGCAGGGCTTCCCTCGCCCTCCTCCTCCTCCTTCTCTTTGTCTACGGTCACATCTTCAACCCCCTACCTTTCTCTGCCTCCTTTTACACATCCTCATTAACTCTATCTTCCTAAATCCTGTTGTTTTCTCCACCTCTTTCTCCACATCCTGCTCCTCTGGCATAGTTTTATTCTCCTGTGCTACATCCTCACAGTCAGCGCCCCCCCAACCTTCCTCATCTTAATCATCTCTCCACCATCCTGTCACGTTCCTTCACCAACTTGTCTTCCCTCTACGTTCACTTTGCAGTGTCCTTATTCTACTTTCAATTATTTCTCCATCAATCTGCCTTCACCATCCACTTCTCTCCCATGTCTCCCATCACCCAACTCAACCCAACCAACACACACCTTAACTAATGAGTAAACTAAGTATGCAGTGTTTTTGTCCACGCAGTTACCTTTTTCACAAGTAGCTCCACCGTAGCTGGGCAGACAAAGACACACAAAGGAGTTGATCTCATCGATGCAGGTTCCTCCATTCTGGCATGGATTCGACTGGCAGTCATCAATGTCTGGAGGGAGACAGAGAGAGAAAGAGAAGGAGAGGCAGAGAGTGAGGTTAACTAGAAACACACACACACACACACACACACACATATACACACATAAACAGCACTTTCCAAATGGCTACTTTTTAAACTACCTGCCACAGCTTGTTACTAGGAAACCCCCTGAGAGATCAAACTTTTGGAGAGATTAGAGGTATTTCTAAGAAAGTTATAATTAAGGATAATTGATTGAACTTCATCAGTGAGAGCTTTGGGATGCACTGAAGCATATGATGCTAATTGCAATGTGTTTGTAGGACGTACTGCAGTTGTGCTGTCAAACTTGAGGAGTGAGAACGAGGGATTGGGATGGAAGGCAGAGAGAGAGAGAGAGAGAGAGAGAGAGAGAGAGAGAGAGACGTGGAGATTAGAGAAAAAACATTCAGTTAAGCATGAGCTAGCATCCTGCTCCCACATGAATACGCCAGTGGTCTTGCTAGTAGCTACAAGAAAATGTATACAAATCCAATTTAATATGAGTTAAAGTGCACAAAAGGCAGACGTGACACCTTAGATCTAATATCAAAATCACTTTATGTTGTGAGTACATGCAAATTCTATCTCTCTCTCTCTCTCTCTCTCTCTCACACACACACTTTTGCAGAGGCGTTGCAGGGGTGAGAGTTCTCATTCTGCTGAAAAATGGTAACTGTATTTTTCTGGCTGATCTGGGCCTGGGGGCAAAATCATTAAATCTGCAGCTGGTATCCCACAATCCTCTGCCATCACAACAATTGAGTGAGTCCCTGGGGCCTTGGCAAGAGGTCATGGGAGGGGAGGGGAGGTGAACGAAGAGGAGAGAAAGTCTGAGGAGGGAGGGAAGATGTGGAGATAAAGAGCTGCTCAAAAACACGGAAGAGACGAGAGTTACGAGGCGAAAAAACAACGGTGGTTGGAGGAGAGAAGAGGAGAGGTGATATGATTTCTGTGAGGCTGGGAAGTTGGCAAGTTTCAGGGTTGGATTACAGGGGCTTTGCAGGCAGACAGCATTTGGGGCGGAAGAGTCTGTTTGGATAAAACAGCATGACAGCTTCATTGCTGGTGCCCTGCTTTGGGCTGGCTGATATCAAAGGCTGTATATGATGCAGGAGGTAGAGAGTCAGCCAGAGGAGTCAGAATGAGATGCTTGGTTTAGTGTATTGCAGGATATCCATGTATAACAGTCTGTCTGACTCATGATAAGGAGGAAAAATAAAATACAAGAGAAGAGAAGAGAGACAGCCAAAGAGTAAACACATCCCACACCATGAAAACAAGTTTTAAGTCGGGTTAAGAAAATCTGACATCAAGTGGGAGGCTGGGCCAAATTTTTAGGAGATAAATAAGACAGGCTTAACTTTTTATCAGCTTTACAGTGGAAGTAGTCTCACATCAGCCCCTGTATCCCTTCTAACAACAATCTACATCCCAGTCTGTCTGCTTAACCTGTCACACACACTGAACACCACAGACATTTATGCTGGTACCAGAGCAGAGCCCCGCCAGCTAGAGTGACATGATGAACTTCCTATAACTTCCACTGTGGAACACGTTCCACTGTGGATCCGGTTATTTCTCTACACCCTGTACTGGACTGCTTATTAAGGCTTATTGGAGTGCCTTTTCCAAAAGGCTCAGACAGCTTCGTTGTCTTAAGGACCTTCACAGAAAATCCTCTCTGTCTCATTCCATAAGACTGTATAACTCTTCATCTCTGTGCCATAGATAACGCTCTGACCGATTGTTGTAACAGACATTTTGCACACTAGCTTTTTTAACTGCACACTATTGTATTTGTACATATATTTTATGTCAGTTTTCTTGTAAATAATGTTTATACTGTTTTCTTTACCCATTAGAGGTATGTTACTATGCTGAGTGCCTGTATATTGCTGCTGTAACAGTGAAATTTCCCAGGTGGTCATAAATAAACTCATAATTACTGTATTTGATACAAGAAAATTCTCAAAAAAAGATGTTAATCTTTAGGGAATTTGTACAATTCTAATGATAACAGTTCATGTCAATAGACAGAGGAACCCTTTTGCTCTCAGGAGCACTAAGGTCAATGAAGTACAACCCTCAACATCAGCCATCATCAGTGTTAGCTGTGCCACAGCAGATGGCCAGCATAGTAGCACCGTAATGTAGATATCAGTAAAAGTGACCATTTTCCAAGAGGCGGCCATTTTCATGTTCTCATAACCAGTTTAATGGGCATGGGGGAAAAACCAGTCATAATGTTTTGATTAGATTTTGTCTGGACCTCAGTGACCTTGATGTGATGAAGCTCTGGATTAAGCAGCTGAGGTTCCAACACAGCAGATTTAGAAAAGGACGGATAGGGTTTCACTAATGTTTGATAAATGACAGTATATATAATAATTGATAATGTCAAATCAAATCAGTTTAGGTTTGACCAAAAATGATCAACCAGCTTGTTTGTTCTTATGTACAAGCAATACCTGGTACATACACTGTGTATGTTCTGTAATTGCCTTATTTAAAAAAAAATTAAATCTTTTCCTTAGTTCCAATCCATAAACACACAAATCTTATTAAAGCTCCAAATGCTGTCCATTTGCTCACAGGCTGATATTAATTGTAAAAACAGAAAGTTACTGACTGCAAACTTTCTGTTAAAGTTGCACATCCCACTTCTATGAACATCGACTCCTCATTCACCTTTTCTAGATTGAGCGTATGATAGCTGCGGGCTTATACAGTTTGCACATAACACTTGTGTGAGCTGCAGATCCAGCTGTCATTATTAGATTCACTACTACTTTCACTGTCATAAATTTCTGCTAAAGTTTCCTCCTGCATCAGTTAAAAATTCTGTGTAGAAAATATTAATGATTGAAGTAAATTTTTGATGAAAATCTAAATAATTAGGTTATATTCAATAGGTTTATTGCTTATAATTTGCACAATATTGCCATGAGGACATATTGCTCCTGTATGTCGTCTACTTTGCTCTCCTCAGACAGAGCGATGAGGGCAGCAGGCCAGTCCACTCAAATTCCACTCTCCATGCTCACTTAATGACAGGACCATCCAACTTAAGCAGGTGGCAGTGTGTGTGTGTGTGTGTGTGTGTGTGAGATTGTGTGGGACTCCATTGGTGCATTTGTATGTGTGTCCATCACTCCCTGGCACACTCCCCAGTACAACCAAATCAGGGGCCTGGGCACTAGCACAAGCGAGAGCAGCGCTCCGCTTATGTGCTGGCAAAGAAATGGATGGAGGGATGAACAGGTGCCAGCCACAGTGGAAATTTCACTGTGGGTGCTGCTAACGCCACACTATAGCGACCCTAATGGCTTTTTGAGCCAACATTATCTATCTGATTCAGGAGAGGCAGCAATGTGAAGAACAATGTGGTACTATGAGGGCAAATATCAAACGGAGGTATTAATACACAGATTGAATGGGAACGTGTGATTGTAAATTAATAAATATTTAACTTGCTCCTGTTGTTTATCCCTCTCTCTCTCTCTCTCTCTCTCTCTGTATGTGAAGAGTGCTGGCAAGTTGGGAGGACAGAGGACAGAGAAGCAGAGAGAGGAATATGGGGGAGGATAGTGAGAGAGCAGCCAGACAAACCGGGGGTGGTGTCATTTGACAGAATATCTGGAGGCTTACTGCAGGCATGTGTCGAAACCATGGTATGAATAATTGAAAAGGGACGGAGGAAGAGACAGAGAGACACAGAGAAGGAAGGAGACAGAGTAAACAGAAATTGGGTAGGAGAGGGCCTTGGGCCTTATTTCCCTTTGGGGTTATTTGTCAGTTCAATAGATCAGATTAAATTCCTATTACCTGTTTACTCCACCAGAGCCACGTCCAGCTCAGGATCAACTTTATCTCCCACCCATCCTCCCTGATATGTTAGTCCTAGTGATTCTCTTTTATTTTGCCTTCTATGGAGGGTCTATGCTTACAAGTCTTGGCCCGGCCATGCTGACATAAAAAAATAAAAAGCAAACATCTCTTTCTCTAAATGAGATCTGAAACGATGAACAGCAATCAGTAATTTCATGGCTATGAATCCTTGTGGGTTCCACAGGACAAGAGAGAGTCTAATAAAGACTTGGAGAGAGGAACCGAAACATCAGCCAAGGACTGGCATGCTTTATACATGGTAAATTGTTTTAGAGGTCTACTATTAAGCCGCTAAATATGTGCCATGGTAACATCACAGGGATGTTTTATTGTTGTCTTAGAAATATTCTTTAGAACTTGTTGTACTCTACAACTTTACAAACAGATCTGCTAGAATAGTAATGCTCAAATAACATTTTATAGATTGTTGGCTAGCTCACCTTTGTATTTTATTACTCAATATTGGTTAAAAAAGCTGAGCCAGCCAATGCAGCATTCAAGCTTCGCAAAAAGTCGGATGAGTGGTGGGCTCAGTTGGGCAGAACAGCAACAACATAGCCTCACTTCTCAACCTCTACTAGCCACAGCTGGCTTCTTTTTTGGACATGGCAGCACCGCTGAGGAAGATGCTTCAGTTGCAGTTTTGTACAATGGACAGAAGCAGAACTATATACTGTATGTATTTATGTTGTATGGGCAAGATCTCAAAACAGCTTGAGTTTTATATCGGGACACTAACTGAGTACTCTAAATGACTCCTCAGAGGTCTATGGATCAATTAAAAACTCACATTAGATACAAATGACAACATGAAAGGGTGCCTCATTAGATTTAAATGCTGCTGGTAATAACATTGTCTAAGACTTTGTATTAAATCGTTATTTATTACAATAGAGATTCTGTAAGCTTTTAACTAAATTGAATTTTGATATTTTTTTATCATCAGTAAAACTGGGTCAGAGATCCACAGGGATTTAGAAAAAGACACCATGAGGCACACACACACACACACACACACACACACATATTGTCTTGAAAGACGCTATTTACCATATGTATATGAATTGCATGTGACTCGTCTTCATTTTTTTGAAGGTGTGTCAGCGAGGTGTTTTGCAAATGTCCTGTTCTCCACTCAAAACACTCATAAATATTCACCTACAGCATCAAGTACAAAGAAATGTCAGAATGATATAGTATTTATTGGGCATTTGCTTTGACATAAAATAGCTACAATTTCCTCTGAGCCAGCACGAAAAGTTTCGCTCTGAAAGTGATTTTAAGTGATTGCTGATCCTGCATTTTGGTGTTCGCTGCATCTAAGAGCAGAAGGCTGGGTAAAAAGATGCCGTCCGTCCATTTTGAATGTCAAAAACTACAGCAGACATCTATTGAAAGGGTCAAGATTGCAGCCATTTACCTGTCAACCTAATGACTGTTTGAAAGAGGGCTAGAAGCTGTGAAATTCACTGCTGTGACTGAAGTTATTTTTTTATTTTATTTTACAGCTATTTAACATTGGAGGGGCAAATCCTGTTCCTGTGAAATACGGCGAAAGGCGTAATTGCTGTGGTCAACTGGGAATAACCCTGACAAAATGTTAGGAGGAGGAGGAGGACAACAGCAACAATGAAAAACAAAGAGACATGAGGACATTCAAGAATTAAAGACGTTTTAGTGCACACATTTTGCAGCACGATTTTTGTAGCATTCATGAGTCCCATCTGTCTCGATTGATTATGTAAACACACACGTGCAAATCAGAGGGTGGAAGGTGAGAAAAGGAAATCTCATTAAGCGTTGTATACAATTCATCCACACTGAATTTCTCCCGGTGACTGAAGCCAGTTTGTCCTTACAGAGCCGGAAAAGCACATTTTTTCTGCGTGGACTAAATGCCAGCCGCACAGATCAAACAGCAGTCTGATCAATTACACAGAGACCCTTTGAACCTGCAAATGCCACTCGATGACTTCACATCTGACAGGGTGCTATGGAGGCCATGAAGGGGGGGAAATTAATACCACACATGGAGACTTTCTTCAATGGCAGCTACACAAAATGTACGTTCATGCGCACACACACAACCCAAGTCGCTCTGGCACACATCCATGCAAACATACAAACACTGTGAATGTCTGCCACATGCCTTATCAACTCATAGCAGTGACAGACCTGGTCACTACTTTTACATTCTCCTAATTGCCTCAGAACCTCAGCTGACATTATGTAAAAATAAATTGACATGACATCCAGCAAAATAAAAGCTTTAAAATGGAAATGTCTGTCACACAAAAGAGTTGTCGCTGAAAGCCTTTTTGTGTTTGTCATCTCTCATAGTGTGAGACCCAGGATGATTGACTTCCTTTAGCTTGCTGAGGGGCATTGACATTTTCATGCCCTTCTATGAAGATGGATACCTTTCTATTGAATGGCCGCTCGTCCAAACAGCATGGCCGCTGAATGGACCATGTTGTGTTGTGTCAATAACTATAATGCCGCTGAGTGCTGTGTGTGTACAGCAGCATTAACGAGTATCAGCATGAAATGATTTTATGATGCATTTGTGTCAACTTACACATTTAGACCAGACATCCACAGCAGCAACAGCAAGCGTAGCCTGGATGTATGTGTGTGTTGTTGTTCTTTTGTTGTGTTTTTGTCTCGATCATGCAAACACCGCAATTAAAGGCACACTAAATAAGATTCCCATATAGACAAAGATGGTGCTGCAGGTCCTTTCAGCGCATGGTTCTTTGATTTCTGGCACACAACTTGAATATTTAGACCTCATCTCACTATACACTTTTCAGCTTTGTTTTCAGCAGCACTACTTAGCTTTAATACACCCCCTGTGCTCATCATCAAGTCAAACTACTGTCTGTTGGCACGATGACGGTCTTTTTGGCCTGTAAATCTTATTTTTTTTGTGTGTCCTTCTGGTTAGGACAGACTTTTCTGACTTCCTGGTACACGGTTAGTCACTCAAAAATTCACCACTAAAAGTGCTTGAGGAAATTTCTTTGGCTGCATTACAGATCACAGAGATCCCCATTGGAATGAATGGACGTCTGGTTGACTTGTATAGAGAGACATGTGGAAACGAGAAACAAAAACACCCCGCAGCTCAGGTTAATGCTGTGACCCAATGACACCCCCACTTTCAGACAGCCAAGTTAGTAATAAAATGACAGCACTGTGACTGTGGTAGAGAAGCAAAACCGCAAAACTGTTGACAACTTGCTGCACAAATGTATCCCTACAGCCATGAAATGTCTGCCTCACATAAAGCTAAATGGCAGCATCCTTAGCATGTGTCGCGTTTGGCTCCATTGCAGCTTGTTTGTGTGTGTGTGTATCCTCTGTGTCTGGGAGCTGCATGTGACTATGGGTCCATGCTTCTGTCTGTTTTTCCCCAAGTCATATTAACAGGAATACACTTACTGTTACTGACTTCACATAAAATGAGTTTTTTGGGTTTTTACTTGCAAAAAGAATATAAAGGGAAAGAAGCAAACACATGCTGGACTCCAGCTGTGCTGTGAGATTGGCTGCTGACATTTAAAATGAGTGATCACAGAGAAAGTTTCAGACAAAGGTGTTTCCTCAGGAAATAACTGAATGAAGTTCTGAGGGAGCTCAGCAGAGAGTTTGAGAATAAAGCTTACCGTTACCATATTTCTGCACTTAAAATTCATTGGCTGCAACTAAGACTTAAACTAAATGACTGACAGATATAAAATAAGGGGGTTATTATTGTAGCCAATATTCACTAATGAAATACTGCAGGGTTAGTACAGAATTAGGATTGTATTATTCCTACAGAGTATGATTAAGCCCTCTCAATACAGGAGATATAGACGTGTATGCTGTGACATTTGCGGACCTTGTGGAATTATTTTTTGCAGCTTTAACCCAGCACAGATGACATTACACTATTAAAACCTCCACCAGGTCATATCCACCTCTGAAGAGTTAGCTGTTTTTTGTAGGACATCATAATACCACAGTAAAATTGACTTTTGACTTATTTTGGAATTTGATCCTTTTAGACATTTTAGTTCAATTTTGTCATGATTATGACACAAGTTCTTGAATTGCTGGCAAAAAATATGTTCATAGTGAAGTCACAGTGATCTTTGACCACCATATGTGTGCCAAATTTGGAGAAATGTTCTCAAAACATGGCTAGGATGGATAATTGGATGGAGGGCCATACCAATAACACAATGCCTCTGACCACGGCTATCATGTGTAAACAGCAAGTGGCAACCATCGGGTCTGGGAAATTGAGCCAAACTGAGAGTGCCAAAACCTGGCTCCAAAAGATGCTGCATCCCCTGAGGGACGCAGCATGGGTCTGGATTTGTGCCACATTGGGCTCAGGTGCTGCAGAGAGGAAAAAAGCTGGAGCCACCACACTAAACTTCAAAACTGCTCCTCAGCAAACCTTTGAGTGACATCATGGAGGGTTTATCCATATTTGTTAACAATATCACAGAGAGGCATACAAACTGAAATCCCAACATCTAAACTCCCATGACACCTGAGGAAATATTCTGTGGCTGGTGAAGATCATGTGACTGAAAGTGCCAAAAGAGAACATTGCGTCATTTTAGACAGATAAAAGCACCTGGGTGTGTGTGTGTGTGTGCACGCTTCTCTGAATGGACATGTGCATTGTGCGTTAGACGTCAAAGATCTCTGAGCCTTCAGCTGTGTTTGGGTGCAGGTGGATTACAGGGATCAGGATCAGCAGGAAGAAGAGTAAATAGACAGACTACACAGAAGCTCTGTTTCAGCCCAAGGCTCTGCGCACCTCTCCGAGGAGCTCAGTGACGCTGATCAACCTATCAGAGGATCCACAGTCTGGACCAAAGTCCTTTATCCTGTGATTGTGGGCAAAATGGAGGAAAATGTTTTATCCAGTTTTCCTTGTCTAAGATGTTAGGATGAACAGAGATATGTTTTTTTTCAACACTACCCCCAGATGCAATTACATCTTGGAGCCAACATGATGTGCTGAGAACCGCATGCAGGCAGCCATCCAAATCGTTGAGGTTTAGAAGAATACCTTTGCATCAAGGGGAATCGAGCAAAGTGAGCCTAAAACCTGCCTTGTAGACATTCCAGAAAAGAAAATCACGCTGTAACATGAAATATAAAAACAGCAAAAGACTCGTCTTAATTCATGCGTATCTCTGTGGATGTGACAATGTGCATGTGTCAGTGGGGTGTGGGGTGTGGGGATTTTGTGTGCCCACAGTATGTTGCAGACAGGTCTTCGTTTTGGTTGACAGCGCTGTTGCAACATTCATAACAGCCTGGGAAAATGTAATGAGGTAAAGTGTCACAACATCTCACATCGCTCTGCTAGCCTTCACTTCTGACAGTCTGAATCTGCTCACTGTGTGTGTGTGTTTGTGTGCATTCTCTGGCTCTGTCTTCAGTGTCTGTTTATATATTGTGTGGGTGTGGGAGGGGGCACCCATGGCCAAGAGAAAGAAGCTAGGGACAGCAGAAGCCAAGCAAGCTGCCACAGTGCTACCAGTAACATGCAGCCACTAGCTATTTCTGTCTTCCCACAAGAGAAGAGCAAAGAAAACTGGAAAAGTGCTGGACTTTAAAATGACAGGAAACGCAGAGCAGATCCAGAGAATCATCATCCTCTCATTTCTCATTCATTTCTCTATATTTTCCTTCCCTCATTGCCTCCTGTAAGCCTTTTTCATTAGTCGCTCCCGAGCCTCTTCACCTTCTATTTCCTCTCTCTCCCCTTGGAGAGCTCTAAATGGCAAGTTTATCCTCCTTCACCCTGTGGGTCTTTACCAGGCTAATTTCCTCTGAGTCAGAGAGGTTTACAGGTGTCCCTTTAGGGCTGCTGGCGTTAGCAGCAGTAACGTTCCTTCGGGCCGCGTGGTGTTAGGTCTTTTCTTTGACAACTTTATCTGGCCCTGACACCCAGGGTGTGATCATTAACACACCTCACTTCAGCTTAGAGGACCTACGTGTTTTTCCATGGATTTCTTTCTGTCCTTCTCTGTCTTGGCTTCCTTGAAGCTTTCTCCCTTCCTTCCTTTGTTAGGTTTTTTTTTGCCTACCTTCCTTCCATACTTACTGTCACACAGAGTCTTCTACAAGTATGCATGCTTAAAAAAATACAATAACTTTAAGTAGAGCAGTTCCCCAGAGGGGTGAGTGACAGGCTATTCTCTGCCTCCTGTCGTTATTTCTGACATACTTAAAGAGGAAAGAGTAGAATGAAATTATCTATTTTTTCCTTAGTCCTGTCAGAATCAATTAATCACTGACAGTGAAATTACATAAGGGCGTGTATCTGAGTGGAGGGAGCTCTGATGTTGAATGCTTGAATCTATTTCTGTAAAGAAATGACTCGTGAATCACACTAGTGGCTTGTGATAACAGAATTATTTACTGTTTTTCAGCTATACGGCAGTCAGTAGGTCCAATAAGAGGACTTCATCCTCTCAGTCATCTTTGCTCTATCTCTTTCATGCTTTCTTTGTCCATCTGCTTCTGTTAATTCTTTTGCTTGGCTGTTTCTTTTCACGTCTTTGACCCGCTGCCATGGAGATCAGGAACAAAAAAATCTTCCTTCTGCTGCTGAGTTAGGTCACCACTGTGTACAGTGCTGAAAATAAACTGTCATCATATATCTGTGTGGATATCCCAAAGTGATTACGGTTTAGGGCTTAGTTTGTGATCAAAGTTAGATGAGGGTTAGATAATTGATTTACAGATTCCTACAACATAACTGAAATATGAGGGTTTAAGAGCGAAAAAAATATTGCATGTTCTCAAAACCTTTCAGAATTCAGAGAGCGGGTCAGAAAACATTGAAACTCCACACAAAGACATTTTTTGCAAGCTGTACACTGGGCCAGTTATAACAAAAAATATGTCAAATGTTGCTCTTTATAGATTATTTCCCTGAGTGCTGAAAATGAGCAAGAGGAAAAAAGAAATATGACACCATGTGTTTTTACAGTAACTGCTGTATTACTATTGTCTTCAAGAAAGCACAGATGCAAAAATATGATGACGTAAATATGCCAAGAAAACTCCACACCTCCACCACTTGCAGCATGCTTAACCACAGTACTGACTTACTGTATGACAGATTTATAGATACAGCACATTTGAGTTTGCTGGGTCGGCCGTGGAATGATCTGAATGAACATGACAGCCTCAGAGATCATAAACCCCCAGCAAAGCCTGAGATTCACAGCATGTGAATAAATATACAACACATCCCACACATAAAATGAGCAAAGACATTTTTTTTGTTGCTCATGTAGGGGGAGACTCAGGGAGGTGAATTACAGATATGTAGCAGGACTGTGTAGGAGTGATGTAGAGGAAAAAGATGTTTCATCTGACTCCTAAAAAAAATTCAACTCAATATTTCAACCCTCGTTTTTTGGATATGAAGGGCACTCACTGGAATTTTCTTGTAAGCGGTTATATTTAATATAACGTATTATAATAAATTTAAATGTTCGCCCTATCAACATTTATTACATTTTTCCTGAGGTCTATCCAAAGTGTTGGCTGCATTACTTTCCTTATAAAACATTCACACAGTTAACTTTTATACATTTATTGCAATGTGCTTGTTTATATTTACATCATTCATCTCCAGTTTAATGCTTTCAGGTATGGCACCGTGGTTGTGGTTGTCCCATATGAACAATGGGACCATGTTCAACACTGTTGGAAAAACTCCACAGGGGACCTTTATAGGTGCCCTAAGTGTAATGCGTTTCTGTGTTTAATCTATGTGTGCACACTAACATAAATGTAGCACAAAGTGTGAGCTTGTCAATTATACTTGATGAAATAATTTTCACTCTGCAGGTGCTTGTTTGCCTGTGCATGTGTGTTGTTGTGTGAGTGGTTCTGGAACGCTGATAAGGCTCCTCCTGTGTAAAAACTCAGTCCCTGGTCTTCATGGGAAATCAATTTGTCCCGCTTTCTATGTGGCCAGCCTTTATATGCTTCACTTCCTCCTACAGCTGTCAGCCAGAGTACACAGAGTCACCTCCATCCAGCAGCACACACACGAACACACCAACACATACAAGCTCAGCTAAATCAAACACATATCACATGCATGCATGCATATTCATTCACTGTACTCCACACTCCAGTTGATGAGTAAATTACAAAGAGGAGCAGAAAAGATGAGGCGAATCAAGGTGTGTGTGTGTCTGTGTGTGTGTGGGATCTGGAGAGAGAGAGAGGGAGTGGAACCTAGATAAAAAGAGAGCTGAGTCCTGGCAAGTTGGCCAGAAGCTCATTAATCTGCAGGTGTGTTTATAGCAAAGAGATACTGACGCATTCACACATGCACGCACACACTTTATGAACCCTGCAGCTCATTCTCATTCAGCTCAGCAGCCCATGTGTCCTTTGTTTCTCATTGTCCAGAGGAGTTTGGAGAGGAAGGTGTGTCCATGCTGATTGAAAAGTAGCATGGACACACTCCTGTGTTACAGTTTAAACTACAATTTGGTACACACGTTTATGCCTATGTGTAGTGGATGCCAGTATCAGCTTGAGGCCCAGCAGCTTCAAGCAGCACTGCACACTCCAGGGTGGTATTGGGGTAATAGTTTGTGTGCTGATGGGGTGGAGGGGGGTGGATGGGGTGAATCCTTATGCTGATTGAGGAATCTAGTGGCGTGGAAGAATTAATGAGGCATGGTGGTACAGGCTGAGCCAGCCAATCATAGCCCTTTAAGCGCTCCTCAGCTGCCGACAAACTGTGACAAACTGCTGGTCATCAATCACACAAAAGACTCCGCCATTTGCACATTCGCTGTCACATTCAGCCTCGTCCATGGTTCATCCCAGTCATTGTGCTGAGTCATCTGTGAAGCTGCTGTGGTTGATGTAAAAAACCAGAATACTTTATTTTCAAATCTTTTTTAGTTATATTGATAGGTTTTAGAAAAGTGATTTATGATAGATTTAGAGTTAAATTTTGAACAATTTCCAAACTTGCAGTTTGTTTCTGCTGTATGGGAGTAATCGTACTAATTATATTGTATTCACTATTTTCTTATAGAGCCTTCTGTCAGCCTGTGGTTCAGCACTGGATATAACTTGGCAGGAAAAGTAAGAGCTAAGAAACAGCAGTGAAAAGATCACAACATGTGAACCTAACCTTAGAAATTAGAGAATGTGGAGCCAAACAAATCCATCTATCATTAATGAAAGAATGAATGGGATGTCCTGAGGGGAGCAGCATGGCAACATCAGCTCTTTCCATCTGTCTTCCTCTGTGCACCCTTACAGCTCAGTGAGAATTTATTGATTGGATTTTTTTTTCTTCTTGTGTGTGTGTATATATGTATATATATAACCTACAAAAAAACATCTACTGTGCTTAACCGCAACCTGACCCTCCCTAAGTCGTTGACCTCATCACTCAGATCTGTGGACACTCTGACGATGTGGGTATATGCTGCTGATATTAATAGGCTTAACCTTATGAATCTTTCAGGATCAATCATATGAGCTAATGTGAGAAGAGTTGGTCCCTGAGGATGAATTTCACATGGTCTGTTAAAACTTAAGTTAAGCGTTAGATCTTCGCATAGCATTGGTTTTTACATAAGACATGCACAAACAGGTGCATGTGTGTATATGTGTGTGGGAGGTCAAATCTGTGTGAGGGGAAGGAGGGGGTAAAAAAAAAAAAAAGGAGAATAGACTGCGTGTACGCAAACCCGTGTGAGCATATTTGGCAATATGTGCATGCAGGTGAGTGAGCGTGTGGGCTTGAATAAGTTTCATTTTATGCATGAGTACAGAGACATTTCTGTATGAATAATTGTATTGGCCTTTGACAGGAAAATACTGAGCAAAAGAGAGAAGAGGAAGAGAAACAGAAATAGGAAGGGGGGGGGTGTAAGATGGTAAGGAAGCGCAGCAGGAAATGAAATGTGTTATTTGGGAGAGGGGGGGCTTCAGGCTGATTTCACCCCAATCTCTGCACTGCAGAGCTATTTCAATACAACCCCATACTGCAGGTCTCGCCAAAGAGCAACATGCTTGAGGGAAATAAGAGAGAAGAGAGATGATGGACCGAATATGGGAGAAAAAAATGAGGAGAAGAATGATAGAAAGAGGACAAAGAAAATTAAAAAAGGTGAAAAGGACGATTAATAAAAGAGGAAAGAAGATGAGGAGGTGGGTGTGGGAGGGGCAACAGGGTGGAGATATGAGGATGCGGTCAGAGAAATAATGTAAGGAAAAGAAAAATCACACATTTGATAAAAAAGTACAGGGCAGAAAAAGGAGGGAGGGAGGAAGTGGGGTAGAGATCTAATCACCATGATTGGAAGTGAGGCTGCAGCGTGTTAGGAGGTGCAAAAATTAATAATAATAATAGAAAAAAATGTGTGCTTCCTGTCAAGCAGAAGCTTGAGGACATTGCTGCTGCTGTTCAATCTGTTTTGCTGAAATTGACCTTTCAAACCACCTGTGAATCTGACTGTTACTGTCGGGTTGTGTACTGTAGGTGTGTGTGCTCTCTTCGTGAGAGGCTTTCACCCTGGCTGTGAAGTGATTTGCTTAAGAAGTTATTGGTGAGCGGATGAGAATTACAAGAGGCTGATCAGGTATGAGGAAAAAGGACGTTTCACTTTGACCGAATCATTGAACTCTCTGAAGCAGATCCGGTGCTGTTATCTCCTCAATTCATCATGCAAATGACAGAGAAAATGGAGGAGTTGAATCCACCCAGGGCCATGAGAAAGATTGATGAAGAGGAAACGGGACAAGGGTCAAAAGACAGGAAGCAAGAAAGGTGTGACCAGAGTAATTTCCTCCCCTTAACAGGATCATTTACCGTTTTGACCCCACAACACAGGCTGAATGTAAAAACTAAAAGACATACTTCACCTGGCAGCTATTAGTTTTAATTCAGCTGTGAACACAAAGAGAAAACAACATATATGTGTTGGTAATACTAATAATGTGTTAATGTAGAAAACATTTAAATTCCCTGCAATACCTTCCCTCCCTTCTTTGTACCTTCTCTTGAATGACAGGATGATTGAGGTCTTTCTGAAGAGCAAACAGAAGCAGACCACAAATAATTTGCCTAACTCCTGCTCTATTTGGAATCACTGTGATTTGCTGACCTGTGTTCAGACAGGTTAATGCGTTTTCTCTACGACAAACTAAATCTCAACTAAACAGAAATACTGGAGCTGTCAAAAAGACTTCAGAGTACACCAAGGACAAAAACAATTTAAATGATAAACAGTCACCTGAATCACGCTTGTGTATTTATTAATTTGTGTGTGTGGGTCCTTGAATCTCAAAACAAAGCCTGTTGTACTTAACCCCATGTGTAACCCTGTTATTTGAACAGTGATTTCTGAACAGTTTTATCACGCAGCCCTCATCATCAGCAGACTGAGTTAGGTGTCCTTTAAATGTTCAACCTCTAAGAAGCCACTATTTGTATTCTGAGTTGACATTGTGTTGTCAACTGCTGTTCCCAAGGTTATAAATGAAGTGTCAATTTCTAGAGCATTGAAATATTCTGTAGGCTGCCTGTGTGACAGTAGTCTTTCTCCACAGCCAGCTGTTTGTTCACCATATTTCATGAAAAACACAGGTGTTCAAGTAAGATAGAATGCACAAAACTGAGAGAGCTGAGGACATGCACAAAGACACAAATATGCATATGTGAGATAAAGCTGAATGTGTTTTTTTAGTCATTGTGAAACTACACTCTAAATACATCACACACAGATGTCTGACACATTAAAGAAGGTGCATAGAATGCATGGTTTCCCAGCAGACTCTGCTTCCTGATTTAAATGCAATAGCAGGTGAAAACTTTAGATATAAGGCTATAAGGTAAGATATAAAAGTGCCAACAACTGACTGAATGTCTACTTAAGACCGCTTTCAAACTGATCCAATGGTCACAGAACCCTGTATTAAAATGATCTACTTTAAATACACATGTACACATGTCTACAGCAGCAGCTTCAAACTAAGTTCTAAATATCTCCTCCATGCCCGGAGATTCCTTGAAATTTGGCTTACAGTGACCAAAAACCCGCAGGCCATGAAGAAGAATACGAGTGCATGCAATATTTACATGCGAGAGTCTTCCACTAAGAAAACAGACACGTTTTCTCAATAAAAGAGGACCTATATTGTCTAAAAATGTTAGGTCTGTGTGTAGCTGAGTCGGTTGTTTGACCTGCATTTAAAAGTTGAGTGTAGTTCAGTCTATTATGTTTATTTTAGAAAAAGCATTGAAAATGTTTTATGTGCAATATAACTGCTTCATGTAGGTTGTAGTTAATCTTGTATGTTTTTCTCTGACCTACTGTTCATATGCTGATAGCATATGAACACTACAGTAAAGAATGAATGTACTGGCTTTCTTGGTCTATGTCCTTGCTAAACAAAGATGTTGACAGAGACATTGTTATTGTCCCAAACAAACTAATAAACAAGACAACCAGGAGCAGTCTGTACATACTGTACAGTACAACCAGGCACAATAAATACAGGTGTCTCAGTTACTACCAGACAAACCCTATCGGTCATGTTTGAGGCTCTTGTGTGTTGATAAAGTACCCCTGTCTATATACCCTGACCTTTCAGCATGGCAAGTCTGTAAGGTGTACAGTGATCCGTTTCCCTTCAATTAACAGTAATTTGCTTTTATTTGTGTAATAAGGTTTAGAATGGAGTGTTTTTACATACACATTAGTATTATGAATTTGTGCTTCATCCAAAGTTAGGTACTTTCAGGATATGGTGTTTATGTCAAGACACAGGGCTATATAAGATAATGTGGACAAAATCTCCAAGGGATGCTTTGATTTATTGTTTGTTTCAGACTACTACTTTATTGGCTCCTCTTTAAAAAGCAAATGTTCATTGCAGCTGTTGGGAGAAGAAAAATATAATTTATTACTGTATTTTAAAACAAGGCAATCAAACTAACAGGAGGCGGCGTGCCTCCACTTATTTTACTGCAGAATCAAACCAGCTAGTTCTGATGATCAATGGGGTACTACATTCTATAGCTTAGATCTTTAGCACCTTTAGATGTGTTACTGACAGCCTTGGAGGTAAAATAGAAATAAAGAATACAGAGTATTCAAAGTGGACGAAGGTTTTTCAAGGGTGACTTTTTAAGGATGTAGTAGAGTGTTACCATGGAGATGTCTACAGCACCACTGCATCTCTCTCTCACCATACCCTCCTTTAGTATAGTGAACTTGCCAAATGCCTCTTCCCATATCGTACACAGTCCCTGATGTGTTTCACACTGCCTCATAATAAATAATCACTGCACATAGATCAGACTCAGAGAAAGTGAAAATGTTATGTTTTAATTCTTTTATGTGGTTTTATGTTCTTATGTGCACATCACTTTGGCCAACAAGGTTGTTTTAGAGTGCTTTATAAATAAAGTTCAGTTGAATGCCTCTGACTATAAATGGATTTGTGTATTTGAATTCTTTTGGGTTAAGAAAATAACACAATAACAATATGATGTCTAATAAGATGTTCAACCATGAATGATGGATTACAGCACTGTCCTGACATTCTTTTTCAATAGCTCAGTATTATGCTGGTAAAAATGTGGTCAAGCAGTTACAGGAAATCAACCTTTTTGTGCCTTTAGCTATAAATAATAATAAAAACATTAGACATGCACGTGTTTAGCAACATAACCAACATGACAACAATGGAACAGCCCAAAGAGAAACACATGAATGCAGAAGTAATCTGCAAATCTTATAAATGTATTTCCTACAAACATTAAGCAGAAAAACACACAATGTATCCCAAACCATTGAATTAAATTAAATTACAAAAATGATTGTCTACCTCAATAACACAGCTAAAACAAATCGACTGCAGCAACTCATTACACACTACATGTGTTTGTAATCCATGCACTTAACAGGCATTTTTCACAAATGATTGATTCTTGATTGAACTCCGATGGTGTTCATGCATATAGGCACACATAAATGTTGCATAATATGTTCTTTTGGCTTTAAGCATTAAGGATTATTGATAATCAGACCCAGAACAATATGCCTTTCTTGACCCTTAACCCCTGATCTATGACCTCCATAAGTAATGACCCTTAAAACCGCAGCTGCGTCTGTTGCCTTGCATGAATGAATACTGAGCACCGAGGTGAGGAAACCAGCAGAGAGAAACCAGCTTACTCCAAGGCCTTAAATACAGCAAGCACAAATCACTGCTGCAAGCAAACGTATAAGGCAATAAGGCCTTCGAGGCCAACAAATGCAATACCAGAGTTTTTATTACAGCAGTGTAACTTCTGTATGTAATCTAATATTTACTGTGGTTCAACCCACAGTTATTAAACCAGAATCCACGATCAATGTGCCAGACTGAACAACTTCGTGTCAGTGTTCAACATCGGTTTATCTCTGAAGTGTTCTTTTTGCTCATTCAAAGTAAGAAAGTTGCTTTGAAGTTTTCTGCCAGAATCACATCCAAATTTTTTTCTCCTTTTTGTCCCCCATGTGCTGCTGCTACTGCACTTTAATCAGCTACTCCACCCCTCGCTGCGCTCAGAGCTCCTCTGTGGCCCGTGTGTCCTTGCATGTTTCTGTCACATACACACACACCAAAACCACTGCACCACCATTTTCTGACAGCCACATTCTCCCATCACACAGCTGAGTGGAGAGATGAGCTGCATGCAGGTGGAAACACACACACACACACACACTTGGAGAAACAATCGCACACACAGTTGAGCACATATAGCACAACCTTCAATAGCCTCTGGCACAAATGGCTGACTTGCAGCATATGGATAGTCCCTGTTCACTTTCAATCAGACAGCTTGATCCAAAACTACTGGACCTGACAGCAAAGCAGCCAAGGCGCTCAGACTAGATGCAAACTCCTTCAAACACATAATCCCACAGAGGGGAGCTGGCGGTTTTCTCATCAATTCACAGTCGCACAGTACAGGACAGATGCTAAATGTTAGCACAGCATATGCCTGTCTCATGCAGTCATATGCCTGTCTCTTCCAAACTATATGTCACACTGACCCAGCATTTGTCTGCAGCTGCTGACCTCTGAGGTCGCCTGACTCAGACCTGACCTGGCAGTGACTCACCAATCTCGCAGCTCTCTCCAGAGAAGCCCTGAGGACAGTAGCAGCTATAGCCGTCACCTTCCTGCAGGCAGCTCCCTCCATGGAGACAGGGGTTGGTCTGGCATGGGTTATTCTCTGTTGTAAAGACAGGCAGGGTGAGAGAGGGGGGAGGAGGGTAACAATGAATGTATCATTTATTATCTGAAGAGAAACAGAATTACAGACAAACCAAAACAGGCAACCAGCCAGGCATTTTCTGACAGAGAGAGAAAGAGTGGGCAGACAGAACACAGACTCTCTCAATGACTTTCTACAAGGTGACGGACTGGCTGTTGTTGCGTCTGCTGTGCTCCTACTTATCATGAATGATTGTAAACAGGGGCATGGCAGAAGGACAATTTGCTGAGTCGACCCTGCCTGCCGTGTTCTCTCCCGCAAATCTGAGGTCCCACTGATGAGCCAAGGTCCTCATAAATTACCTGATCATCACGCAGTCACACATACAGAACAGGCAGGGGAAGTTATTTAGTAATTTATAGCATATTACTGTGCTGCAGAAAAATAATGAACAAATTTACATATTCTATAAAGGAAATGTTTTGGTGGCTAAACGGTAGAGATTAAGAAGATTAAGCTGTAATAATTGCTCTTATATTTTAGGATGGGGCAGAAGGAGGAGAATTTGACAAGGACGGTTAAAGCGCAGCGCGACCATGAGGATTTTCATTCTGTGTGCAAAGAAGGACTGTGGGGAACTGGCTAGATTAAGTGTCTTTTTATTATCCAATCCTGATAGGATTGCAGGCCCTGACACAATCTGTCAGGCCATCTAATACACTGCATCTTTTCCATAATAACACCCAGACTCACTTAATGATGTATGAGGAGAGAGACCCTGTGCAGAACACAAGTGCAGTTCACTCCTGAAAGTCTAGGAATACTGTAATTTCAGTGTGTGTGAAGGTTTTTTTTATGAATATATGTACATGTGGAAGTTTATCGTGTGTTCTGGATGTTTATCTAACCCTGACTCATTGCACGGTAGTGAGATTTTAATATTGGAGTGTGATCAATTTTCTCTGAACCAACATGAGAGATGCTGCTGCTGTTGTCACCCAGAATAGAGAAGATGATGGAAAAGCTGCCTTTGAAAATACATAAAAGTAATTCAGTGAATCAGAAAAAACCATTAGAGACAAGTTCATTTCTTAATTCAGCAGCCGGGGAGGGAAAAACCAACACTGTGCGGGATATGAAAACATACATTGCTTTAAGGCTGATGATGTGTAAACTAAGCTGAGTGATGTGTGTTTGACACTTAGGAGAAAGAATGAAAAACATACACAGAGACAGGTCAGTGTCAGAGGCTGGCTAGGTTAAAAAAAAAAAAAAAAAACAAAAAAAAAACATCAGCGAATGAGTTGAAGAAATAGAGAAAGCACGTAAAAGTTTGGATCAACATCCATCTTCCTATAAGCCAGTGACAGGAATGCTGTGGTGGATAACATGGTTTATAAAGGTAAACATTATGTCAACAGAAAGAACAGCACTATAAGCAGGACTGATTTACTAAGACACATATGCACATAAGCAGTAATCTACCAGAGTTGTGAGGTGCACAGCAGGTTGGTTTTGAGTGACATATTTAAACTACAGAGGTGTTTCACGTGAAACTTTCAACTCAGGAATTCCTTCTTCGAATAGAAGGTAACATTACACGAAACACACTCACAACAAAGGATGCTGATTATCCTCCGATACCTCCGAGTCCTTATCTGACACTTGTAATTTCCAAGCTCACAGTGCACATTAAAGAAAAACACTGCTTGCCTCCATGTTGCTCTTCCACTGCATTTATACAGAATCTTGTAATTTAGCAGCATCCTGCAAGGTTTGAGGAGCAGTGAAAAAACAACAAATAATATTTCTTGCTCCAATTCAGAGCTTTTTTTTAATCACTATTGGTTGCGCTGACATTACCTGTGCTCTGTTTGACACCTGTGCAACAGCTAAAGAAAGATAACATGACTTATGCTCATGCTTATTAAAGCCATTTTCAAGGTGTAGTGACATAATTACAGGTGAAAACAGTCTACTATAGTCCCAATTTGTTCTGCATCCTGTTGACCTCAGTCAAATGCACTAACTTACTTGACAGACAAAAAAAAAACCCAAGTAGCACCACCTCTTTAGTGTGTAGAGTAATTGTTTACTATTTTTTTCATCAGTGAAATCATGCTGCATTTGTATAAAGTGTATTTTCTTCCTACTTGCAGCAGATGTTTTTCAATGTGATTAACAAGAGATCCTGATGTTGGTCTCCAAAAAGAAAACAAACACGATGAGACTTATTGTTTCTTCTGACTGCTCTGCACCAGTAATTGTTCTGTTGTTTTCAAACCCTGAATAAAGATTCACCTCATGCAGAAAGCATGAGTCACAAACAGTAACAGTTTTTATGCAGGTAAATTGATGAAATCCTGTAAGCACACAGTAAATCATTAATGTAACAAAGTCCGACTCACACCACTACACACCACACACAGGATGCATCTGTTAGGTTTGGTAGAGAAGTATAACAACTATCTCTGAAACAAAAATACACTCAATGTATTATTTATAGCTCACTGCTACAGATCAGTTCAATGTATTTCCTGTTGGAGTGAGAAAATAAGGCATCCTGACAAGTTTTTTTTTTAACTTCACTGTTTCAAATGTTTGTGATTAAAATGTAATGTGCTCACATACTCATAGTGCATGCTGCTATTTGAATGATTCGCCTTAGAAGGAACCGATCACCTTTGAGTTTACTGGACATTTCTGGAAATTTGAAGAATTTCTGTCCAGGTATTCTTAAGATATTTTGCTCACAAAGATGTGCACAAACAACCCAATAAACATAGAGGCTCTGGGCATATCAACATGAAAGCACAACATCATAAGCCCTCTGTGTCACAAAAAAAAAAACATAAATCAGACATGGAGGTAAACATCAGCAAGCCAAGGCAAGTCTTTACTACTGAAAATACACATGTGTTCTGAGTCACGCTCACACGTCCCATGTGCTTCTGACATCTGAATATCTCTGAATGCTGTTTTGGTTTTACCAATATTTCTTGGGAGTTGAAAAGGTTGTGATACACACAGTGTAACTGACAGCTGGGGACAGAGTCATTAAATAGCTTCGGAGAGGAAAGCTTCAGGAGGCAAAACGTCAACATCTCATGAGCAATCCGCCTGTCTTGTGTTGCTGTCTGCATTAATGCCACACAAGGCCTTTTCTTTGCCTCCGTGAAAAATGAGTGACACATCTTATAAAGTAATCCATAAGCTCTTTAGGATTTGAGTGCAAGGCATCACCAACTGATAGGGAAAATTAGAGCAGACCAGTATGTGCCAACTGTGTTGATTCATGTGTGTGGGCATGTGTTCCTTCAGGCAATGAAGCATATTTCTATTGGCCCACTTTCCACTCAATAGAAACAATATATTGACATAATTCAACCACTTCTAACAAAATTACTCTAATAATGAGAACTCCTGTGCTACCATCCACTAGCAGTGATAAACGGTGGTAATACAGACGGAGCTGAGCTCTAGCAGAACAGGACATTGATCCAATCTGCATACAATTAGTAACGACTTATTACACACAAATGAGACCATGTTATTCACCATCTGTCCACAAACAGTCGCCTGCAGATTACAATCATAGGTAAGGACTGTGTGACAACAGCAAAGTCCAAAGGAATATTCCGCACCAATGGTTGAACACAAATGAAATCAGCCCACAGCATCAGATGTGGCTGCTTTTTAAGCATTTCAGCAATTCTTTTTTTAAATGGCAGTCCGCCGTGAATGATTGCGCACAATGCGTGTGTATGTACATTAACTAAAAATGAATATGCAAGCAGAAAACATGTGGGAGGGCATAGAGAGAGGGGAGGAGAGGATACAAATTAAAATTTAGTACAGATGAAGTACAAGTGAGAGAGGGAGAGAAAGCAAGAGAGCAATGGACTAAATGTAAGCTGGGGCGGGACAGAAAGTCATAGAGGGAGCTATCATACATTTCCTCCTCTCTTAATGCTGGCTGCTAGCTCATGATTAATTACACACTGGTCTTAAAATAGGTCGCTTCCTCCATCCCTGCTGTGTGTCCCGTTCTGTCTTTCACACAGAAAGAGAGCAAGAGTCCGAAAAAAAAAAGACAAGGCGGGGAGACGGGGAACTGTCGGTGTAGCGCTGTATGAGATGAAGATAGGCAGACATAACTACAGAAAGGCATTAAGACTCACAGCTTCCAGGCCTGAGGTATGCCTCTGACACAAATTCATACTCACAAAACAGATAATGTAAAGTCTTCTCTCCTTGACACTGAGCAGATATTGCTTCTTCCACTCAGAGCAGAGCTTTATGAAATATCTTCCACTCTGAGACATTTTCTGCTCAATGGGGTCATCTTCTGTGTTTTTTCTAAGCTTCTCTCGGGAGAGATTATCTTAACGTTGTGGCATATTTGGGAAGCTACCCCTTGATGTCGACTCATACTTTCACCCTTGACTTAGAATGGACCATAAAAGAGGATTGTGCTGGGGAAATCCGAGTAGTTAGAAAATTCAACTGAATAGGAGCTTGCAGAAAAAAGGCTGTGCTGACAGAAACACTGTACTCTGCATGAATAAACGTTTGACACACACACACACACACAGCAAAACTGAACACACGCACTTACATTTACTATATATACCTGCTTATCACCCGCCATGTGGCTGTGCTTAGACTCACTGAACCTTGTAATAGCTTTGCTGAGACAAAGATCATGCCTCAGCCTGTTCAAGTGTTCCTTCTCTATGAGTGCGATAAGTCATCACCTTAGCACAGCGAGAGCTGCCCCGTTAAAATTTAATGCTACAGCGCATTCCTAAAAGGTAGTGAAGCACACAGGACTGTTAGAGCCATATGAACGGCAGCGCTAAACTGCAAAGTATGGCCTTAAATAGAGATGTTGTTGTCATCATTGTGACGGCTCGGTGGGTCTGCAGAGTGAAATATTCATGTTGCCACTTGCATGTTGGCTACCACCACCACGTGTTCATGCGTTCAGGAGTTTAGTACATTGAAAGTTGCTCTTTCAGAACTGTATGTTACCTAAAAGTTAATACAACACCAACATATGGGGGTCACTAAAATGAAACTTACAGAAATTATAGTGCATCTTAGGTGAATTAAATTATATTTAAAGGAAATGTCTCTGGTTTGTTTAAGCACTGGACCAACTAAAATACAATACCAACCAGTTCATATTAACTGCAGACAGAAACAGCAGAATTTGACCTTGGCATTTACCATCAATGAATAAAAAAAAAATCACCAGCTTACATTAACTACACCACCCACAGTGGACATCTGCAAAGTCATTCTACAGGCTGCAGCACAGTGCGCACAGGAGATTGTAATTGACCATTTATATATCATATATATAATAACCCTTTATTAACTGATTTAAAATACATGCTATTCAGGTGAGCCACATCCAGGTTCTTTTTTATAGTGCAGCGGGGCTCACTATAGAAGATAGGTACTGACAAAGTTTGCCTCACATGTGCTTTTAGTAATACAAACAGTCAAAATGCCTGGTTTGATCAGCCCCTGAACAGCGCTTTAGGACACACTATCTCATTTAACAACGCTCAATTCGACATTTGTAGTTTATGCCATTGAGTGAGTGGGAGAATAAAGAGGTATGACATGCCATCCAACCTGCAGGAAACTCAAGCCTTGGTGCTCTCAGTTCTTGAATTGTCTTTAGCAATGATTGCAGAGCTCTACAGTTAGTATACTATTAAACATAATGATGGCCAAAACTATTAAAGTGAGAGTTTGCAAGATACTAGAATTGCCCCCTAAGTTAATTAGTGTTCCATGACAAAATATACACCCACGCTAAATTTCAGGTCAGCAGTGGAAAGCTAACAATTAGCTGCAATGTCTGTTTGGCCTAATCAAGATGACCTACATGACTACAAATGTCCCCTGACAAAATGGACAGATGCCAACAGGCTCACAGGTTAGGATACTGTCCATGTATCAGTAGACAGATGAGTTATTCGCTGCCAATGAGATACAATTACTGCTGTGGCAAGCTGAATACACACTGGGGAAATATGAAACGCATTTCTGCTGAAATATAGATAACATGCAGACCCCAATGCAGTCTTAGATTACCACAAAGTGATTGATTTACAGAGGTGAGCTACATGAGAGCAACAAGGTGGCTGTGGGACATAGGTTAAGTTTACTTGCTGGTGGAGCTGCTGTGGTCTCTGCTGATGATGTCAGCGCCCCAGCAGTCACTCTGCAGTCAGACAATTTAATGTGCGCAGGAGCTGCCAGTCTGCAGTGAAACTCTTCCAGCCCTACAGTCTGAGAGGTCATGCACACAACGGCGAGTCAGCACGCCTCCACTCTCTGACACCTAACTACCTACTCTGCCTTTGCCAGTTCGATGGCACACAATGGAGAGAAGATGAAAATACATGTTTTAGCTAAACTGAGTCTACTTGTTTGTCTTTTTTCATTTCTAAGAAAATACTGTGTAACTATAATTTCAAGCTCAGATGGAGTTACACTGAAACAATTCTGTCAGACTGAAAGCCTGGATAATTGAAAGCAGGAGGTCACACAATTTTCTAAATTGTGTTATTGTGAAGTAAATAAGTTTAGCAGTGTGCTGTATGTAGGTAACTGGTGTCTCATAGCGTACAGTCATGGTTGTCAACGTTTGTTCATAGAGGCCTAAAAATGTGTCTCCTACCTCATGGTGTATAGTGGCATCATGTTACAACACTAGGGATAAAGCAGTGCTCATTAATTTTCAGAGGTTGCACGTGGACCGGAACAAAGTCTGCATTATGAGGAAGGAGGGGTGGTGGAATTTCACCCAGGAGAGCTCCATCTAAAATCGGATTTGCTCCCTGACAAGAAACTATTTCATGCTGTCTATTCTTGATGCTTAATCACTAAAATAGTGTCTGTGAAGGCAACTAAACTAATTTATCTATTGATCTCCCAAACTAAACATTCTGATCAACTGCAAAACTTAAGCCCAGTTTGACCATTTCAGAAGCTTCAGAAGCCACCCTGCACATCTCAGAGCTAAGGTTATACATGCAGCAGGTGTAGTGATGTGATTACTGTACCGTGCCCAAGCTGAGCAGCCTCTGACAAAGTAGGATTGATGAGCACTGCAGGGGAGGGAGAAGCTATTTCTGTCTGTCTTGACCACATGTGGTGCCCTGTGCCTAGCTGCATTACACCTGTGTGCGTGTGTCTGTGGCAGAGTGTGTGTCAAGGGGTGAAAGGAGTGAAAACATCACAGGATGAAGTGTATTCGAACAAGTATTCTAGTAAGCCATGAATGTTTTCTAAAACACCTACTCAGACCATCTTACCATCATATCAAACTGATTCAAGTTAATTATTTAAATGTATTTAAACAGTGATAGTTTTTACTTTCATTTGATGGTGTGGAGATGCATAAACAACAGAGGTTTTAATGACAGGTATATTTTACACAATAAAGACACATTACTATAATATAAATTTCACAGACCGCATGTTATATTTCCATGGGGAGTCCCCATTTAAATTGAAAGTTTGCAACTTTTTAACTTCACCTCTCCTCAGCATACAATCTGTTCCACCTGTCTGCACAAGCAAACACACATACAGTCATGTGTGCACACAAACTGAAAAAGCATGACACCAGCGATTAGGTGCAGTGCCAAAAGCCTGAGACGACAGAAAGCAGCCGATGTTCTCTTAGCGAACACCTTGTGGACCGAACGTCACACTGAATCAGCCAAGAGAGGACAAGGGAAGAGTAACATGCCAGCAATTCAATACAAACCAATTCCACAGGCCTGCACAGCGAGACTGACGGACAAATTGAGGGTCCATTGTTACAAGAGCAGCACTTGTAGCATCTCTGTTTGTCCTAAATAAATTGCATTATCTTTGCTGTCAGAGTGGCAGGAAAATAATCCATCCTGGCTTATCATCACAAACACATTCAATCCACTTTGGCTTTTTTTTTCCTGCTTCTCTTCAACATCTCTTTGCTCTCATTTTCAGAGCTTTGTGGAATAAGATTATTGAATCAACCACATTTCCCTGCAACTCTTCAATACTATTTATATGCACACATGATAGAGAAGAAATGATGAATAATTCATATATGTAAAGAACTTTTGTTTTGTATTACATATCATGCAATGCCACAATGCAGTGATAAAAACGGGTTCCTGTGATGCTATTTTATGTTATTTGTTAATGAGAAAAAACAAAGAACTTTATGCTTAAAATCATTATTATTAGGTGAACAAACAAGCTGCTCATCATCAACAGAATGTTCTGCTTTGCTAAGTAGGACATTCATGCAGTGTAAAGAAGTCACAGAGTGGACAGTGTAAGGAAGTCCTATGTCACACAGTATCATTATTACTCTCACTGTCTGATTATCTGAAACTGCTGCAGTAGGAGGAACTGCCTGTGCATCACCAACACACACTAGGTCTTCAATATATCCACCAATGTTGTAAATTAAATTGACAAAGGTACATCATTATTTGGCACTTTTGTGCTGCTGTGTATTTGTATCCTGCCAGCCAGCAGCTCGGAGCAAGCAAAACAATTTCCTGCTTGGAGAAGCTTATTTGCACTCTTGTTTTGATGAAAATGGTGAGCCACGTCCAAACTGTGATTGGCACATCTGCTCAAACAGGATGAGAGCAATAATGTGACTGACTGAGAAGACAGTGATTAATCGTCAAATCCTTCCATTTATATTCTACTCCCCACACATCTGAGCAAACCTCAACAAATTAACAGGCATGTTTGATTTAACACTCCTTCACTGGCATTAAACACATGACCTACTGTGGTGTGATAAGTGTGGTGATAGAAGGTTCGTCTGCACTGTATGACACAGGTTCTGTTCAGAATTATTCCATTGTGTCAGTTCCCTAACAGCACAGACGCACCGGTGCAGCAAAGCAATACATAAAACATTTTTATTTTCTCCTGCATTGTCATTAAACAATCTGCACTGATTCATCCAGCCCCAAGACATCCCCTGACAATAACTTTGACTAAACAGATCTATTTAACTTTTGAACATCTCTATTCAAACACAAAGAAGAAGAAACAACACGAGTTTCTTGAACCCATTGGAAGAGGCTGATCTGGACTTATTCACCAGCCTTCTCTAAATGCAGGAAAACACAAAGACAGTTAACAAGTTACATCTTCAGTCCACTGTGAACTGCAGCCTCTTCAAAGCAGATGCTTTTCAGTTTTAGAGAGTTCACATTAAAAACCATTTTTGGCCTGCTAAAGTCTTTGCACTAAACTCCACTGGACCATCAGACCTATCAGAGGTGACAATCTCCTTCTCTACACCTGATTTGGGACAGGCGTCAGAAAAAAAGGGAGAGACATCAAGGTAAAAATGTGCAAAGAGCAGCCAGGGTGCAAATCTGAAAGACACATCATGCGACACACCCAGAGACCGTCCTCAGAAATGACACCGCAGGCTTTGATGATCAAGTTTTCAAGGATGAAACTGTGGAAGGAAGACAAAAATCAAAGGAGAAGAGCCTCTGAAAAAGACTTCTGAACTGGCTTGATGAGAAGATTCACAAGCACTGCAGCAGGAAGATCGAAGAGACATACAGGCGCAGGCAGGCAGGGCTGAGTTCTATTTAACTTCTGCTTCTTGCACCCAATGAATCAAGCCAAGAGAGAGCAACAAAAACATGTTGGATGGATCATTGACGCTATGAGGGTGATGGGCAGCCAATCACTGTGCGTCTCTTTCTGCACCAGGAGAGCCCAAGAAGAGAATGAGCAGGTGGGAGAGGAGATTTTTATGGGGAGCAGAGCGCCTCTGCAAGTGAACCCCACCTTTCCTTCATCATCCTTCCCTCCCTTCAGCCTCCATCCTCCTTACACTGTGGGTAAATATGCAATAAAAAAAAATCATTTGTGGTTAGTGGATGTAATGACTGCCTGCCATATTCTTCTCAGAAATGACACAGCGTCTGCTCTGTAACATTGTCATAAAAACATGATGAAAGGTGTGCCATTCTCAAAAGAAACCAAGGTTGAACTGTCTACACACGATTTGATTCAATGTTATTTATTGTTTGTTTTGGTATTTGTGTTTTTCTTATAAATGCCTCAAGGTAAAAGTCACTCTGTATTTATATTGCTTTAATGGCATTACATTGACTAACTTATACTAACACTCAAACCATGACTCAACTGGATGGCATTGGCGGTGTTTAACTAGAATGGTTTTAATTGGGGTGATTCATTTGAACTCATGAAAAGACTACCAGCTAAACATTAGTGCACGCCCAACAAGTGGACAGAGACCCTTTGAAAGGGTAAGTCACTAATAAATGGTGGTTCAGATCAACAGAAATATGATGACAGCACAAACAAACCAAAAACATAATATGACTTCACAAGATGCCACGCGACTTCATTCAATATTGGGTATGTGCTAATATAACGAGAACCCAGGACTAAAGTATAATTTTCTGATTTGGTATGACCAGGAGAACAGATCTTCACATATCTATAGATTTATAGGCACTTGAGTTATGTTACCAAAAGAAGGTTAAATCCCCATAATAAACAGATTCACAAGCAGAGGTGCAGCTTGCCAGCAGACCAGTCTGGATCCCCCAAGGGCCGAAAAACTTTAAAACAGGAGTGGCAGTGGACAAACTTTGCAATAACAGTATAGGAGACCACTCTAAGAGGGCCCCACCTGCCTCCACTTGTTCGTTTTGTGCATTTCTAAGACAGCGCAAAGAAAATGAAGAAAAATTGTGTTGCCGTCAGATTATATTGAACATAAAGGTGATGAATGCTGGTTGGAGGGCCCCCCCTTATGAATTGCTGCCAAGGGTCCCAACAGACTCTGAAATCACAAGATAACCAATACAGGTGCACACACACTGATTGGGGATGTGGTCCTTCCTTGCCCGTGTGTTTGTATTCCACTGTGGTTACTATCAAGAAGTTGTTCCGACAGCAGAGCAGCACTATTAGCAGAAGCGAGCTGTGGGCAGGAGGGTTTGCCTGGAGGAATGTTTAAAACTCGACACAGAACTATTTCACATGACCTCACAGTGCCTCTGCGAGCAAAAACTCAAAAAAGAAGCTTGCTGTCTGTAATTCCTTGAATCCTCAGTTTGCAAACAGATTCTTTCTCCTTATAGTTCTCTAAATTCTATCATTTGTACCTTACATCCTCCCCTTCTACCCGTTTAGAATCCTTCTTCCCTTGAGACTTGTCATTTTTTTAAGTGTCTGTGAATCTCCCCCCTGCTGGGACAGATCTGTGGGTGTGTCTGACATGCCCTACATAAAGAGACCCCTCAACCTTTCTACCCGCTGTGGGCCGGCTGCTGTGTGATGCGTTGTGACTGACGCCGGGAGCCAAACACTGCTGCCACTGCTCCGCTCTGCCTTCAGCGCAGCGAGAGCGACAGGGAGTGAAGTTATTCAGGCAATCTGGCAGCTCAAAAACCCCAGCTGGGTGCACTCATCCTCTCTGCTGCCACTCCTCTGCAGCTAGAAAATACCTCAATTTGAAATCATACATTTCACTGTTAACCTTGATGGCAGGCGGCTCCATTTTTGACAACGTGTGCCTGCATGTGTGACTGCTTGAATTGCTGACAGATATGTGTGTGTCAGACTGCAAATGGGAAATGAAATGCGAGTGCAACATCTCAAGGATGCTGTTATTCAAATCTTCTATGGTGTGCTACGAGGTTTGTAATCTAGGAGCCACCCTGTTCTTCAGTCAGAGTCTTGTGGCCAGTTTCACATCACTAACACAACTAATAAAAGCTGCATGTTCACGCTAAGTGATCTGAAAAGCACCATGGCTGATAGTTCGTCTCCTCTCTTTGACCTCTGCGAGGGCAAACTTGTTAGATACGGATAAAGAGTGAAATATTCTATCAGCAAAAGGAAGCAGCTTCCTGACGCTTAATCTGATGCGCCTGAATGCCCCATTGTAACCACAACTCCTATATAACCTGACCAGGTTAGTCTTAGCTGCTCCACACAGCTGCACAATGACTGCACACAGATGATTATATCCTGTCTGACAGCACCCTGTCAAGCTTTCTTTCTCCATCCTTCCCTCCCATCAGTTTACAGTTGGTGGCACACACAGGTGATGTTGTTCTTTGCCTAATGAAAGTCTACGCACCTTCAGTGGTCCTACGGCTGTTCTTGACAACAAACTCTCACAGATAGAGATTCATTGGGAAGTGAGAGGGAGGGAGAGAGAGAGAGAGAGAGAGAGAGAAACTTCCTCAGTGAATTGCTGTCTGTGTTTTTAATAGGGTGACATATGGCTCGGCAAAGGTCCTCTCTTATCTGGTTTAGAGAGGCAGCTAAATGAAAACAACTACAATAAAAAATAAGGAAATGTTATTGTCTGGATGCTCCAACAAGCAATCAATGGTTTCATCTGTGTGGCTATGGTGTAAGTATTCCTCATTGAGTCAGTTGGTTTGAACGGGTTTAATCCAAAAAAGCCGAGAGGAGTGGATGTTCCCAATATTTGGCTCTGGTTAGTGTTAACCTCCAGTCCAAAAATGCAAAGTTAATGAAAGCTGAATGGAAGACAAAAACAACAAAAACTCTCACAGCTGCATTTTAAGCACATGCAAGCATAAACTGAGCAATAACAAAACAAATACATAATCAAAAAGCATATGTTGCCTGGGGAAAGAGGAAAGTGATGCTTAGCATCCGTTGTTAGTGTGTTGCTGAAGTTAACAATGCACTTTGGTCTCCCTCTGATCTTTAGAGGGCTGCTGAGATGAAAAAATGTTCATAAAAACAACAAAACTTGTTTTCAATTGTGCTGCGGATCTGCTACGATGAGCAGTCAAGAGATCCAGCCATTCATCTGCCATAATGGGAGCTCTGGGTCACACTATCTGAAAAATAAAGTACAGCAGCCTGTGATCTGGCTCCTAGAGGCTGAATAATCACCAGGTTTTGTTGTGGCAGCAAAGATAATAAAGCATTTTTATGATTCCATAAAAATGCTTGTTCAATTTTTTTTCCAGGCCCACTGAAGATTATTAAACCCAAAATTCTTGATGGTACATTTATTTTACAAACACACAAAATTACTTTTCCAGGCACAGTCCTTGACCTCATGAGCTGCCGTGTTTACACACTTCTGAAATGCAGGACACGCCACCCTGTAAAACACTTTTCTTAATTACTATTTTATCTATTATAATTCATAATTCATAATTGTATCCGTTACAATTGTGTGATGATGAAACACTCCATTTTCATATAGGATAAAAAAATAACAGTATTTTCCAGACTATAAGTCGCACTTTTTTCATCCTTTGGCTGGGTATGCAACTTATACTCAGGTGCGACTTATATATGAAAAAATATACAATTAGTTAGCCTTGCATCCTGACGTCCCATTACATACGAATAGCAGCTTTTCTGTCCCTCTCCTGACCGTTCTCTTCCACCTCCAGCTTGTCCACACTTTGCATTCCCAGCATAGGTGACGCGCACGTGCAGATTGGTTGATAGGTCGCTAATTCCAGACAGCTATATGAGCGCACAGTAGTCTGCCTTTCCTCATTTACAGGATGTTTTCTGTGCGGTGAAGCTAATCATTTCTCCGCGTGAGAACTTGTTGAAATGCATGTGTCTCACTCTCAATGCCCTGCAGTCGTACCACTCAAGTTAAGAGGAATTTAAGAGGCAACGTTACGCTAAAAACGTAGTGATTTACGTTGGCCCGCTGGTGCGACTTATAAATGGTTTTTTCTTCTTCATTATGCATTTTCTGGCCGGTTCGACGTATAGTCCAGAAAATATGGTACCGTTTAAAGGCCCTTACATAACAAATTAAAAGCAACATGGGGTGACAAACTAATACCACCTATTATTTAAAAATCTGTTGGACCATTAGCTTGTGTGGGTAGCTTGTACAGCAATGTTTGTGGTGAGAGGTGTTTGAATTCAAGAGGCAACAAAAAAAGTTTTATTTTTGTTTCATTGTTTTTTTTAAAGAATGGGGGGTCTAATTTATTCATTCCTGTGGGTGGAGGTGGACTGTCCTTCAGCTCTTTACCACTACACAGCTTTTATATTAGCTCTCCAACTTCAGAATTTGATTTAAAATACTTTCATAAAAAAAAATATCCTGCCAGGGTATTCTGTCTTACTTCGATAATGCTGATTTGACTTGTTCCCATAGGCTCAAGCAAACTATTTATATTAATACTAGGCCTTGCTGTTAGCCTCCTGTCACAATACAAAGCCCCTAACTTTGCCAGCAAGATGAGAGGGAACTAATTTTATTTGTCTTTTGTGTGAAGGGCAAATGATGAGACTATTATTGCTTTGATTTGTGTCATTAACAGCCTTGGAGTCAGTAGACAGGAATACAGACAGGTGTTTACAGAGACTTTAGGGACTTGATTTAAATTTGGTTTTAAACTAATATGCATTTTGATTATTAACAGTCGGGCTCAGTGTGATTCTTCAGTAGAGTCTATTTAAGCTCATTTTCAACAGTTTGCTTGCTCTGTTATTCCCCTGGTTAACAGGATACAAAGAGTCTGTGCTCAGTCAGCACAGAGCGCCGTATAACGCTGTTTCATCCCACACCACGATAGAACCAAATGTCCCTCAAGGCTGTTCTTTAACAAATCCCATTCATTTAATAAGCGGCAGCCAATAGCACAGGATTAGATTCAGCAGGAAGGTTTGATATGGAAAAATGGTGGAATTACACCATGAAAAGAAAGAAGAGAAACTTGGAGACAAGAAGCAGATAGGGGGTGACAGATTAGGCAAGGGATGGATTTAAAGAGAGGTGCCTCTTTCTTTTTTTTTAAAGGCAGTGACGAGGATCCGGCTGAGGCTGAGGGGACAGGGGACAGATACGGTTAGACGGCAATTGACTGCCGTGTGCTGTATCACATTGAAGTTCAAGAGGCTATCAAAACATTATGCCAGGGGGAGTCATAACAATGACCAGAGGAGTAATAAAAGACATAAACTCAGGGAGACAGGGAGCGAGGAAAATGGTGAAAAAAAGCCAGTAAAGTAAAGACAGAAAAGGATCATGAAGAAAAAAAAAAGATGGGAGACACAGAGAGCGAGGCACGGAAATCAATAGGCTTCTATATGCATCATTGAGAATGTGCCCTCTTGCTGCTTCAGAGAGCCTATCCAAGGACTCCAACAGCCAGCAGACAAACTGAACATCTATCCACAGACCCACACTGATAATATGCCAACCCAGTCTGTCCCTGTCCCCATTTATCTCCGTCTTCCCCCATCCAAATCACACACACACGCACACACATCAAGCTACTCGCTCTTCTCTCTCCAAATTTAACACTCTAATTTGGTTGAGGCTGGGTGCCATGTAATTGATGTTGCCAGAGGTCTGATCTATCTTGAGCCTGGGACAAGGCTTTAGTCAACATGACTATAACTCACAGGCATCCTGTCCCCCTGTTTGCCAGAGTATCAGACTGCCATTGGTAATTTAAAGGCTGGACAGCCAGGCGATATTACTGTATGCACCCTCCTTGCTTCATCACCCCAGAGGGCTGGATGCCAGCACTCTAAACCATTCGGTAAATTTCCATGGAATGCTGGGATGCATTGGACTGGAAATCAATTTAGTAACTTTTCTGTAGACTTCACAAACACAGTGTTCAGTGTTGCGCAATATGGAAATGAAGATATGAGTAATTAAAAAAAAGAAAAAGACTGAAACGTGTACTTCCTCAGTGTTCGTGGTGCAGGATTAAGATGTGTGTGTTTGTATGTGATGGTGCGACATGTGGGAAGGATTATCGAGGTTTACCCTGAGTAAGCTTGGCATGCTGGTGCTTCTTCACATATATTTCATATTATTTTTTTTTTTTATGTGTGCGTTTGTGCGTGTGTGTCCACCCATCTGTTTGGGTTTAGCTGGGGGCCAGAGCAACGGGGAATTGGAAAAGCTGGATGTGGTGTTATATACTGGTTTCTTATCACAGCGATATATGGCCAAATAGGACACAGAGGGGCTGAGCCTGTTCTGATAACGAACAATGACTGATGATTGGAAGGAAGCACACAAATGTGAAGACACAAAAAAATGAGGGGAGTAAGGCAGGAAAACAGGAAAGTGGAGCGCTGATGTGTTCTCTGGGGGCCAACAGCACTGTGTTAGTGTAGTCTCTGATCATTGATTAAAGAGGTTTATATACTCCTACCCACAGCGTTCTGGAGGACACGCTCACCTCTCTTCCCTTCTCTCTCAACCTCTCTGCCCCTGATTCTTCCTCCCCAGTGCTGTCCATCCTCCTGCCCTTTCCCTCCTCTCCGTCTCTATCTCTCTGCAGTAATGGGTAGACAACCATTGCTGTAATTTTCCCTGTACTAAAAACTGACAACTACAAAAGGTCACACTGAGGAACGGGTCTCATGCTTCTAATCACTCAACAAGAACAGGGCCTCTCTCTGTTCACTCACTGATAAAGACAAAACATCCTCATGTACTGGACACTTTATTTTATCGTTCTCGATAAGTGATTGACCGATTGGTAAGTTGGTGGCCTAAGGTTGAAATTTAGAGTCTATGTTACAATACCTACATCTTTCAACAGTGCTCTTCTATATGTACACAATTAGTTGAATGGCCTTGGAGGCACACAAAATTGCATTAAAGAAAAAAAAAACATGTCATCACTGTCAAAACGGTGAAAAGTAACTCTCTTCTATTTAGCTAAGCCTTGTCTCCAGGTGGGCAGTGTGGGCATATGTTTGATCCATGCCTTATAATATCATTTGGAGTGGACAGTTGCATGGACACGATCATGCAACCACGATTCCCAGCTCTACTGCATTACGCCATTTTGTTCAATATCACGTCATGAATCTTGTCTGTGGTGTCTGTTTGGTAGTGGGGACTGGACTAGTGCTGTTTCCAAAACATGAAATACATTTTTAGGTCTAGTTGACTTGCAAATGCAAGCTATATGTTGGCTAAGTTGCTGTATAAGCTACCTATAGCTGTGTGTACCATGTCACCTTCATCTTAGGCTACAAACGTATCAGTGCTCCTTCAAATGCTACCATAACATTAGGTAAGACAGAATATGTTCTTCACCTGCCCACTTCTATTTACCAAAGTTTCTACATAGTATTTACATGGTCACCAAAATAAATGATTACACAATGCGCCATGGCCATGCTCCACAGGTGGAAAATATATTGAATGCAGCACTTCAGCTTAAGCAAACAAGACAGACCAGGGCTGAGCTTTTGTTATTGCAGTGCATTTTACCAAAAACCACAGTATTATCAGAATATCCTGCTCTTATTAAACAGCCTTCACAACACCATCTGAGCCAGAAAAAAAAAGAACACATGCTGCTTAGAGAGTGGTCAGTGCTGCTAGAGTAAGTGTGCAAATGGCAAATCAATGCAGACAATAAAGTGAATCAGAGGACAGCTACTAAAAACCTGAAGCAATTAATAACCTGTAAAACAGCATACAGACGATCAAAGGAGCTAACTGTCTGCAAATTAACCAGGCTGTCATCCTGATCATTATCAAGCAGGATGACGGCAAGTCATTTCATAAATATATTTATGAAAACCCAGAATGTAGCATTGACACAGAGCCGTGGCTGAACAAGTGGTTATGACACAGAACAAAAGCTGCAGTGTTTTTAGACAGAAACATTAAGCACACACATTTGGCTGTTAGGACCACAAATTTAACCTCAAAACTGTTGAAAAACTAGTGGCCTTCAGACTACAGTGTTTGTCATGTTCATTTACTTTGTGGCTTTCTGCCACAGTAGCAGCTCCATTAACTATCAAAAGAAATCAATGTGAGAACCCTGAGTCAAACAACAGGGACTTTGCCATTAACATCAAGTTTGAGGATGCAGTGCAAGAGCAGAAAGTTGAAGGCAGTGTAGGAGGGTGAAGATACTAGAAACTAGAAAATGAGAAAGGAGAAGAGACCGCAGTCAATTACAAGTCCCATCTTGTAGTTTGTGTCTACATTGATTTGTTGGGGACTAGGATCTCTGCCTCTCCCTAGTTCACCTAATTGCACTCACTCTGACCCACTAATTACTTCACTAAGACCTAGCTGATCTCACCTCACTGCACTGCTGTGCTTTCTGGAGTTGTCTCAATGCTAAGCGTGGGAGGAGGGAGGGACAAGAAACAAAGAGGATGTGAAGGCAAAGAGAAAGAACAAGGCCGGATTAAGAATGCATGATGTATGTCAGTGCAGGGGACAGAGTGGAGGTGTAGAATGAAACAACAAGCGACAGACCGAGTAGGAAGATAGAGGATTTTACAGAGACGCTCTGAACTCAGATGGAGGGCATGCAGCAATGCTGAAATACTGCTGTTACCGTACTGTTTCTGACTCACTAAGCGGCATACGTGATTAAATAAATGGCTGCTGATTAGACAATCACTCATAATCACAAAGACAATAATGGCAGTTAAGGTAATTCATTGGGATCACCATGGAGCTCACTTACCTGATGGGATGAGCCCAAACGCCCAGTTGGGTATGAGAATGCCAAACGGGTTCTTTGTGTCTGTGTTCTCTGTCGTCACTGGAGTTTTCTGTTCCTCTGACTCTGAGCCTTTGGAAGAGGTCCAACGACTTCCCACAATGAAGGACTCGGAAACTGCAGATCTGGATTCCATTTCTGTGGCGCCAGAGTTGGAGCCCGAAGTGTATGTGGTCAGGTGAATGACTGTGGCAGTCACTTCCTCATTGAGTGCTGGAGTAGCTGAGAGACGGCCTTGCAGGTCAGGTGAGCTTGTAGTTTTCTCCTGCTCCTCCTGAACCCAAGAGATGGAAATAGATGGCTTCTCAGTGGTGGATGTACTCTCTGTGCTGGTTGCTCTGGCAGCAGGATCAGTTCTCTGTGTGGACTGAAGCTCCACCGTGGTCACCTCAGAAGTTGTCAGCACCTCTATCAGAGCTTCTTGTGTGGTTGTCAGAACCTCGTTCCCGCTTGTGGCTTTGCTCTGCTTCTTAAAAACTGGACTGAAACTAGAACTTGAGCCGCCTTCCCCTCTGGGTGAGGGGGCTGAAGACAGATTGTCAGTAGGCCGGCGGGAGTAGAGGATCTCTCCTCTGGCCTCCTCTGCTGTGTCTGCCTCCTTGGAGCCCTGAGGTGGAGTGGTGGGTTGCTGCACCAGCTGCCACTGGGACAAAGTGGTGTACTCAGCCACGGTGACAAAATCACTCTGGCTGTGTGATGATTCTGTGTCAGTAGTCAGTTTGTTGACTTTAAATCCAAAACCACCAGGAAAGTTGCTGCCCTCTCCACTCCCCTCTGTGTCCTTCTCCTCCCCTGATGCACTTTTGGCAGCTGCAGTATTAGCACCCTCTGCATCCTGGTCTTTACCTTCACCTGAATAGTTTTCTGGGTTGTCCTGGCGAAGAGAAGTAGGCAGCGTCATTACCTCAAGCGGCCCTGCTTTGGCTTCCATTGGCTCCCAGGTAGGATGTTTACCCACATAGGCTGCATTTCCACGGGGGGCTACTTTGGGAACACGCATAGACTTGACAGCCCACTGAAAGTGGCTGCTGGGGGCGGCAGCAAAGGCACCGTCCTGTCTGGGACCCTGAGGACCAGATATGCTGACATGTTCACTGGGTGGTAATCTCGGAATGAGACCGGATGCAGGGAATTCTATAGGGAGCAAGAACACAGAACAGACTAATTAATACAATGCCATCATCAGGGGATGAAGTGGATTTAATTTTATGGATGTAGAATTAGCAATTAAAATGTAAAGCCTGGCTTACACAAGTCCAAAAGCATACAATACTAAAATGGAATGATGACACTGTATTAGAACAGTGTACGACTCCACTGTGACCAGTGGTGTGACACATGGTGTGACATTAGCAGTGTTATAAGTCAGGAACTGCTGTCTCAGGAATTTAATGTAATTATTTAATTATTTAATTTGATTACCTAGCATAAGCAAATTTTTTTTCTAATTAAGCCCACTCATGTTAATAAGAAGATCCAGAGCAAAAACAAACATAACATTTCTTATGATAAATAATTAATATTGGAATCAGTGACACCATCCCAGATCACTGCAAGGTTTGCATATCTAAATATGATATAAACAGAGTGTTACTTCATCTGTACGTGTGTTGCTGGTACGCAGCCAAACTTTTTATTTTGGAGAAAAACCAGTAAGCTGAATGTTTCGGATTTCTTTCCTCACCAGTGGAGCTGATCAGTGCAGCTGCAAAAATGACTGGAGTTTGTAGAAAAAAAACACAGAGGCCCCCCCCATGTGGAAGGGTGAGCACACATTTGCACACATGCCCAGAGATAAACACACACCAAAAGGATGGGAGGATGTATTCAAATGCAATTTCACACTCCTCTTCCCTGTCCCTGTTTTCTTGCCCCTTGTGGATTCTTTTACCCAAAACAACCTCCTACTGGAATACTCTTGCCTGCGGTGAGAGAAGCCATGTGGAAAAACGCAGGAGCACTTGGAACACGATAAGTAAATGACTGGCTCTACAACGAACTCCGTCTAGATCTGTTTATTTAGATGAAGTGGTGCACTGTAGCACTGTAGCACTGTCAGCTTACGGCCTTAAACCAGACTCTGTCTACACCATCAATAATTCATTCTGTCTGCATGTGTGACTCATGGTTGGTGTGGTTATTTCTATTAGTGCAGCACTGCACCCATGTTACTGAGAAACCCAGCTATCCTTATCATCACTCTGCTTAGCTAGAATGTCCTCAGTTCTGTGGCCAGAGAGTACAAGCTACACAGCATAACAAATAACTGCAAGAGGGAGAACATACACAAATATGTTCATGCATAAAATATTAACATATATGTAAATTATTTAGAGCACTCACTGTTGCCTTATGCCTAAGTGAGGTTTACGAGTCTTAGCTTCATTTCCATAAGAGCTATGTAGCTCGGCGTAATTGTCCTATTAATAATCCAAATAGCTAATTACATACTTTTACAACACACTGATGGAAGTGAGAATAATTAAACACATTAATCTGGCTTGATCATCTATGTAATGACCCATGTAATAAATAAAATGAGACAATTAGGCATAGGTTTGGGTGATTTCATGGAGCTATTTAGAGCACAGTTAAAGTTCAGCTCTGCTGCTGGTGGTGGTTAGAGGTGGGGTGTGGTGGCTTGGTGGAGACAACTCAAAGCAGCAATGTAGCCAAACAAACTTATAACAACCCTCAATCAGACAGTAATTGTGTGCTTCCACTAAAAGACGTTCTGCTGTGTTGACTCCACTTTACTGAAGTAAATGGCTTGAGAAAACCCTTGAGTCAGGCAGACATGATATTAAATTGTGAGAGGAGCCTGAAGATGAGAGCACGACGGATGGCACCTATGTCACCTCATCACATCTACAGATGTGGCATCTAATGAATAAGACAGAGGAGAAGTTATTGCATGGTCATGTGAATCCTGACAGGAGCATCTAAACCCAGTGTCGGCACTCAGGCCCTGCTGTCTTCTACCACATAAATTCTGTCTCTGAGGCTGACTGGTGTGAAGCAAGTGTGTATCTTCTGAGACAGTGGAGAGCTTATTCAAATTCTACATCTGTTGGAGGCAGTTCTCTCCATTAGGAGCTTGAGAAAATAACACTTTATTGAATAACATGTTTTGATTTTCAGAGGAAATTATCACTCTGCATTCAGAGACCTTTTTCAAATTTGCAAAATAATTTGATTCCATATTCAAATTCTAATCCTCCCTGGATGTACTGTCTGCAGAGCAAAGCTGCACCCCTCTCAATCAAAGAGGCAACATGGCACCATCAATCGCTGAGGAATGTTGAGATCTAAGGGATGGCCTGTGGTGCGCAATAACAGAGTTAATTCAATGCACTGATGCTAGTTTAAGAAGCAACATCAGTCGGGCAGCTTTCCATCACGGCGGCATTAAAGAAAGAAATGACTTCACCTCAGCCTTCTTCCTCCATTCACAACTCATGCCCCTCCTGTGTTGCTCAGCCTTGCTGTAGCGATCATTACTGCCTACCTTCAGAGAGCCAGGGCCTAATTGGCAGAGACATAGATGGAGGTTGGAGTGAGCGGCAGAGCAGCCCAACCTCCCCGTTAATTGGATAAGGCTGTGAATAATGCATGTGGACTAAAGCTTGGATTTTCATTAATACTTTGGGATTGGGTTGCTATGGGATTTCAGGTAGCACAGCAGTGAGTATTTATATTAATAAAGCGTGCAATTGCTAGGTGAGAAAAGCCTAACACCTTTATTGAATCATTCTTCTAGCTGTCTGTGTGAGAGCGTTTGTCTTACTTTGTATCCTCCTCTTCTAGCTGGGTTATTTGTGGTGGCCATTAAGGGAGAAGCTGCCTCCTTCAACCTAAGGCTGTGGTCAACGGAGCTGTAATTTGACATTACTGTAGATGCCCTGCTCCGGCAGATATTGGAGCAGCAATCTTCCAGTGTCGCGCTGTTCTCCGGATCTGTAGTCGACTATTTCACCTGCAGTTATAAACTGGACAAAGTGATTCTAAAATAATGCGAGTTGAAAATGATGACCTTTCGACCTTTTCTATCCTTGGGTTTACTGTGCTGCTTCATTCCCGAGGGTAATTCACTCCACTTTGGATGTCAAATGTCTAATGGAGCCTTCAGGTTTTTTCAGAACTTACACATGCAGAACACACATTTGATCTCTACATGTCTTAGCACAGACACTGCTTCTCTCATCTTTTTCATTTATTCTCTACATTTAATCACATTCTCTAATACATCCTTGACTCCCAAAAATAAGCTGTAACTCAGGATGCAGGTCCGCTTTGTTTTAAACAAATGCATATAAACCTTTTAAAACTAATGAAGAAAAAATCAGGCTTAACTGTGACTCTTTCTGACAGCCTGTACTGTAAACAAAGCTCTGTCAATAAAAATGCGAATGAAGGCAGAGCAGTCTCCACTCTCAACATTTTTGTATTACTGTATACGGTATGCTCCTTTTGTTTGTTTGCAATTACATTTTAATTAAATTTACAGCGATACTTCAAATTGCCCTGCGGAGGAATACATTACGGCGTACTCAGGGGAGATGGCGGCAGAGTGGGATGGAGAGGCAGAGACTGTTTAAAAACCATGACATAAACAGATCCTACATTTACCAGCAACATTTATGCACCATCCCTCCATCTGAAACCAACCAGCTTTAATTTAGCCACATTTTAGTTTTAATTCTGCATGGAGTTATTTGTTTTAAAGGGTGAAGATGAGTCTTGAACACACAGACAACTGAGCTCATACCTTTAACAGTTGTGTGAGGGGTGAAGGTGCTGTGGACTCCTTCCTTGGGATGTGGGCTGGTGTTGCTTGGCTCTGTGTTTTGGACAGCTGCAGGCACTAATCGAATCAGAGGCATGACTTCTTTTTCCTGTTCGGACAGACCTTCCTCTAGACTCTCCACCCCAATAGTTGGACCCCTGAAGGATGAAGTTCCACTTCTGTGCTCCATAATGGCGTTGTCCATGCTGCCTTTGTTTCCGTTGGGTTTTGGTAAACTCAGGTTTCTTCCAGGTGCTTCTCCCTGCATCTGGTTCTCTCCTGCTCTCTCTTCAGGCACTGTGGGTTCCTTCTCTTTCTCTTCGCCTTCTTTACCGCCAGTCCAGTACTTAAAGGGCCTCATTAAAGTGGTGACAAAATCTGCCAGAATACTATTACTGGTCTGAGGTTGTAGGGTGGAAGAAGATAACGGTGGTGTGTCAGATTCAAAGAAGCTTCCATCTTCTTCCTCATGGGCAGAACCTCCATGGCTCTCCAGGCCTTCAAGATCTGAAAGGCCCAAAGTATTGCTTCTGTTTGGGCTGTGCTGACTAGGCTGGTTGGTTCCATCTGGCCTTTCACCCCATCCCTCCTCTGGCCTTAAGTGAATGACTACATGCTCTTCAGAGATCTCAGATGAGTTGTTGATTCCAGCAATGGAGGGAACTCCTGCTTTGTCCAAGTTGACCAGGCCAGTCCAGGTGGAAGTCTTGGAAAAAGGGGCACTACGCTGGGCTTCAGTGACTAAGGACATGGCCTCTGCTGCTGGGTTAGCCGTCTGGTACAAAGCCTGTGCCTCTACAGCTTGGACCCCTGCTGGCTGATGGGCTGCAACACACAAGAGCCACATTTTACTGGACCTGCTTCAGCTACAGCTGCTCAACACAACAGCAAATCAAAAAAAATTTTTTAATACAAACCCCAATCAAGTCACAGTGTTCATGCAATATTAATGATGCTGCACCAACAATATTACTCAGATAGACCAAATGTATGTTAATAAACAAAACATATTACCATTTGCATCTACTTTTAGCAATCTGAAAGACACTATTTGTGTTAAATATTAATGTAAATGTGCATAAAACAATGAGGAGGTCCATCTTTCGGCTGTTTGTTTTGACAGATTCACTGCTGCTCTGCTCTCATGCTGTTCTTGTTTATTCAAAATGATTGGGTTATGCAGATGTTTCACTTCAGTGATGTTTTCATGTGCTGACATTCTGAAAGATGAAAATGTCTATTTTTTTGGTCCTATCTGTGGAACTATAATTTTCAAATATTAGTCCACAGTCTGCTGCAATCAGTGCAAGGCTGAAAAACAGAATTAAGACCAACTTTTTTTTTAATTAAGATCAACTTCACAATATCTGAACAGAATTATGGGTAAAGTCAATTCAATGTGAATAACTTGTTGCGTTGTCAGTTAGCACCTGATAAAGGACAAGGTCAAACACTGCAAACCCCAGCTGGATGTCCTGTACTCGAGCTCTCACTCTTTTTATATCTCATTACATTCTCTCACTCAAGCTTCACTTCACACAACATACAAGCACTTAAAATCCAGAGGGGACACAAATGTCACACAATCTTTTTGCAGCTCCTTCATGTGTGACACAAACATCTCATGCTAATTAGAAATCACAAAGGAAAGCAAGCCCCCAGACCCTATTCTTGTTGCCATGGCAATTACCACAATGATGCTGCATTCGCTTCATCATTACAGAGCTCTCAATACCTCTGTAGCAGTAGGCATCGAACAGGGCTGTGGTGTCAGGGAACCCAGTGCGGTTGGGGTTGTTGTAGACAGTCCGCACCCCGGGCTCATCCCCACCGCAGTTCTTCCGTGGGACATTGATGGGGTAGCGGACGCTGCCGTCAGCCAGCCAGCCAGGATCACACTGGTCCAGACCGGCTTGCCAGGCCAGGTAGAGTTGCCCAACAGTTGCCAGCTGTGCTCCCAGGGAATGGCAATGGGTTGAGGCAGTAGCAAGGCTCAGCTTCTCTGGCACCGTGGAGTGAAAGACTTCACCTGGAAGGCAGAGACATAAGGAGGGTTACAGAGCCGTGGAATTTTAGCCTTCAGACAAAGATCAATAATATTCAGATAGATTCCAACTATAGGTTTTTAGCAAGAGTTGGTTTTACAGTTTGTTTGATTGTACAAGCGATGTATACATGAGTGTGTATCGGTTTCTTGTGTGCATGTGTTGGCGTTTTTCTTTGAAGGCACTTTAAAGGCTTTGAGTTGTTGCCACTTTTTTTCCTGTCAACTTAGTAAAAGAAAATAAGAGGTGAGGACTTGAAGTAAAGAGATGAAAAAAAGGTTTCCTTGTAATGCATGAAAAGGCACAACATTTTTGCCTACAATAAAAAAAAACATCAGTAGGTACAGATTATATAAAGTTCTTTTTATTCAAAGCAGTTGCAAAAAGGCATCTAAGAAAAAAAAAGCACAGAGACTGAATGAAAGAGAAGAAAGCAAAGCCTAGAGAATTGTGCTGTTGATAAAATAATGATGTAAAAATACGTCTTTGGCAAGCGAGATTGCGAGCTTTGTCTGTAACGCACAAATAAAATTATATGATCAGATGATCCACTGGCTATTCAGGGTGTGATGAAAAATATATGAGCTGCTGGGGTGGACAGCGTGGATGTGGAGCGGAGAACAGACAAACAGGTTTTGATATCAGGATCCAGTGCTGGTTCTATTTTATTGAACAGAGAAGAAGGGCAAAGCAAGATGCAGCAGAGAAAGGAGTGATCTAGTATTAGAAGAGATACTAGAGAATGCCTGAAATATATATCTCGAGGATGGTGAAAAGGTGCTAAATGTAGATTTATAAAAAAGAGAAACAGCAAAAATTATTTTAGCCAGTTATAGCCACTTATGTGCAAATCAAATTAAATGTAGGTGCATACATAATTTACAAGGTATACCTGTGGTACAGTTTATTAGGTAACTAACCTTAGCTGGTTTTATACAATTGAAGAAACCAGCAGCTGAGTCTGAGCTGAGTCACTTCCATACAGGGTATTCATATTATCTAATAATTAGCTCTAGGAACTAGGAATGCAAGAGCTGAACATTAACAAGTGTTGCAAACAAAATCATTGCAGCACACATGGAATTGATTGCAATGTGCATGTTTAATATACTGTTTGTTTACATTGTTGATATTTGCTGTTTAGGTTAAGCACCAAGTCCGTCAATACATGTGAAGAAAACACCAAGCCGAGCACAGTAGGGGACAGGGGCTGATAGTAATTACTCCTCCCTAGAGGACTAATAGGCTCTCTGGACCCTCTAGCTGGATGCCAGTGGTAGAAGTAAGAGTAGCTTTTTGTGAACAATGTGGTGACAAAAGAGTGATCAACTGTACAACAGTGTATAGCTCGAGTGAGCCATTCCTGTTGAATTCAAGAGCAGAACAAATACACCTATCCCATCAGTGCTCCTTTAATAACGTTGCCCTCCAAATTTATGGAGGTGAACGACACAAACAAGAGGGAGGGAACAGCACAACAAGCTGTGTAACAGCATATGTTAGTTGAGTTAGCGAATTGTTGCTAAGGCAGCTGCTGCATTTAAATAACCAGTGTATTTGACTAGATTGTATTGCTTGTGTGCACAATGGTCAAATATCTGGAGAGGATAAATAAGGACTGGAGAATGACAACCAAAAGCTTCACTTCCCCAGTTATTAAAGACTCTCTCCCAGTTTACTACGTTTTGTTGTTATTACCCCTATAAATCTATGACACTTGATTTATTTCCATATTCTTCTCGGTGTTTAACCAGTGCAACAACCCCATTAAGATGATGTCAGTAAGATAGAATTATATCATTAATGACACAAAACAAGCAGCTACGACATATGCACACAAAAAAGGTCCCACTGACACATTAAAAGGAATCAGTGTCATTTAAACAGATGTACACAGTTATATATATATATATATTTTTTTTTTAAGGTACTCTAACTTTAAACATTCCTGTGACAGTTACATACACATCTGATATGGTGCCATGCCACAAACTGAGATAAGAGGCTCAGCAGCACACTTGCATTTGATAATTCATGTAAAGACACTGTTCATGAAATTACATAACGTGCCACGTAACCTTGTGTTGGGTTACTGCAGCATCTATAAAACTAGTTAGCCAGAAATACTAAGCAGACTGTAGGAATGTGTCCACAGCATTTATTACTTCGTACTAATAGTTTTATACCTCAATATTTAACACATTATAGGTGGAAGAAGGATGCAAAGTTGCTTACTTGCTTGAATCATCTATAAAGAGAGCAGACATAAGCAGACAAAGTGGGAATTTTCTCAACCTGTTGCACATGTTTGCGCCACCTGCCACTGTACATGCCAAAAAAGTCAAGTTTTGGAATAGTACTACTGACCTACTTGGCTTATTCTTACAGGAAACATAAACATGACAGCTGTGCTCAGTACTGCCGTTTCCTCTCTCTCACCTCTCCTCCCTTTCCTGAACCTTCTTTCAGTGTATTAGGTCTTGGTCTGACTCCTCACGCTGCACCCTCACAGATTTTGAGAACCATGCATGACTAAACCTAAATTTATGGTCGAAGCCTGTGACTCCTACCTTGAAGCTGCTTAGCAAAGCAGTAGACATCAAACAGCTCATCAGGGGACCTATTGCCGTAGTTACGGACTCCGGGTGAGTCCTCGCGATCACCATAGCAACCGGGCCGAGGAGACTGAATGGGATACCTGCAGAGGAAACCAAAGAGACAGAGACAAAGATGTAGAGAGTAAGGGAAGAGGGGAGAGCAAGATTAATATAGGTTGGCCATAAAAAAAAGGAGCCGCAGAGACAGACTTGGCTCCCCTGGGAGGAATCTGTGTTCACACGCATACAAAATAAGATGAAAAGTGAACTACACTTTTATCATTGCCTGCCCTGAAAAGAAGTTTAAACATATCTTCCTCTCAGAGATAACCAAAATATACTTCCAAAGACAACCAAAAAATAAACATACAGATATTGCCCCCTCTGGAACTGGCTTGAATGCCAAAGTAATAAATATGGTTACAAATGCCACAACAGCGTAAAGATAATAACTGGAAAGCACTTTGATGCAAACACTCTTTAATTGTTCTGCCCCTTTAGTGAGAGTCACAGCATAATTACCCAACCATTTACTTCAAAGTATTGCAAACTGTGTTTAATGCTCTGGCAATAGAAGAAGAGCAGTAACACTAAAGCTTTTTAGGAAGACAGAAAAAGAGGTGGAGCTAAGAAATCAAGGTGAGGTAAAAAGAATCAGGAATCCCTTCAGTGGCTTGTCATGCCTATGGGGCTGAGAAAGCAGCAATCTATATTTAGGCTCCAACTGAGCAATTATTCCACAAGAACATTGATTCCAGCAGCACCAGGGCACATGCAAAGACGCTGATTAAAAGATTACACTGGGCATACAGGGACTCGGGAAACACTTGGAAAACTCTCACACAATCAAATATGCATGCAAAAGACGCCTGCACATAACTACAAATCTGCAGTGCTCTTGTTATATAGCAACCTATTTTCATCAGAGCATAACAAGGGAACTAAGCCTTGTAGTGGTTCTGGCCTCAGCCACAGTCTTTCTGCTTGGTGCCTGATGAAACGGCAGCTGATGTCTGATTTTTTTTACATTTTTTTCCCTGAGTATTAATTGGACACTTTCCTCCTGGCTGATGTGCAGTCAGAGCCTCCAGGATCTGGACCAATTAGATAACTCCCGAGTGAAAACAAAAGGAGGATGGAAGGGAGACAAAGAAATGGGAGAGGAAGCTGTGCCGCGGGAAGGTTGTAACAAAAAAAAACAATCTGCTTGCTTACTAGAGCAACAGTGATTTAAAATTAAAATCTATATGCTGTTAAAAAGCGGGCACTGACTGGTAATTTTAAGATGGACTTAATGGAAGGTGGTGGAAGCTCAAGCACAATCACCTGACAGACAGGCAGCTCAGAGGGGACAGATTTAGTAAAATACCTTTCCAGTGTACAAACAAACAATTAGGTCCAATTATGTTTTATATTTAGATAAACTCCAAAAAGGTTTAAAACATACCTCATTCGTTCATTACCATCTCTATTTTTAGATGTTTTCAGATTTTCAGATGTTTATGATTATTATTTGTCAGATCATCAGATAAATCATCAGTGATATTAGGCTGAGATAATGCTTTGATAGATTCAGCCTGAATCGACAAACCTTGTTATTCGGAGCCTAATTCAGCTCATTATTATTTATTCTCTGACATTCAGATTCAGCCGCAGCGTACGTGATAGTCAGTGTCTATTTATAAAGCAATGTTCTTAGCCGTCAACAATAATGTCATGATGGAGACTTTCTCCAGCCGCATCATAGCTTCTATAACACTTCTATACTTTATGCATCACCATGACAACTTCTACCACAGGGCTGATTAGTCTTTGTTTGCACTGTTTTGTCTTCTTCCTCATACATAATTCTTTGTTGAAATATCACCCTTGAGGATGGCCTTTACTCCTATTTAGAGATTGTAACAATGATGATAGCATCAGTGTCCTCCTAAGAACATAATACTGTTTTTCGTATTGTAAAAAGCCTTACCGGACAGTCTGGTCGGACAGCCAGCCAGCATCGCAGTTGTCATAACCATCGGCGAAGGTAGCCTGCAGCTGACCTGGCATTGCAATGGCCGCCGAGTTCTCCACGCACACCCTCTTGGCATCAGCGAAGGACAGGGCATAGCGGTCATGAGGGGCCCGGTAGTGAAAAACCACACCTGGAAAAAAGACAGATGGAGAATGAGATAACAAGCAGACAGAATGTTGCAGAAAAGAAACATCTGAATATATGACCTGCAACCCTTAAACCACAGAAGTATTTACAAGATGGAACATTGAACCATCACAGCATGAGCACGTACAGGCTTACGGGCACAAAAACACAAAGCCCTCTAGACATCCTCATCATGTACCGACATTGCTCCATCTGTGCAGGACGAAGCTCCAACATTCAGGTTCAGCAACCTGTGCACGTGAGTCTCATTTGCATCAGGTAGATAGCTGGATTATCATTAGAAAAAAGACATGTTGCCCTTGGATACAGTGTATGACAACAGTGCTGATGTTTATTTTACTGCTTTAAGTACACACACAGTGTCACTGTGCTGCACTCCGCCTGCCTCTGCACTCATGATGAAATGACAAAGAAGGCAAACAAAAGAAACACAGAGACCGTTTTCAAGTGTATGCGTATTTTGAAGCTCGGTGACAGAGAAAGAAGGTGAGAGGTAGACAGGACAGCAAAAAAGGAACATTAAAAAAAATGAAGCAGAACCAGATGAGAAAGGAGCACAGCCTTCACTTAAACTGGAATGTAACTGCTTCAAAGATGTCCATCCAACGCTCCCCTCACCTCTCACCCTTTTTCCTGCCATTCACACAGTGCTCTAACCCTGGGGACATGAAAGCCAGTGGGCGCCTGGCTAGTAATACAGCTCCTTTATCTTCACTGGCTTTGTCTGGCTAGAGATTCCTTTAAGATGGAGCCTCATGTGGCAATTTGACCAGCAGAGCTCCAGGCTTTGGGTACAGAAGGCAAACAGTGTGGTGCACTCACACACATAAAAACACAGAGAAAAAGTTTTCTAAATCCTAGAGGTCTATCCCCCCAGCCATGTCACTGTAGTCTTACTTTCCCCAGAAAAGTGGAGCAGAAATCCCCTCTTTTCCACAAATGTCCATCCATTCCCCTTTAAGGCTGTTGGATTTCCTCAGAACAGAGATGCTAGCTTGCTAGCTAATGCGTACACTGGAGAGACAGATGGGCTTCCTCTCAGCGTGGGAAATCCAGTCCCATTCCACATGAGGGTTGGATGCCCAATACCTCGTCTCTATTTTTATCTTCACACATCTCCACACAGTCACCAGGGAGGACAGCAGAGGCACCATATGATGGTATAATGTCCTCTTTGTAGCACTTAAATGTTGGCATCTCTTAGATTACAGCGGGATTACATTATTTGAAGGTTAATGGACAGATACAGGCTGGTAAGAGTATTTAAAAAGTGATAGTACAAGAGTTCAAAAAATACACACAATTGCGCTGTGGGCCAAAATTCAGTGAGGATATCATGAGCTATCTGTCAGTGTAAATACTGGAAATGGGGAAATGCTAAGTCTGGTTCTTCTCTTCAAATGCAACTAAATCTATTAACACCTCTAAATCTCACTAATTGCTATTTTGTTAGACTTGAGTACAGTTCTTTTTCTGTAACATGCAGGTATTTGGAACTACAAATGATAGTTTAAGCTTTGAGGCATCTTGGAACCCAGGGCAAATGTTTCTGACAACATCTTATGATATGAGTGCAGAGCAAGTTATGGATGAGGATACACCTCACAGTGTATTTATAGGCTATTTATTTGAGTCATAGTATCACTCAAAGAATTGCAGCAGAGCTAGGCGGAGGCTGGAGAAACTCAGCTGCTTAGGGCAGGCTAAGGCTGGTGGTGCCTTCACATTCCAATGCCAGTTTGAAAGAGGACTCAAGGAAGCCATCTATGTTAAGCTGGAAAAACCTTCCCTTAACAGAGGCGGTGGCCTCAGACATCATCTTTCTACCACATACAATGCAGTGATTCCATCCATTCCCAGGAAGTTTGCACATACTCACAGCAAGAACAAAGGGCTGTCAACCGGTCCCCCTCCGGCAGTTTCATAGTCGTTAGCCAGTCGTTAGACACACCTGGCCCAGTCAGCCAGATCATCACAGGTAAGTATGGAAACATTTAGTGCTATTGTTTAATTAAGTTTTACCCAGACCCACCCACTGAGGTCTGTAACCACATATAAACCATGTTTCCCCACCAAACAGTTAGAACTGCTGAAGCTGCTTAGATGAGCAGCGAAACGTCTTCTAGAAAACTCTACAAGTCCAGACGCCTTGCTTCAATCTTCTCTACGTATGATGACCTGGATGACTGAGAATCTTCATCAACAAAATGCCAGTGAGGGCTTTTTATTTGTTGGAACCCTGGGGGATAAAATTTCAGTCCTCACTAGGGCAGAGGTGTGCAAAAGATCTTCAAGATCTCAAAGAAGAAAAGGTGGTCAAGTGCATTGCATCCTGATATTTCTAGGCATTTCCATTCAGGCTGTGAGATATGTATCTTCAAAGTGTTGCTGCCTGGGCAGCCACATATGAGATATCAGATATAAGTATGCAGCTACAGAGAATCATGCTGAAAGTCAATTATACATTGCAGACAAATCATTGCAGTTTCTTTTTTTCCAGCAGTTTCACTCACTGCTGATGTACTGTACACTGTCCCTGGTGACATGCCATATCTTACCACAGACAAAAGCTGACATGAGCAATCAATGGTACTGTGTTCTAATTGGTGAGACACAGCCAATTGACTGGTCAATATGTGCCAAGAGAAAGGAAGAAGATGGAGACAAAACAGGGAGCGAGGAAGAGGGTGAAATAAAAAAGAGGGTGAAATAAAAAAAAAAAAAGAAGAGATAGCTGGATAGGACAGGCATTTCACTGAGGCTTAGTAAGCCACAAATGACTGTAAGAGAAGCGTGGCGTGGATTAATATGATATTGATATAGCTGCTAATTAACACGTTGAGCACTCAGTAGAATTAGTGTGAGGACGGCTGCGGTCTGCCATGCAGCGTGACTGCCAATTAAGACTAAGCCCTGGAGATGGCTACTCCTCACCGGCTACGTAATTGCTTTCTCTCTGAAGGAGTGGTTTTTATGGCATGTTAATCGATTAGCCAAGAAGCAAAGGACACAGGCTCTCCCAAGCATAGTGACAGGGGTCTTACTTGGTAAATGTAAGGTGCTCTTAAGAAGAAAGATGAGGTGCTCCTGCTCCCGTTGCTCTGGGAATAACTCAATAGTGTACATTCTTATGCTGACAATAGGCAAAACACAGAGCAACCTGTGCAAGGACCCAAATGTCCACAGATACATGTGCATGCTTGAACATGAATGACATCTCCATCTCCATCACTCCTAATGAGAGACAGTGCAGCCATGGTAGCATGGTGCACCTGGGTAAATAATACAGCCTAATGTGTTAGCACCTGGGTGGATTTTAGGCTGCATGGTGTACAGTGGCTTACACATTGTGTAATTCCCTGTAGTCATTATGATAATGGCTTATTATTAAAAATAGTGAATGACCTGGATAAAAATCTGATGATAGCATTGCAGCTAAAATACTCTGACACAATAATTATGGTTCCATGACAGTGAGCTACCTTCAGGTAGGCTGATTATTCCACAAATACTGCTGCCCTGGATTCAGATAATGCAGCAAATGGTTTGCCCATTTAGTTAAGCCACAGAGAGCCATACAGCGTTCTCAGAGTAACCATATTCCACAATAGCATGGACTGCTGGGCTCCCACCTTATTGGTTTCATTAGGCTTTCAGAGCATGAACAGCACCTGAACGGCCCAGGTCAATGATGTTTAATGTGTTCGAGTTCCCTCACCTTTCCCCCATCATCACACACTCAACGCAGGCAGTATACAACCCTGGCTGTAATGACTGTATTAGCCTGACATAGAAAACAGGGTTATTATTATTCATAGTGGCAGACCTTCAGAGCAATGGGGGGAAACTGTACACAACCTAAGAGTGCAGCAGTGATACTGACAATATGTGGAGGCTAAAATACACAGTGTCAAGAGCAATACAATAGTGGAAGTTATTTTACTCATCACTAGATAATAAAATGAGATTTGAGGTGGCACATATCGCAGAAATAATCAGGTTTACGAGGTTGCATCCTGCATTCTGAAGCTGTTTAAGTTGAATGGTGTGAAGTGCACTGAATAAAATGTAGATTAATCTTAAGTAACCCATATGAACATTACAATTCAAGTCAAATTCTTTTACAAATGTAGACCAAATAAATAAATAAATAATGCTGCTGGTCCTACGTGATGCTATTCAGGAAGAAGTTCTTTTGAATACACCAGACAGAGAGAGGCACTGGTATGAATGTAAAAAGTTTATCTGACTCATCTCAAACCAACAATACCTCTATCATTTATACTACATAATTTATTTTATTCATAATAATTTATACATATAAACCCCAGATGTGCTGCTTGAATTGCTGGGAGAATCTTAATTAATGTACTTTATGGTTTTCTCAACCCTGGATGTTTTCTCTCTGTGGGTAATGGTGCTGTGTCAGACTACAATAAGCTATAAAGTGTTTTGTTGTTACATCCTAATGAGATTTTTTTGTTTATATCAGGGAGAGAACAATAATGTTGTAGGTGAAAGAGTGTGAGACAACCTAAGAAGTAAAAAACACACACACACACACACACACACACACACACACACACACAACCATTTGTTCCTTTTATATAATTATAATTTAACAACTTTTTAAAATGTCCAAACCTATGGTTTTATTGGTTTTGATGACATTTGGCTACCTTGGTGTAATTCAACTCCACATTTGTTTAATAACTTGGTCTGTTCCAGTATTAAAATTTGTGTAACTCAAATTAAAAATGAGTACCTTAATAAAAAAAAATCCTTACCTGTAACCTCCAGGGGAACTGTGTCCTGCTCGTCATTGATGCCCACCACGACCTCGCAGCGGTAAAGGCCAGAGTCACTAGAGCGCAGCCCGGTCAGAGCAAGGCTGGCATTGTAGCGGTTCTTACTGTAACCAGGCAATGTTACACGACCCTGAAAGGCCTTCTTCACCTAAGAGAGGAGGACAGAAAGTGTAAAAGGGCAACAGGGACCTCTGTAATTCAGCAATATTTCAGCATTTACTGTACCTTGACTACATTGTCTTTTGCAACCAGGACCGACTGTTCTTTCTGCAACCCGTCTGAGCCTCTCTGACCCCAAACCTTACTCCACTTGATTCTGGGAGGCTCATGCGATGAACTGGTGGTGGGGCGGAGAGTGAAGAGGCAGGGGAGGAGAACGGTTTTAGAGAGCTCCTCACTAATGGTCTGATGGGTCACCTTCCGCATATTCACCACATTGTCAGCGTCCACCAGGCCTGATAGGAAAAGAAAGGAGAGCAATCAGCCAATGTTTCCTTTTAAACGAAGCCTCTGAGTGTTACTTCTCATCACAGTGAGAAGGTTTCAGCATCTTGTACAGGAAACGTTTCTTTTTCTTTTTTTTCCTGTTGTGGAGTAAAAAGGAAGACAAACAGAAGCTCATTGTGTCTCTCTGATTATTGATTGATCATTGATCCAGTAGACTATTATGTGACCTGAACAGTGGGAGGCAGGGCCACACTGCAGACAAGATATCATCAAGTCCTTTCACAAACCATACATCAAACCTGGATATGCATTATAGGATCAATACCAAGCACCTCTTAGCAGCCTAAAGCACAATCACCACAACCACACAGACACAAATAGTACTTACATCCAAAACTGCAGATGACAGAGGAAAAGGCTATGATTAAAAGCTATGAAAAGCTACCAGCCTCTCAGTTCAGAAAAATCCTGCAATGTTCTGCTGCGGTTTTCATTATTGTCTTTCCCACCAACCATTGTGAACACCGAGAGAGTCATATTGCACATATCATACATTATTATTACACCGTAATCCTGTGTCACCTTGCTTGTGAAGACAGAGGTGGCTCATTTACACATGCAGAGGAAAAACAACTTACAGCAATGCAGCTTTTTTTTTTTAAGGTCGATCTGCTTCTGTTTATCCAGTGTGTGAATGAGGATTTTACATCAGCCATCATTTAGTCACACTGCTCTATCAGTTAGTCAACAACTATAGTCCAGAGCTGAAAAACTCAACTACTATCCCCTAGGGTACAGAGAAGATGGACCTAAACTTCCTGTTTACATAGAATGACATGTAATCTCTTCTATCTTTCTTATTCTGTTTTCATCCAGCACTATCATACCATCTAAAAATAAAGACAGTCTATCAGCTCACATGCCAAACAAGAGCGTAAAGCTGCATTAGCAACTGATACAAAAGAAATGATTGACTGAGTAAATGATGATCAAACAAGAAAGTTTCTGTGATCTGATCTCTATACATTTAATTACGCAGTCTGTGCATTGGCAAAGATCAGAAGCTGCAGATAAAGTAATATAGAACAACTCAAAAAAACACTATTAAGAGTTTGGACATTTTTAAATTGTGTTCACTTTAATCATGTGAACTGAACTTCGGCAAACACACAATGCTCTCCTGTAGTGTCAGTCAAAGGATGGTTATGAAATCAAGTTAAGGAAAAGTTTTGTTAGAGCTTAGGAACTTTGATGCTGCACTGTGAAGATTGACACACGAAAGTGAAATGGAGAAAAAGAATGAAAGGAGCACTACCTAGGTGGGTGAAACAAATGGTTCTAGGGGAGCATGGTGGAGAAAATGAGCCTATTGATTTCTTTTCATTAGTGCCACTTTCCATAGCACACGTTCTGTTTGTCCTACTCCATTTGTATTTGATTGAATGCATGTTAAAGTGCCACACACTACAGGGTCAGCCTGCCCTGTCTGTAATTAAATGGCAGATTGGTGGAACAATGTTTTCACAGGCCCACCACTGAGTCTGTCGCTCTACCTCTTTGTCCTTCTATCTGCTCTGTCATTTCTCTCCCCATCTCCTGCCATGTTCTTTTCCCGTCTTGTCCCCCAACAGAACGGCCACCTGCCAGCTTTCAGATGAGCATTTCAACTCTCTACATTCACTCACTACTTTCACTTTCTTCACACAGGGCATTGACTTTATTTTCAGGATTAGCTGCCACTGCTCATTCCTGCAGCAGTTATGCTGTCGTAGTTTCTCAGGCTAAGAGGCTGAGTGTCTCTTCCATAACATCATACCATCAGTCCATCACATTTCCTTCTCCCCACAGACACATAAACATTAATAGTCCTTTCTCTGCTTCTCTCTGTGACATCATCTGACAAGTGCTACTTGTCTAACTCCAACACCAAACAGTGAGAATGTTGCCCTGCAGCATCAAACGTGATCTGTGCTCTAAAATGGCCTCTTGTTTTGTACTTGAGAGGACCTCAGCCTGTTGAGTGAGGTGACCTGTGAAATAAAATGTATAAGGCTTTCAAACAGAGGGATAAGAAGAGGCAAGTGTAGAGGTGAGAAATATATAAGCAAAGCATGGAGGGCTACATAAGCCTTAAAGGAACAACAACAAAGTTTGTACTAGTTTGTACCAGCAAAATACCATTCCAAGAATAAAATGGCCAAGTTGACAAAACAAAAGTAAAGTGGTTAATACCACAGCTACAGGACATAAAGTGAGAGAGTGATCGAGAAAGAATCCAGACCAGAGTGAGTGTTGGACCAGCTTATGCTTGTTGACAATAGCTGACAGAGGGAAAATGATGCATGAACAATGATGGTGTGGCCTTGTTACTGCTGGATTAGATAGTGATAAATTGCCTTCTAGGCTATGTCATATGCTTTTATGAGTTGTTCACTCTTTAGGTTACATTCACAAGCCAAGTTATTACACCTATGGAACAGTTTAAAACATGCTCTATTACATCTACACACATCACTGTTTCCAAGATACACCGGCTCCTCTTTCATCAGCCTGATAAATAAATACACAATGTATACACATTCATCGGGCTCCTACTACAAGTGTTTACAACGGTGGCATCCCAAATGTAGGGGGAACCTGATAGAAATCTTATCAGTCAAGATAAGAGATGACTACAACACATATTTTTTCTTGTAGTCACCTCATAATTTTTCTAGTTATTCTTGAAACTAACTAATTAGAATCTCTCTGAGTAGTGTGAATAAGATGTTTTTTTAATGTCTCAGTGAACATCGATTGAGGTATTGATCAGCCAATGCTGTGCCACTTTTGGTCTGTAATATCCGTAATATAACTGATTACACAGTTACCCTATTAGTAGTTGTCGGTCATGATTTGATGCTTGTAAAGTTGGCTTAAAATAAGTGTACTGACTTTGTTGACATCACTTATATTCTGAAAAAAGCATTTGATGAGTTGATCACCTGCTACATGACCTACTGTTCCACAGTTGTATTTCTAAAAATTTCAGGGCAATTTTTGCTACGCAACATTGTTGACCACAACTGCACACACAACTGAATAAAGTTGTGGTCAACAAGGTTGCAGTTGTGTTGTGTTGCTATGGGTTTACAGGAAAATGGATTCAGTGTTAAATTTGTTTTACTTGATGGCAGCAAAAAAAGTATTTTATTGAGAGAGGAGAAACAACAGATGCTCTGTAACAACTGCACAACAGGCTCAGGCACAACACAGTGCAGCAAGAAAAATACATAAACAAAAACTGGTAGCGGAAAACGGAAAATGGAGTGATGTGATGTGGAAATAGAGTCCAGAGGATCTGATGGAAAAAGAAGTGATGTACTGTTGTGATATAGCAGGACGTGTTTTAAGACTGAGATGGTGACACATTCCTTCACACCTGCACGTAAACTAATACTATATACACACACACAAATCCACTCGAAGAACATATCTTTCAGAAGAGGCTATCAGATTCCATCCCTGCTGTCACTCTCTTTGCTTTATCCCCCCTGAGGATATGGCACTCATCTTTGTTCACCACACACTCAAGCACGTGCCCCCTCTACTTCCACCACACCAACACACACACATAAACACACATAAACACAAACAGAGTACAGCGTGGTCTCAGAGGACAATCGAATCACAATCTCTGAGCCACCTTGCCGAGAGCTTGCTTGGAACAAAAACAGGCATATTCATTCTTCAGCAAAGAGGCATCAGTAATGTTTCATCTGCTTGCCAGTTTCTTGCCAGGTTCCACCTGGATAAGCACCGTTTGGGTAACATTATGCTACTTATGCTGCCAATAGCAAGTCAGAGCTTTAAATGAAACCAGCCAAGCTTCACAATCTCATTCACTCTCTCCCTCCCCCTTCGAGTCTCTCTGTCCACTTTATTTGGACAAATGCTTTACTTTGTTTCCCGGCTGGTGCAGCAATTTGCACAAATAAATCAAATAAAATCAATTGGAAATCCTCATCTTGAAAAGCCTAAATTACATCTTGAAGGAGAATGTGTTAAAATTAAAAAAAAACACAAGAACAAAACAATAACACCGCTCTTTCCCTCTGTGGTAATGAATGTAAACTAGCGTGGGCCCGAACGCCACCGCTATCTCAAATCTGCATTTAGATGGAAATGTTGTCGCATGCATAACCCCCCCAAGAGACAGTCTTTTGTTTGGTTATCTATCCTTGTTTCATATTTTTCTTTGTCATGCCTTTTCTAAACAAGGCTCACCTGGCTGTGAGGTGATAAAAAGAAGATGAAATCCTGAATGTCAATGCAAAGCAGGAAAGTGCGGAGGGAAAGGCACATGTGTGCTCAGTATTACTCTTCCCCAGGAATGTAAAGTCCAAGGCAGTACGTTTAAATGTTAACAGGTGATCTTTTATTGACCTCGTCTTGTGTCTTTGTCTGCCTGTGCGATCAGTGTGTTAGGGCAGGCTGTGAGAGGACACGTCCTCCACCTCCTCCTGGAAGATCCACGTCCTGTGGTTTGCAGATAGAGCTCAGATTTTCTTATATTCTTTCCGCTGGTTCACAGTGGCATCTACGTGATCATCACCGTTGGCCCATCTGTCTTCCCTTTAGAGGTGCTCTCGAATTATTAAACACAGTCGGAGAGCCTTTATGTGGCTGGCACAGAGCTGCACACACACACAGGGTGGGCGGTAATGGCATTTTCACTGTAATAGGAACACAATTGCAAACATCATTCCTTGTTCTCTGCCTCTTCTTTCTTTCTTTCTTTCTTTCTTTCTTTCTTTCTTTCTTTCTTTCTTTCAGCGATGCCTGCAATGGGTTCTTCCAAAGATAAAGGCTTCTTTGTCTTCAATTTTTCCCACATCAAAACTGTCAGCCTGCCAGTCAAGAGCTAACAGGACTGATCGAGTGCATCCTCTCCAGTCGTTGCCACTATACTCTTGCTGCCTGGCTGTCCACTGATTATGTGGTGTGTCTGTGTAGAAAGCCATAAATCATGATAGATGAGCTGTCTGAAAGAGACTCACCACTACTAGTTGATCACTGTGTTAAGAAATGACAGCTGATAAAAAAACAAACACCTGGACTTCCAGCAGACAAAGCTCCAACCGCTGGTTGGGCTGGTCGGGACAATTATGTATTTAGCTCAGTCATGCATTCTGTGCATGGTCAGGTTCTGAATTTGTGGCTGTCTCTGATTACACTTGTAAAAAAATGGTAATAAATATATATGGGCTACATCAAATCATATTTTACTTCACATGATTAAAAAATGAATTAAATAATATTAAATAAATATTTTCCTAACTTTAGCAGAAAAATATTCATGAATATTATTCATTTACTTTTGTATAATCTAAAGTAATTATTGGCAAAACTAAGAATGAGGTTCCTGCTGAAACACAAGCAGCGAAGTCAACAAGGATTGATAAAGTGAAACTTTCTTGTTCTATAGAACAAGTGAAAAGAAGCTGGATCATTTTTATCTTCTGAAGTGGATAAAATATCACAAGGACAGTGGCGGCAAGAGTGGGTCCATTTTGTTCTGACAGAACAGCTCACTGTCAGGCTTTTTGTTTTCTTGTTTTTCACGGGATGTGGAGGAATCCATCCCTTAAACGAGACCTTGGCTGAACACACAAAGACAAACAGACAAAACAAGAGACACAGAGAAAATAGCATAAAAAGTAGCTATCTGCTAAAATGTTAGGAAGTAGAAGGGAAAAAAGGAGGTTGAGGCTGATACTGCCCTGACCAAGCCCTCAAAAACATGATAACCATGGCAACTGAGACACCACAAATGCAAAGAAGCAGGGAAGAAGCTTTTGATCAGGGCAGGAAACACACACACACACATATTAAACTGTGTGTTGGGGGGTGGCCTCCTCAAAAAGCAGATCTAAGGCTCTGTACAGTATGATGCAAACTGAATGAGGGGGACTCGTTTCCTCCTTGTTTTTGCCCTGTGTTTGATCACTGTGTTTCACTGCAGAGCAGCCCCATATCCCCTACAGGAAGTACGCACAGTCTGTAATGTACAAAGACACATAGGAAGATACACACCAGACATTCTTAGCTGCCTGTGCGTGAGTGTGTGTGCACACATTCACATTGCCTGTCTAAGCACAGCAGGTCTGCCAGGCAGACGACACGCAGGGTTTGGAATTCATGTCTCCATGCTGACATTCTCTCGCACGAGATCTTCTCCCCAAACATCCCTCCCACTCCCACCTGCCTCCTCTGTCCTTCTTTGACTCCTCCTTGCTATATTTTCCAACCGATGTTTTTCTTTCTTGTTTGCTGCTTTCCTTGTAATTTTTCTCCAATCCACCTTCTTGACATGCTTCTCTTTCCACAATGACAGCTGGACTGAAACTAAAAACAGTAAACAACGTGACCAAAAGACATCTGCAGTTCATAAGGCACACACACAATATCTCTTCTTATGCCGTCTTCTTAAACTAATAGCTGCTTGTCATGTTAGACTAATATGCAGCTTCTCACATTCTAGCAACCTTATGTCTCTGCATGTGGTGTCAGCTAACATTACCTGAGAACATGGGGCAAATCAAGGAACTTATTATTTGACATTTAGACAAAGTCTGAAATAATGTTAACAAGAATGTGAATTTAATGTGTATGTAACATTTAGGTTGATATATTTCTTGTGTGTTTACGGGACAACCGTTGGGATGAATGAAGGATTAATGTTGGCTGTCATCTTTCTTTTCCCTGACTGTCTACTTGAGACAATTCTTTCTTATCACTGTTAACAGATGTTTCATATCTCTGTAAGGTTCTGGGGGGTTTCTATATATTTCCAGTTTTATTTTGATATGTCTGTTTTGTCTGTATAGATAGTGCTCCCTCACCCTTTGTTCTGTTGTTGCTGGTCTGATTGTTAGTGTTCGTGTGCTCAGTGTTCTTCTTTTTCATGAGGCCTATTGTAAGACTTTTGAAATGTGCCTGGCCTTTGACTTGTATTTAAACTTAAAGTGTGCGCCTTCATCTACATGCATATAAAATCTTACAGCTAATCCGTGGCGAAATAGTAGCCGACAATTTACACCAATTTAGGACAATGTTCTATTTCAAAAAACAGAAAGGACAATTGGGCTTGTGTACCCATGCTAACCTGAAAAAAATCTGATTTTTCTTGCTTAAGGTACTCTGAATATAGACTCAGAGACAAAAGGCTGGTCTCACTTTCTGTCTGAACGACCCTTCAGCTCTGCACAACAGCCCATTATCTTGCTATACATGTAATGTAAAAAGGTAAATACTAAAACTAAATATAGAACTTTCACTTCTTCCTTTAACCTACTGGAAAATCATCTATCAATTTTATTGTGACCCAGACTAGCTCCTCTTGTCTCCTCCTCCACCCTTGGTGACAGTGATTAGCCCTCTCGCAGCTGCAGCTCTCGCTCCATGTCTCCACTGACTCCAACCAGGCCATGTCAGGCTTCACAGGAGCCCCCCTGAGGCTGATGCTGTGACTAATTTCGCACCTTCTGAAGCATAATGATGCATTTATCTCATGCAGCACGCAGCTAACATATTAAAATTCATAAACGGTTGTACACATGCACATGTGTGAGTACAGGCATGTTCACATCACCACGCACAAACAAAGCTCACCTCAAAATCTGTTCCCCTACTTCACGTCCCACTACCCACCCCCCATTTCCAATTCTGGGCTGTCGAGCAAAGTGTCATGGGGTGAGCTTTAGTGACAACCCTCCCAGTAGACCTCTACCTCCCATTGACTATTTTCAGAGTCACTTAGCTGGAAAAAAAGCACAAACTGCAAGAAAAGACAAAAAGGAAGCAAGAACAGTAGATGTTAATGCCCCCAAAGTCCTCCCAAACAGAAGTGTCTATTTGTTTGACACACTGGAAGGCACATGTGAGTGTGTTATCATTTACCTCTGAGATGCTCAGTTTTAGTGTGTGTGTGTGTGTGTGTGTGTGTGCGTGTGTGCGTGTGTGTGGCAACAGTGCTCGATAAGTTGTTACTACCTGGCAGATGTAACCTGAGGCTTTTCACACAAACATATAAACACATAGAGAGAGAGAGGAGACTTGGGTGCATTTTCATCATCTCTGCCTGAGAACTGGAGTCCTGAGTCAGAAAAAGGCCTCGGTGCCAGGTCTGCTGGTTTTTTTTTTTTCCACAGAAGGCACAAACAATACAATGCAGAGAGGAGCAGACGGCCAGAGAGGCCAACGAAAGCACTGAGGGGGCGTACGGTCTGTCCTACATACGCACAAACACATGCAGATACAGAAAGATGCACAGCAGGAGAGTACAAGCAAGAGTATAGAGAGGGCAACAAAGGACAGGGGGTGTGAAGGCTTCTATTGCATATTATTCCCTGCAGAGCTCCCTGGAATAGGCAGATAAAACTGCCAAACAGACTGATAGGGAGGCAGGCGAGCTACCAGATCAGGCATACAGATTGACAAATGACTCAGAGCTTCACAGCCCCTGTAAGTGAATGCTTTCTCTTCATAGACCCTGCTTTCCGTTCCACACTGTCCCTCTCACTTCAAAACCAGATATAAACCAGATATTATAAGACAGATATGCAAACAAAATGTCAAGTCTCTCTCTAAACTTTGGACAACTTGCTGTCACAAATTGGTAGGATTAAGATCCTAATCCTCCGATTTTCAGTCAAATCAGTGCTGATTTTTGATAAGCTCTGTATGTATGCATTAGTAATAAATACCCAAATTCTTTCCATCTCTCAAAAATAGCTGAGCATCTTGGAATAGAGAAGCTGCTGGGGTAATTGTGAGCTGACGAAATGAGAAGTATGCTATGGTAGCTGGATTGTGAAGGCCTATTAAGTATTCAACGTATGAACAGAACCTGGTACAGAACCCAGAAGGTAATGATCAGGCGGACAAAGGAAACACAACAGTGACTGAAGAGATCTAACAGGTCATGTAAATATGCCTGCTGGCAGCTGATACAGCTAAGAGATGTACTCACATGTAAGTACTCATGTTTTTTCACTTTGGTGCTGGTTAGTAAACAAACATGTCTAAAGTGTATGAAAGCTGTTCTATCATTATCAGCTTTTCACTATGAATAAGGTAAACCAACAAAACCTTTTTCCGCCATATTTACCACAAATTGTGGTTATTGTACATCACAGTATGTTTTTTCTAAATGGTCTGGAGTGATGTAAACCTTTTTTTGTGAAAATGCTTCACAATATCTCTTATTTACACAGCAGTGGCGCAGAGCTGCCATGAAAGTAGTCATGTATGAACTGGAGCCATTTTGGTAAAGCGTCTTGCTCATGGGCACTTTTGGGGCCACGATCAAACCACTAACCTTATGATCAGTTGACAACTTGATCTACTACAGCCCATCACTCTGGTGCGAAGTCAATGGAGCTCAGTCAAATCACCATTTGCACCATTTGGATTTACTTGTGTCACTGAAACAATTTTTTAAGCTCTTAGGCCGTTTAGGACATGACCTGTCAAAATATTTACTTTACTAGAAAAACCTGCAGGGTCCAACCTCCCACTGTACCTCCACTTCAGCTGTCTGCTATGTTTGTATTCACCAAGTGACTCCTGCCGGTGCAGAATTGTCACATATGTCACACTAGTGATGAAAAAGTTGCACAAAAATATCAATAATAAGCCAGATATCACATTTGCCTGCAGCTTACTCTACACTGCAGGTAATTCCTGGAAAACTTTAGCTGCAAGAATTTGCTCACGACATTTGTCTGCGTACATCACTATGTGGAAGTTACTTCAGATGATGGGGACTGCCCACAGTTTAATGAGAACTCACCACAGACTGCAATGTGAAGCAGAAGGAGGGCCAGCAGGGGCTGCAGTCCACACACAGGCAGTACACCCTGCATCCTGCTGCACCTGGAGACAGTGATGAAGAGAGAGGGAGGGAAAGTGAGTACACAAAGGAAACTGAAATCAACACATTGCCCTTGTGAAGTTCTAATATGCAGTGCATGCTCGAATGAGTCACTGGTAGTAATTCCTTTTCATGGGATTTTTTTCCCCTATTGCTCAGGGTGGGCCTTAGGATAGGAGTGTTAGTTCATTCTTCATTCTACTTTAATTTGCTGGTGTATAATGTGGGTGGGATGAAGTCTTTTGAAGCCTTTTCAGGCTGTACCTGCGATTATTTAAAGAGCTATACAATAAAACAGTTGATGTGACCATTGTGTTAAATCTTTTTCAATTACAATACAGAAACCTGAAATTATCTCTACACTTCAGAAGCAATTATCATCATAAATAAATAAAAAGCTTCATACAGATATTTGCTGTAGCTGTGTATTTCTATCACAACATGCACAAAGGAAAACTGTGGTACATGGCAACTATCCAGTGTTTAACAGAGACAGATGCTAACATCAATCCTTCTCCAAAAACCATGTGACTATGGACTGAAATCCAAATTACTCACATGCTGATTAAGTAGTTTAAATGTTCTTGACTATCCTCATTGTAAGGGTTGTCTTTTAGATAAAAAAAACTGTGACTAAAGAAAGTGTGACTAAATCTCTGGTGTTTTTGTGCAAATAAAAGCTTTTTTGTCGATGTCGTGTGGGATTAACAGAGAATAGCAACTCAGTTGGAGAAAAACAGACTTTCCTGGGCAAAAACAGTGCACAGCAGGGAGAAACACAGATGCATCTCGGCAATAGAAACAGCCAGATAAGAGGACTAGAGCCAAATCTAACATGATGGACCTCTACGTTCCCTTGTTACACACTGCATGCTGAAAACTGTGCTGGGTGAAAAAAAATATCAAAGGGACGCTGATGTTGTCACATTAAACAGAGCAATAACTATCCGAAAGTTAGGTTGACAGGAGCCATCTATGCTGTGTCTGCAAAGGTTTATTTGGACAATTTTGTGTGAAGTATCCGGGGATTTTTGCACAGACACAGGTTTGATTCTTCAATGGATGTGACATGCATAAAAAATTCAGCATGCATAGTGACTACCTTAGTGTTCACCATGGGGCTGATTTTTTTTTTCTTTCTTCGCCATAATGTCTTCACAACCTTTCAGTTTTTATCTAAGTATCTAAGTAAAAAGGACGAACAAGGCTGAAGTCATTTCCTTGCACCTGCATGTGTCTGCGCACTTGTAAATCTGAGATCTTATTTAGTGACTATGCCCTAATGTGTGTGTGTGTGTATGTCACAAAAGCAAGCCAGGGGACGGTGACCAAATGAGGTAAGTCAGCCCCCGCCATGGGGGCCCTGAGTGTAAATAATGAATATGGCATCTCTGGAGACGTGGCGGTGGCGAGTGGGGCCTGAGGGCAGGAGAGGGGCTGTAAGGGAGGGAGGGAGGGAGGGAGCAGAGTTTAGTGGCAGAGGAGATCCTGGACACAGATAGCCAGTGTCAGTAACAGCAGCGTGGCTCTCTCTGACTCAATCTCAAAGGTACAGCCAAGGACAAAAACACTGACCTCATACCAAATACTTCTGCTGTGCAGCTGAATGGAAGCTGCTTCAGGGCTCTTTGGTGTAGATGCACAGGATTAGTGACAGGTAAAAATCACAGGTGTGAACAAGGGCAACAAATACAGCAACCAGAATATGTTTTAGTGTGGGTATGGGCAACTGTTTTAAGACATATCTGTCTTTAAGTCTGTGATTACTTGAGCAAAATAATTTAATACTAAATGCTAAAATGTGTCAAAAGTAGGAATTGAAAAACAGAATCAGAGTTTTTGTGGTTGGGCGTATCTGCATTTTCTTCCTCATTGCATTTGATAACTGGGTTCATAGCCTCTCTCTATTTTCAGTATATGAATAGCAGCTACTCGTGCGTGCTCTCCGGGTCAGAGCTACTGGATGTTTACTGTGACCATGCTATTATATTCTACCTTTTATTTTCCCCGCCCATCATCTCTCCTGCACTTACGCTGTTATTCATCGCTGTCTGTTTTTTCCGCCGTGCTGCTCTTAAATTTTAGGCATTTCATGTTGTGCACACATCTACAGTGAATTAAAAGAGCAACCTTTCTTCATTTTGTTCTTGCCCTATTGATGAATTCTGTTTTTGTCCATTCCAGGAAGTAAGACGTTTTATGGACTCTTTGTTGAGTTCTGTGCACTTCTTTCCTTCTTCCATATCCTTTGTATCTCCACAATAGGACTCACACAGTGACAAGGATCCTAGGATCCAATGCCTGCTCAATCAAGCATAGGACAGACAACAAGCTGTGACTGTCCTTTCAAAACATCCACTCACTTGGGTCAAACCTGACATTATACTCCCACACAGAGTCTAAATTCAGCTGCAGTAACCTATACATTCAGAGTTTGGGGGATGTAGGGTGAATTTTTCACTGCGTGTGGGCCTGTTGAGTGTATATTGGCTCAATATTACAGGTGCATGACTCAAATTTGTATGGTCATATTTTCTAAAACTCTTCAAGAACCAGAACTGTCTAATCAAAGCTTAGTAACAACACACAGCTTGTCACATTTTTGTTCCACACTCTGAAGCCGAATACACAGGGCTTTAAGGAGAAGATAACAGGTTATGTCAAAAGTTTGGATTTGGAAATGGTGTCTTTGCATTCGCAATAGTCATCATCAAGGTTCTGTAACAGAACCTATCCAGTTTCAGTAAGCTGTTGTAGCTGCAACAGACAATGCCACAATATATAAATATTAAGTTATACATGTTTTGACTATATGTACCACCAACAGAGTTGCTAGCATTAGTTAGTCATAGGTTGCTGTTGTAATGTTCAGAGAGCATAAACATTGGATTGGACGCGAAACAACAATACCCCGTTACAATGAATGCACTGCAGCATACAGTAAGTAGCTACATGGTGGTCAGAGTTACAAAGCCTAAGATATTGAGCTGGGTTAGACAAGGTACAGTACATCAGACATGTTACAGTAACATTACAAGCTGGTATGAGAACCTGTTATTCTGCCTTATTATAACGTTAGTAGTTGTTTAAAAAATACCATTTTGATTTTATTGTGTTTTTTTTCTGCCTAAAAGAATAGTATACAACAATTTCCTAGTGTGTGTGTGTGGGTGTGTGTGTGTGTGTGTGTGTGTACTATCAGCTGGAAAGATCCAGCCCGATCTCAACATGTCAGAGTAGTGCTGTGTTCCCTACAAAGGCTGCCACAGATACTGCAGATGTGATTGACAGCCTGAGAAACAGACAGACAGACAAAAGGACAGAGACACTGACAGAAAAATATAGAGCCATGCTGTCGCATTTTGTTTTTAGTTCCATAGACCTTTATAGGGCCATGCTCAGCCTTTCATGAAGGATGACTGGTCCAACCCATCTGTCATTCTATCTTAATCTCACCCTCTACCTTACTCTATCTATAGTTGGACAGAATTAGCTGCCAATCTATGTCTGCCACCATCCATGGCTCAAGTGTCGTTGCTGTGTTTTTTTTTCAGATTTTGTTTTCTCTTCATTTCTTTTCTTTTCTTTTCTTTTCTTGAATTGTCCCAACACTCTTTCCTCACCATGGTGCATTATTAAGAGGGCTCATTAATCACACAGGCTGCCCGTCTGTCACTCCATCAACACACACTGCTGTTGTTCCAGCACCACACATTTACACACACACAACCGCGTGGCTTTCACAGAGGGAGTTAGTCCCATCAGTGTCTGTGTATAAGTTCCTTAGAGTGAAAAATGAGGCTACCCTTCGAGTGACAAAAGGTTGTTTTCCTTCCAGGAGGATATTACCAAGGTTTTAGCAAGCAACCTGTCACAGTGTATCATACATAAATGGCTGTAGTGCTTCACATTTTCTGCACAAAATAAAAAAAAAACCGGTCCTGTTTGCAGCCGTCATACAGCATGCACCATCCTTGAGTGGTTTTCTTTTGTGACTTTTGAGCTAGATTATTAAAGCACCTAAATAAAAACAATGGCTGTGTGGGTGGCTATATTCCAGCTTATGAAACTTGAGCAGTCGCCGCAGCTGTCCAGAGGAAAAAAAAAATAAGAAAGGTACACTTTGTGAGCTGGAACGGAACAAGTTGTGCAGGTGACAATTCGAATGACTCACTGATCACTTACTGAAGAGCTGGAGGTGCATTCTATATGGAGAAAGAGAAAAAAAGACTGGCTTCTAGTGGAGTGATGGAGGGGTAAGGACAGAAGTGGTAGTAAAAGCAGGAGGAAGTAAGGTGTGAAAAGACACAGAGAAGCAAAAAAAGAAAAGCCAAAGCTTATTTCAAATGCCAAGCCCGAGCGGGTGAGGAAGGAACTTGAATCTTAAGCTGCCATAAATTTCCCCTGACGCTTTGTTGGGCCTGTGCTGTATGTATTCACTTGGAAGCTGGTGGACCAGTGTGAGGGAATATGGCAAAGCTCCCCACACCCCAGAAAAAAAGCCATCAGATTCAGAGCCTACCATATGGGCTTAGACACAACCCAGAGACTGTTTCATTCCATCACACACACAGTCACACGCACAAACTGCACATCCAGGCAATAATATTTTCCTTCCTGCCTCTGAGTCTGAAGAAGATTCAACTTTTGAGGGAGGCAGCTCTGCATTACAAAGACTAAGAATTTTATCAACTCTGAATATTCAATGCACAAAGTACCTGTGGGAATCCAGACATACCTGTGCACTTAAAGTGTGAATGAAGCGTGAATGACATGATGCTTGCTTGAACACATGCACGTGATCTAAGCTCATTAATGCATACATCTGTGCAGCTCAGGAAATGCTGAAATGCTTTTGTTCATTTGTTTGTATGGAAATATAGTTTTTATTACATTGTCACTCAATTGTTCATTTAGTGTCCTTATACTTGTAAAAAGAACCATTTTATTTTACCACTTTTTTTTATTAGAAAGCTCTTTGTGAATGAGGAGCTCCTCGTGCTGACATGAAAAGGTGCAGTTAATCAGGAGTTGGGCCAAGAAGGCCAGAGGGATGAAAGGAGGGAAAGAAGAAGGCATAAAAGAAGGATGAGACTGTGCTTGTTCCAACTTTATCGCTATACAGAGCTGAAAGTGCTGTCATTTACAGCCAAGTGTTTCACTGCACACAACCTCCCTGCACGCGCATACCCAAACCCACAAAAAGCACATTATGTGCCTTGATTACGTGATGTTGTTGTCTGTGCATTTAAATGTGCATTTATTTTTTTTTTCTTCAATTTTCAATAAACATTATGGCCCTAGAGATATAGGCTGTGTGCTGACCAGGCTCCACCATACAAAGTGGGGGTGACATTGCTGAGCAGCAGCATGCTGCAAAGTGGGAATAAGCTTTGGGGCTGCCCAGAACTATATAGAAAGCTATTACTTACAGCTGAAAGCCACCTAGGTCTCCCTTATTCAACCACACACAGGCCAACACAGCTGGGGTACCTGTTAAGGAAGCAGAATATCTCCCATTTATTCCCCTAAAACATATTACCGTGCTGAGAAAAGGCAAGCTCATCCCAGATGTGAATAAAAAAAAGGGGGCGAGATGAAGTTGGAAAAAGAGAATGTAAGGAAAACATATTGAAAGAAGGGGAGACACGGTATTGAAAAAGGGGCCATGGGTAGAGAGAGAAAGAGGAAGGGACAGAGTTAGAGATTCTCCTGAAAAATGAGGTGACAGAAAGCTTTTTACGCAAGAAAGGGTGGGCAGGCAATTTTCAAATGTCTAAGACTTCTCATTTGCCAGGCTCCAAAGCCACTTTATACGGTGGCAAATGTTAAACTTGTTCTGGGCACATCAAGGTCCCCTTGGCCGCCTGCCTTTCTTCACCTAGAATATAAATGTGGCTTGAGGCAGGAGGGGTACGGGGGAGGAAATGGTTTCAACACCTTGTACACAAGAGCTGAAAAAAGGCTGAGTAGCAAATACCTTTGGGGCTCCTGAGGACAAAAAAAATGTCTCAACTATGTATATGTTTATGTGGCAGTAGAAGAACTTATCAGTGAAATAACTAATCTTTAACTGCATCTCTACAGCTCAGTATTGTAAGATTGAAGTCAGTAATGGATGTTAAAACTGAACTGTAGCAATTACAGAGGGTGTGACAACTTTAAGATGTACTGTCACTATTCCCTTCATGGCTGTTTCTTAATCAATACCTTTCACACAAACACAATACAGCATAAAGACACAACATAACTATCCCTTCATATTTTCATGCCTGTATAGCTTACATTACCACATTTACCAGTGTGACAGCTCCAGACTTGATATCACCACATCCTTCCAACACAACCCTCCCACCCATCACCACAACCAATGGGCTCTAACATCATTTGTATAGCTGTACGTGGTTGCAGTAAAAGATGGTATCAGTTTATTACAGCAGGTGTGGGAGTAGGAAATATTTCACTATAGGAAAGTGGCCACATTTCTCCTTTCTACTACTCTTTATCCACACTGTCCGTCTGTTGACCCTCAGCAGCCTGTATATGTCTCTGTATTTCCACAATCTTTCACTTTGTCTCTCTGTTTTTGTCTATTTGCAGGATCAGTGGATGAATGGGACACTGTAAATCCTGGCTGCAGGCTGCAGGTTGTAAAGACTCCTCAGTTAATCAAAGTCAGCAGTGCAGCAGCGCTAAATCATCGCTGGGGCATAGGCCCTGGAGCTGGACAGTAAACCTGCACTATCACTGCTGCACCGGACCCATCAGAACAACATGCACATGCAATAAAAGTATTTTTAGTGCTGTTTGGTGAAACAAAGTGTAATGAAATGAACACGAATTACACATGCGATTTTGTCAACATGTCATAAATGGCAGAACAGGTCGATTGGCAGTGAAAGCAACATATTATGTTATTTTTTTGGCTGAGGTATTAGACTATAAAAATTAGTCCAGAATTTCACCAGCCAAGTCTGCTTCAGGTGTCGGACTGTGGTTTTGTGAGCTGTCGCTCTAGTTTTCATTTCAGGCCCTTTAGTCCCTGAGTTTGTCTGTCTGTGAGACAGCTGAGTTCACAATAGATGCATGAGGGATCCTGGTACTGTATGCACTGTAAAGTCTGCCCTGAGCTAATGTTTCATACATGTGTGTTTAAAAGGCAGCATCATGCAGTCTCGAAGTGACACGTTTCACCCCCTTTTTAAGGTTTTGTCAGGTTCCCTGCACATTTGGCCATCTTTAGGCTTCTTCAGTCTTAGTTCATTCTTGTTTTTTTTTCATCAAAAATAATACAAAAATTACAGGCTGGAAACATGCTACTGTCTTTGCCACATGAAAGATGAATCCACTGACTCAGAGCAGCCATCATGACTATAAGAAGAAACAGTAATTTTCCTTTCTGATACATGTCCCTTCCCCCCTTCCTCATCCCTCCACCTTCCTCGTCATCCAATCTATCCACACAGACACCAGACTAATTAACAGGGGGATGAGAGCTGCCTGTCGTTTAGGGAACTCATCTAATCTTCTTTTGTATTTTTCCAAGGAAGTTAGGAAGCTGCCTCTGAGATGAGGACAGCAGGCAGGGAGCAGAGGGTCGGAAAATGTGAAAGCTGGATAGTGTTAAAAAAAATAGATGTATTCAGAGACGCTTCTATATGACACCACATCATTGTATGTGTGCTTTCCACTACTGTCCAATAACCATAAGCATTTCCAGCTCCAAATTCAATCCAGCTTTATATTACTCATTAAATCATATCACAATCAGACATCACACTGGGAAGCATATGCGCCTGTGGCCTCTGTGTCCTTAACACTCACACTCACACACAGAGACACACAAAAGCCCAGTGGTAGGGTAATCTGCAGCTTGGAAGGGCAGTTAAATCAGTCAGCATCTCATCACAAGCACAGCATCAGTGACTGCCAGACACAGACATCCATCTGAGCCACACACACAGACACTCACACAACAAACCATCAGGTCACCAGGATGCAGCCAGACAGATGGTGTGTTTGTATTATGTTTGTGGGAGCTGAATGTTTGTGTGTGTGCAAAGTCATATCCACCACTGTAGCCACCTGAGAGGGAGTTACTGAGGCTGAGAAAAACTGAACTCTGACCTGCCAGTGTGAGAGCTGGCTGGCTGACCACTAACAGATAAACATTGGATATATGATGACAAACTGGATTAGATGGTGATGGTGGTGAGAATAAGATGGTGCCTCATTCTTGTGCCCATAAAGCTTTAAAAACGACTGACAGACAGATGCAGTGGGGGGAAAAACCTCCTCTTAATTGACTGAGAAAAGAAGCAGTATCTGACACCACAACATCAAATGTATGATGCACAGAAAAGAATGCACCCTCCATTCCTGGAGCAATGTCATTTAATAGAACAGCACACCAGCTATTCATCTAATCTATTCATTGTGCTTAATAAAATACTTTTATAAACCTCTTTGTTCATGAAGTCAATTATCCAGAAGGATAAAATCTGCAGTAAAAAAGAAAAAGCAGTTAATCATTTTACAACTCTGCTCTCAAGAAAATGTATAATAATCCCTACAAAAAAATCAATTTAGCCTTTATTATTACACACCGAGTATAAATGAATGAACTGTGATTAATATTTACAGTAAGATGTAACTGATGGATTTCAACAAGGGAAATGTAAGATGTCAGATTTATGAGATTATATTGATTAGATGTTGACAAAGGACCAGATTGTTCATACTGGGAAATGAAAAGGGTGGTTTAAAAATGGTGAGAGACAAAGCCAAGATGAAGGAATAAATTGAGCAGAATTTGGAACTGGAACATAGTATGGTTTTAATTTTGACAAGGTAGAGTGAAAACAGCAACAGCACGAAGACGCTGAACTATGATAACTGTGTGTGGGGGGGGAAAAAAAGAAAAAAAGAACTGAGGCATGAGAATGAAAGGGGAAGAAATCAAACAATGAAAGCACTAAGAAAAGAAAAGCCAGGGGGGAAAAATGGGGGAAGTGTGATCAGAAAGTAAGCATTCTAATAGTGTCAGTGGCTTGGATGTGTTCAGTGCTTATTAAATAATCACAAGTAGAAAGTTTAATGAGTCATGAAAGTGTGCAGATGTTTCCAGTCTCCTTTTAGGAGTGGTAAAACAGCGAGAGTGCTGTTAGAGTGTAAATAAGGAGGGTGAGGAAGGTGTGAAACTCTGCCGCTGTGGGAGATGCAGAAAAGAAGAACAGCTGCAGGGAGACTAAGGACACCTCAGTGAAAAAGAAGATAATGAGAGAGACTGAGGAAGGGAGAGAGTGATAGAGAGGCTGGCAGGGGTTTCACAGTGCAGGCGGGCTATTTCCAGCTATATTGCTGAGCACTATGGCACAGCTTCAGTCCTAGCATGACTCCTTGGTCTAAGATGGAGACTGACCGGGATCCCCAAGGTATATCGATTGTCAGGCATACTCATTTGGAAGAATCAAAATTGATGAGACCTACCTAAGGCCAGGGTTTATTTACTTATTTATCTGCTGTCTGCTCCGGCCCCAGACCTGCCTTCTCTATCTTAGAATGCGGGGCTACCTGCTGGGGCGAGCAGGAGCTCGACATGTCCCAGTGTGACAACTAATTGCGGTGCCTGTGTGTGGATGTGAGAGACTGATACACTGAGCATGGAGGCCACTGTGTACACGTTCCATAAATCAAGGCGACGCAGCCAACACAAATTGACATTTCACAGAGGGGTGCAGTTTCATCTGAGGTGCAGTTGATTGTTAGTTTTAGGCTGTTTTTTTGTAATGTCATTATGACTCAGTCAGCCTGCTACCAGAGGGATCCATCTTAAACAGGCTTTGTACTTTACTCCCTGCTGAAAGTTTACAGGCCTTAAATTATACCCTGTCATCATTTTAGTTCTTAATCAACAGTGAAGACATCCAGAGGCTTCCTCTATTATCTCCATTTAACACTGTCCTACACACAGTAAAGAACATTTTCCTGTTATCCACTTTATATTCGCTTTATATTTGCTTATCTTGATATGTGTAAAACACTAAATATATGCTTCAGTCGTGGAGTGGATTTAAAAATGAAAAGCCCTGGCCTAAAAGCTTTAGTGAATTTTTTTAGTGAATTTTGTCATTGTTCCATGGTCAACTTGTGTCTTTATTTGGTGACCAGCACTGCAAAAAGCCTAGTCAAAATCAACAAGTAAGTATTGAGTCTGAGTAAGTTATAAAAACACAACAGTTCCTTACATCTGTCAAGCTGAGAGTGTTTCCTCACAACTCTCTCCCTCAGCCCTTCCAGTCCTCCCCTCCCTTTGTCACCGCCCCAATCTTGTAAGCTACACAGCCTGCCTGATAATTGGATTTCAACAGACAGTTCAAACAGCGGCATAAAATAATTAGCAGAAAAACTGGGAATGAATCGCAACCATCGGCTGGGCTGGTCTAGGTGTGACAGGAAAACACATGATGTCAGTTTGACATTTGTATTTATTTTATTTTTTTTAAATGTACCTGCATGAACAGCCAGCTCTGGTGTGACCATCCCTGGTCATGTTTGTGACTTGCTAAATACATGTGATTGTGTGTGTGTGTGTGTGTAAGTTGCTTTGCAGCCATGTGTGTTCAATTTCTGTTTTCTTTCTGATCTGGAGAGAAGCCCTTGGAGTGTGAACCACATGCAGCAGAGCATCGATACTCATCCCCCCCACCCCCTCCTCCCACATCCCTTGAGACAGGAACAAAGAGGCCAGACGGCATCAGGCAAGTCTTTGATCAGCTCAGCTCTATCGTGTTTCTATCAGTAATTGACAGGCCACGGATCCTGGATACATCCTTCACAACCTCTGGTCTTAATGTCCTCCAATGTATCAAATGGTCTTTGTATTTCATGCCCACAACTGGCCTTCACTTGCATTAGGTGACCATCCATTTAAAAATCTATAATAAAAGTTTATTTTACTGCACTGTATTGTATAAATGTGAGCTACTCTTATCTGTGTATCTTTTCATTTTGTATGCAACACATAAAGGAATTTGAGCAAAGTGTGTGGCAGTGCAAAGACCTTTCTTTTTTCCCCCCAGTCTCCCAAGTGGCCTTATCACCTGAGTTAATGTAATGAAACAGATTAGTACCTGCAGCCTAACACTTGACCAGGGAAAATTAGAGCCAGCCATAAAGTGCTTATTCATCTCAGCTGAATCCACCTTCAGGAAAAAAATGAAGGGGCTCCAGCCTGAATCTAAAGTAATAAAGTGATTTAGTTTCTACTGCTTCTTTATTGGGAGCAAATTAACCTGCTTTACAGTAGAGAACTCTGGTAGCAGCCTGTAAATTCGATCACATTTATTATATTTCACTCTCTCTCTGAGAGGAGAAGTGGAGAAGCAGGACTTTAGAAGTTTAACTCTGTTAGGAAAGTTTCAGCATCTAAAAGCTAAAGCAGTTCAATCTGTTGATGAGTCGACAGAAGAGCACAGCTGCTTCTAAATTCTCACAATACAAACAAACAGGGAACCTTACTGTAATAATTGTCCATTACCCCCAGACATTTTTAAATGAGCTTCATGACAAGCTGCTGCCTCTGTTAACTTGTAGTCTTTGTTGATAAAAGCTTAATGATGCTAATTGTTGTTTCACAGCTTTGGTGCTGGAGAGCAAAGCTATTAGCCTGTCATATATCACGCCCTCAGTGTCAGGTGTAATGGCAAGTGTTTTGAACCCACTAGCACATGGCAGCATGAATCTTCCTGAAGGCTGCTGATTATTAATGGTGGTGGCAGCGCAGAGCAGCCACCTTCAATCACACTGCAGGTAAATCCTGGTGCTTCAACAGAGAGGTTGGCGGCAAGGCACCCTTTAATTCCTTTTTGCCGGGAATTAATCAGCCCTGTTTCTAATTTCTCATCCGACCAATGGTAATGTCTTTTTTCCTGTGATACTTTTAATAAGAGATTAGACGCACATGCATATATGAACATATACACACACGCGCCACTGAACTGATGACAAACGAGGACACAAACTCTCATTTGAATATCAGAAAGGAGAGAAGAGAAGAGAGCTTGTGTGCCAACATAACCTCCTCCAGCCTGTGCAGTAATTACTCGGCACTAGAAAACAAGAGGTAAGACAGCATCAGAGAAGGCACATTTGAGGACAGTAGGAGTCAGAAAAGAAAGAAGAAAGAGGAGACCAAGACTGAGCAGAGTGAGGGAGCAGAAGAAAGGATTAAGTTGGAAGTGATTTAGGAGCAGGGGCAGTGTGTGAAGCCAACACCAACTTTCTGTTCCTCTTTATCAGGCCAGCTTTGCTTGGAACCATCTGTTACACAAGAACCCACCATACACTACCAGCCTCAGATGGAGTGCCTGTTTCTGTGGGTGACGCCCTACTTATTGGGTGTTTAAATTAGCTATTCATCTTCACTGCTTCACCTAAACATCCTCTGTAAGAAGAAGCAGTTTGTCCCTGCTGTGGTTAAGCCTGCGGAGAAGATGGGTCAAAAGGTCGGTAGGACTGCGGTACATTCCAACACCTTCCACTCTGTAGTTATAGGTCCCTCATCTTCTGCTTCTTTATGTTATGAGTTGATTTACCACCACCTAATATGATATGATGTGTGAGAACTGCTCTCCAAAAGAAAAATGCTGTAAACCACACGATCAAAAAGGATTAGTAGTGATGATTAGAACTGCCGGTGGCTGCCCTTTGTTGCATTTCCTTATTTGCTGTATTTGTTTTGTCTTATTCTTGCTTAAGTTAAGGCATATGAACATGACTCTGAAGAGTCCAATCGCTAAAAGGAAATCAGGAATCCAATCAGGAAATAAGAGCATGTGCTGTAACTAAAAATTATCATTACTGGCACCATTGTAAAAAATCATTCTGCAGTTTAGCAGTTAAGTATGAAAACTTTCCATTTATCCGATTCATTTCTGGTTCCTCTAGTATTCTTTCTTTTATCTTTCCTCCTCTCATATTGCTTTTTTTTCCCACTCACTCTCCTTCCCATTTCCTGCCCTCTCCCTCCCTTCTCTGTGGGATCACTGGGAGTGTCTTGGCTAAAGTAGACCCAGTGAAAGTCTCACTCCAGGGGATTTTTGAAATTAACCTCACTGGTGAAACACACACACTGCCCACTCATCAACACCCATGACTTGATGACATTTCGAGCCGGACAACATATCAATACTGTTGTCTTCTGGTAATCTAGTAATTCTTTTGATTCATTGTCATATTATGTCGTTCTTAAAATGACACCACTGATACTCTTCCCCTTCAGTTCTTTATGTGACTCGGCAGGTGTCAGCTCTCGGTTCCAACTGAACACTTAATGACTAAATTGGAGCAATTAATTACCCTGATCGGTGATGTTAACCTCCACCTCTTCCACCTGGACTCTTGGCGCTGCAGACAAAGTGGCTCATTCATACTCATACCCCTGTTTGCTATGATTTCTCAAAGCAGCCTCGGATGTCGAGGCAAAGGAGCGAATGAAACACCCAGACTCAACAAAGGTGAGCAGCATATAGCCTTCACATACGGATCTGTCAGTGAGACAGAGACAAAACAAATAAATGTGACTGTATGAAAACTGGATAAACCTTGAAATTTTACAGGCTACAATAACTTCTCTTCTCCTCTCCCCTGACCTCTCTCCTGGCTCATTTCCCTTCATCTCTCATGCACCTGCAGCAGTTTGTCAGGCTGCTTTAGATAATTACACATCTCATCACGACCACACACAGCCACAGGCTTTCAGCTGTCCTCCTGCATTACCACTGTAGTGGGACTTCACAGGCATGATCTACGAATCGGAGGTGGAGTCACGCATCAAATAATGGCTCCCACTACAGCAACTGAGGCAAATTACAGACATGGCTGGTAATTACCTGCAGGAAAAACAATCTGCGTTTCATATTTCACAAGCACTGATGGGTTAAATATTGGGGTAATATTTGTGGATGTGTGTCTGTTGGTGAAGCCTGCTCTTTTTCTCTCTGGCTTTATACTTGGTAACCTGCCGTTACCCATCAAGCCCTGATGGATGCTGTCCTGTCAGCGCAGCCAACTGTTCAAGCAATGGCTGCCTCTCTTCTCCCACATTACCTGTCTTTCCCCAGATGCAGCGCTGGCAGCCCAGGGACACATTTGATTTTAATAGCTGCTTCACACATGTTCAATTAATGTCTTTTCAGTTCAATTCTGCTACAAAATAGAAATTAAAAATGCCATTTCTTGTACATTTTTCTCGAGCTACAGCTTGGTGAATGATGGCAGGGAAATGTGCCTGAGGATAAGACTCGAAGTGAAAAAGAAAAAGACACCTGTGGTGTGGGTAATGTGGCCCTGATGGCAGTTCAAGCTCCACAGCTCCTGTTTCACACAAAATAACTTAGAGATAACTTAGGGAAAAGTGTCATAATCTAAAATCCTATTGTTACTGGAAACTGGGATACTTTGGCACAACATCAAATCATTACAGTGTTGAGAGACAAATGTGGAAGTAGAATGAATAAAGTGCTACCCCTACAGGGCTGTACACCCTGGTATTGTACATGTATACTTAACCCAGTCTACCCATGTGCTTACAATAACCATCTAACTACAAAATAAGTTTAAAATGCATAGACATGACATGTTTATGTTTAGGGTACAAGGAGGGAAAGCTCTGAATATATGCAAGCACAGGCAGTAACTTGTGTAGCATATCCGTAATGGGTAATTGAAAATTGCAATTCAGCACTGCTGAGAGGAGGGACAACACTGTCCTTAAGGACTGAAGATTTGAACTCTTCCTACACACACCCCATTCCCCAGAATTTGTATCCTTCCCCAAGATAAAAAGGAACTCAGTTGTCACCATTTTGACAATGAGATCACTATGGAGGTTTAAGGCTGCAACTTCAAGACAGAAGGGATCTCTATGCTCCACAAGCTCCCGTACTGTGCACAGTAAGATTTTCTTTTTCTTTCCTTCTTAGAAACTATAGTATCAATCCTTTTGTAAAAGAGTAGAAGGGTCTTAATTGAACTGCACTGATCCAGGCCTAAGTCCACTTGCTTCCCAATTGTTTGCCAATCAAACAATTTCAATTTGAAGTTGGAAATTGAAATTGTTTGATGTCAGCAGGAATCTGATTTTCCAAGTTGGTTGTTACAGTTAAGTTTCTCAAAAATAGCATTAACATGCATTTATGAGAGAGAGAGAGAGATGTATAAGAAACCTGCCCTGTAAACTGTTGGCTGCATGTAATTTAAATCTGCTCACTGGCTTGTCTTACCTGATGTTTGCTAATCCACGCTTGTTTTTTAATTGAAGACTCTTTATTGCCAGATGGTAATTAGCTTAGCATAAAGACTGGAAGCAGGCAATCTGCTCTAAGGTAAAATAATCCTCCTACTTTAGCTCTAATGCTATAGCTAAGAGGAAAAGTTTTGCTCATCTAAGTCCGAGCACACAAACAAAACAGATGTATTTTATCCAAAATTCTGTACTACTCCTTTAATATAAGGTGAATTTGGAGAGTGCCTCTAAAATTCTGGTAGATCATTTCTCTTCATACAATGTACCAGGAAACATCTTGTCAGTGTTTCAATATTTATATAAGATTGTCCAGATTTGGACTAGATTTTTTTAACCTCAAAAATCTGTTTCTGCTGATCCATTTTGACAGCTACAAGAAGATTCCCTGCTATCACCTGACAACAGAGGAAGTCAAGGAGGTGGAGTGTGCCACACTGTTGGGCAAGGAAAATACTACGTGTCTGCAGCACAGACAGAGAGTGAAAAAGTGTTGTGGTGTTTGAAGTTGTAAAAAAAGATAATATAGGTGGCTTTTTGTGGCATCACTGAAGTGTATATTGATATTTTCTTGAAGCTATTGTTTATACACCCTTTTATTTTATGGATATACTTTTATGAGTTAAAAGCTTTTGTCTGAAACATCTTGTTAATGTTATGTTACAGACGCAAATGATTCCCTTGTGGCATAAAAGAGACTCAAACAAAGAAACAGGAACAAAAAGTTCCCATGTTAATGCTACAAGCCCTTTACATGCTCATTATTTACGCAGGCATTGTATAATTAATGACAAAGAACATGAAAGCGCGGGCACTCCAACATAATGAGTCACAGTGGAAACTGGTTGCAAATTGAGGCTATATCCAGACCAAGAGAGGTTTCAGTGTTACCCGAGAAAAACTCCAGAGAGGCCACAGAATGAGGAGATCCACAAAGAGCACAGAAGAATGAACAGTCTCATATGAGAGCTAATGAAAGCTGAGAGCCTGATCAGGAACTCCATAAACGAATCTGAAGCTTCAAGGAGCATCACTGCTGTTTTTTTTTTTGTTTTTTTTTAACACTTACCCCCTTCGGTTGCACTATTGTTCCCGCAGCGTGCCTCCTCTCTGATAGAGACAAAGCTAATTTAACTCATCAAACAGTGTTTACTGAGAGAGGGAAAACAAACACCTGGCACTAATTCAAAATGCACTTCCATGCAGAAGCAGAGCAGAGTGACAGGGGGTCGGGTGCTGGCTTTGTTATAAGTAAAATGATCATCTGAAAGGTTTAATTGGCAGAAACGGAAGAAGGAGGTGAAATATGAAGCACTGGGTAAGGGGATGAGTGGAAGGAGGAAGGTGTGCTGACTGAGGCTGCTGGCACAACAAAGAGGTTCCTTTAAAAATAGAGCTTGGTTCAACCAGATCGACCAACTATAAATAAATACGCATTTGTTGTGCGGTATCCTTGTTAGCTAGATGCAGTGTAAGAGCAAAAAAAAGAGACAACAGATCCTTTTTCCATTCTTTTGTCTGTCACAATATAGGGAGAATAATTATCTCAAATCTACTGCAGTATAACAATCATACCCTGCACACTGTCTTCCTACCAGCCACAATACAATTTTATATATAAAATATGTTTCAGTCCATTAGACCTTCAGCAGTTCACAACAGCATTTCTCTCAGTTTTTTTAACAGCCTATTTGAGGAGATTGATGGTAGACCACATTAGGATGACACAACCTCCTGTATAAATCATGTCAGAATGGAAGTTGTATAAAACCTGGAAACTATAAAGCCTAATAAGACAACCTGACTACAATTTAGGGCTCACAATTTCGTTTTTGTACGTTTTTTTAACTTATATAATAGGTTAAAACAACTAAAATACAATAATTGGCCTAAACCTTATCTAAGAACTCTTTTGCAGTGTTTTCCAAAACCAAACACCAAATAAAAGTGAATAAAAGAGTGGGACAAGGAACTCTGCAGATCCTGTTGTGATCTTTATTAAGGTGCATTGATCCATTATTAAGGCTGGATCAGCAGTTATATGAACAAAATAGCTAACTTGGGTATATATAATAGGGCTGGTCCATGGGGCTGATCTAATACATTCAATTCTATGGTTGCAATACATGCTGTGTTATCTGCCAGCAGAACTTGCAGCATGCTCTTAATGTGTAATTCACAATGAACAACAAGGAGAGCCTAACAGTCAGCTGTATGGTAGTAGTTCACACTGGTTACACTAACGGTTCTGATGATAAAATTAAGGTATTGGTGCTGTTAGCCGAAATGAAACCTGGCCTTTAGAACTGATGCTAAAGGGGTACTTTGTGCATACCTTACATAGTATCTTATATAGTGTCACCTCAGGAACCTAATCAAGTGTTCATATGTAACAAGTTGGAGAAGAGAATTTATATAAACCACAAATCTTTATAATAACACCAGATGTAACTAAATCTTCATTCTGATGGATTGTGGATGTCAGAAAAGGTTCAGGTCTCTTTAAGCTGAATTTCAGCTGGTAGTGTAATAAAAGCCAAGGCTGCAGGGCAGGTAAGGGAAGGGAATTCATCTAGATACTTTCAGCCAGCTTTGGGAGATGGTTGGCAGTAATCTAAAGCATACATGATTTGTGGTTAATGGGCTAACACATTCACAACCACTGGGCCTTTAAAGAGCTGAGCTGAGAGCTACATCAACAGAGCTCACTTTCCCCAGCGAAGCCACCCTCAATGACCTTCTGAAAAGGTAGCGCACTGCCAAAGAAAAGCAAACACCTCATCTATCTGACGGCCGATGCAAAGTGCAGATGCCACAGGAGGCTGAGGGAGCTGGCAGCCAGATCCGTGGTTGTGACGAGATGAGCCGCCTGAGCTCCTGGCTTTAGAAAAAGCAATAGCCGCCTGGACATACACTGCTATTGGATGGCACGCAAGTGGGCAGTTTAAACAAAGCTCAGGCCAGACATAAAACCAGCCAGGGCAGGGGACACACAAGTGAACCAGAGCAAGACCGGAATAAAAAACACCATTTATAGAAAGCACTTACAGTCAAATCACAATCTTGAGAATTCATTTACAACACTAATTTCAGTCTGCATTAAGAAAAGGGGCTATTAATCCCGAGCAGCTTCTTCAGCAGCAGCAGCAGCAGCATATTCAAGGGAGATACAGCAGCCAATTAAGGCTGTTTGTAGTAATATGTAAGAAATGACAAATGCAGTGATTGCCGTAGTGTGTGATGATGAGCTGTCCTGCCTGAGATCCTGATTTAGAATAAACACCCCAATCAAGAAGCGTGATTGCGGGATTGGCCTCTTAAATGAGCCAAAGTTCAGTTGTGACCTTCATTTAAAGAGACGCGAAGAGAGGCAGAAGAGGGAAAACAGAACCGTGAGATTGTCTTGTGTCAAGACATAATGATGTTTATAGCACACAGTTCAGTAAAGAGAATATCTAATGATCCACTGTGAACCTCGGCTGGCCACTTAAAATCCACTCTGCTGCTACTTCAGCATATACGAGCATGACTATATGCGCACACTCTGTATCTATAGGTTCTGAGTCACCAAAGTGATGCCGGGTGGTCTGAAGAAATGTTTTCCTAATAAATCACAAGGGAGCTTTTAAAATCAGTGTGCAGTGCAGCGGGGAGTATTTCTTTTCCCATTCCCTCTGAGAACACCTGAAGCACACACAGCTTGACTGCTAATGGCTCAGTGGTAAATCACATCACGCACTGTAGAGCTGGCTCACTATTTCAACCATCTTGCAATTCTCGGATGCTTGTTTTGCACCACAAAACAAAACATATAGTTACAAAAACGCACAAACACACACACATACACAAGCGGACTACCCACTGAGGTGAGTGCTAAAACATCCACTCCACAGCTTCAGACAGCTTTGACCCTTTTGGAAAAGCTTTGGGAGGCAGCTAATGGCTGCTTGAACATGCCTCCCCTACTGTTGAGCTCGGCAGTTTGACATGGAGAAGAGAGGAGAGGACAGGAGGGGAGAGGAGGATATAACCTCAGCTTTGGAGTGTCTCCCTCCGATCCCCGTTCTGTCAAAACAATGAAGGTCACGCTAAGACAAGGCCCAATTAGAGCTCAGACTAAATCGCCTGAGGTGAGTGCAGCCCTCCCACCTTGGGTGTTTTTTTGGAAGAAATTTTGCATGTGTGCTTGTGAAAAAACCAAGTGGGTGGTTGACCGATATGATGGCATACGTTAAAGCAAAGTGAAAACAAGCAGCTCTGTTTTCTACACTACGTTATGCAACATGTGCACAAAGACATGACACATAAGAGTAAAACAATCATTTTATATTAATGAATGAACACACAAAATCACACACAGTCCTCTGTGCAGCCCCCTGACAGTTCAGCCAACAGTCCAGAGCAAAGCACGATCCATCACAGACAGCCGCCCCCGATCAATCTCTGCACAGAGCTGGACACATGGGGATACAGTGGCAGGACTCTCACCAAGCTCTCTATCACCAAACCAAGTCACGGGTATTCACTGCCACTAGAGGTGCCCCAGCAACAGCTCTGGGGGAGGCTGCCAAATTTATCAAAGAGGTCCACAGGAGCAAACCAAAGGGTTCCAGCATTTCTGCACCAAGGGTAATTATTAGGACAGAGAGACAGCCTCTTTAATTACAGCTGAGGGGGGAAAATCCCACAGAAAATGGACAGGGAAAGGACACAAAGAGACGATGCTTCTCAAGGCTTTCCTTTTGAGACAGACACAGGAAGCCTCCTTCCTTTCAGGCTGGAACCAGATGTTTGTGGAGCAGATTTACACTCACTAAAAACACAGGCAGTTGATTAATACCATTCTTGCCTGACTAATGATTGAGTGACTCCAGCAAAGGCTCTTCATTTTCTACATTTTGCCACGCTATATTTTCTTCTCTATTAATTTAGCAGTGTGACAGTTAATTACAAAACAGAAGTGGTACGCACCCCAGCAGTTCATTTTGCATTTGCCAGAGCAGAACTGAAAAGCTACCACTGAGGGGAATTCGCCTGCAAAGTGTCACACAATGGTAATTGTAAAACAGCCTTGTACATTCAATTCTGCAGCCACAAAAAGTGACCTCCACATTCAGGAGGGCTGTTAGCTAACCGGGGGAGTGACTTGGTTACCTCCTGATTTGGAAAGCAAACAACTGTGCTTTTGTTTCTTTGTTTGCTTAAGGGAGAAAGCTGCAAAACCAATCTGAATGGAAATGATGCTTTATTAAACATGATGTTTTCATGCAAGAAACATTGACAAAATAATTGGCAAGCTAATCTCCATATTAGACACAGTCCTTGAGCAAAACTTTCAGGCTCTTGCTTGGTCACACACACACACACACACACCTGCACAGCCACTGCAATCCCAACCACCACTCCTACTATCGACTGTAATGCCTCAAAACTCTGAGAGCTGCATGCTTCATAGCACCGGGTAAAAGCTACTCCTGTGGAGCACTGGCTGTATTACAACCACCTGCAGAACTTGCAGTGATATTGGCAGAACATCTGACCTGCACCTTAAAAATATTAAAATCAATTTGATGATGTCTCATTTAGCATCTTGAGGAGGCACAGAGATAAAATGAAATGTCTGTGGGGGAATCAGAGATTGGCTGAGATGGGATAATTTCACTGCTGTGAAGAGTAAAAGAGAAAATGAATAATGACAAATTAGAAAGCTTTAGCTAGATAGCTGGATACAGCAAGTGTGAAAACTGCCCACATTGAGGTTACTCTCTCCTTCGCCTTTTCACCCTCTTTTCTAATCTTCTGGGTTATTCTGTTCAGCTCAACATATCCGAGGATCCCACCGACCCATCTCTTTCTCTCTCCCTCAATCTCTCTGCCTCTCTTCCTCATACTCACACTTACACACTCACACAAAGCAGGCAAACCTCTGAAGGGGCAGATTTGCTCATATCTACAGCTAAACCGACTTGGACTACAAATCCAAGAATCACCTGAAGGCTGCGTTTGGACACAACTGAGTAAATCCACCTGGTGAGGGCTGCAGGTTGGCCAGCTGCTACTGCTCACTCTGAGGCTTCCTCGTCTATCTATGTCTGAATCTCCGTCTGTCTCCAGTCTCATTGAATGATGAGTGCTTCACAGGCCAACGAGCGCATGCAAATCTTTGTTGGTTTAAGCTGTGCTAACGAGAAAGGGAGAACAGACAGAATCGACAGAATTATCTCAATGACTATTAGATGAATTGTTGTGGAATTTTGAACACTTTGTATATTTTACATTTCTACATTTTTGCCACAATATACAGTATGAACTCCTGGCATCTTTTAAGTATCTCTGTCAACTTAACATACAATACAAACACATGTCAACTTATAAGGTTGGTTTTGCTGCCAAATGAGATGTATTTATTGAGGTTTAGAACATTAACTAGCTGTTGCATATGTATCTGTCATAGAATTTATCGGTGTCTGGATTCATTAGAATGTACGGAGCTGCCTGATCACAGCTCTGCGCCTATAGGGAGACAGTCAATAGGATTACCAAATCCTGTTTTTTTTCTGGTTGAACCACAAAATAAAAAGCAGAACTGATTTTTGTTCGACAACGATAAAATTCACAGACAACAAAACCCTTTGATGGTGCAATATTTTACAAAACTTACGCACCGAGGCCTTCCTTACATAATGGTCGTTCACCGTTTGCCATTTGTCTGAATAACACAAAGAGCAGCAAGAGTCAAATAACGATTTCCCACTCCTCCACCTTTACACCGCACAAAGCCATCACACAAAATGGAAGGCGCCACGTGTGGATCAGCACAACCCAGGTGAAAGGGTTCTGAATAAAATTAATTACATGACTTTCATATTCTTTACCATAAATCCCTGTGATTGGTTTTGGCAACCCCAGAGCTAGATCTCTGCAAGCAAGGAGAGCTTTATAAATATCACACTGGAGCCCCGACTTCGTAAATAGGCCTGCTGTGTGAAATCCAGACAAGCACCAAAAGGTAAAGGAGGACAGACAAAAATCAATCTTTAACAATAGTTTTTATTCTTTTTCAAATGTAGATCCCAGTTTTCTTGAGAGTTCCTAAAGTTTTCCTCATTATCTAAAAATGCACATACAAGATGATTACTTTATTCCTCTACAAATTCAAATCCAGCACACACACACACACACATAAAATGTATGCTTCTCCTTTGGGAATTGCAGCACAGGGGAATGGAAAACACTGGCCATCTGCAGGCCTCTCAAGCACTCACTGTTTACCAGCTCATCAGAGTCTGACAGATACAGCCTGTACAACAATGATGCCAACATTACACAGCTGATATCATTCAGCCATCCACTGTGAGTGTATGTGAAAAGATGTGGAGTTTTTGAGTTTTAAGAAACAAAAAACAATGAAGACGACAAACCAGGCGATGCTTCAGGAGCTGTCCGGTGCTGAAACCACATAAAGAGCCCACAGGGAGCTTTTCATTTTCTGAGGATTAGCTCAGAAAGGGAAGTGCCGCATATTAAAATAGACAGTAAAATAAACAGCTGTGTTGTATTTGTTTCTCCTTTGGGGTGTATTTGGAGGTGACTGATAAAGATACAGTCCAATACATGTCTCCTGACATGCCAACTGACTTTAACAAAGCAAGCATTGCACCCAACTGACAGAACAAAAGAAAAGCCAAGAGAGGAAAGGTAGCTGAACAGAAATCCACCCTCGACACCTCCTTCCTCCAATCAGTGGAAGATACTCGACTGTGCCCCTGTCATTAATTCAGCAGACAAAAACTGTTACCAGATGTCATTATTTATTTATAGTATTTAATAGGGAAAACGCTTCCTTTGAATAATACATTTGGTGGGAGAGGGGTGCAGAGCTAGGTTTGGGAGAAGGGAGGGGGTTGACTGATGAATATTCATGAGCTGCGTCTGGAGGGATTGTGGTAAACTACCTTTTTTTCTGGCTCTGTGCCTCCTGGGCTTTGTCTGCTCTGCCACTGGCCATGATGGCCCAGCTGTGCTGCTCATTTGCTTGGCTCTACATGCGGTGGCTAGTTCAACACGGCTAATGCCAGACTATTATATTATTAGCCAAAGCAGGCCACTTAGGCTCTGCTCCATCTGTTCCGTGGTGTCAGACTGGAGGAGCGGAAGGATGGAGAGCTGTCAGTCAAGCAGACTGACATCCTCCTGTGAGCAAAGGTGCAGCCTTCATTAAGCTGATGAAATGACCCTGTGACTGAGGGAATGGAGATGCCAAGTGGTTCACAGCTTAAAATGGGATCTATCGTCAGGCTGCAGACAATAGAAAGTGTAGGCTGTTATAATAACTCATACAAACAGAACTTAGTATGTTTGTAGGCTGCTGCCACTGTTTTCACTGCTTAATTGGATCAGCTCTGTAGATTAGTTTTCACTACAGGAATCTTCCAGCATCCCTTCTACCCATGGTACAAAGCCAAAAAAATCTCCTTTTACAACATATCCAGTGAGCCGACAGCTCTGAAGTCTCGGCAAAAACACAGAGAAGGAATACTTAATAATATCTTTTTCCATGATAGAAAGATGAGGATTGAAGCCAGCTATTAGTCCCAGGAGGATCACAGCTGACTCATATTTCCAGACTCTCCCAACTATAGGATTTCTAGCTGGAGGGCTTCGCCAGTTGCACAGCTGAACTCCAACCCAAAGATCATCTGATACAATGCAGGCTGTTCTCCCTTTTTTTCATCCTGTGCCAGGGCTTTGTTTGTTTAAAGCAAAGCAGAAGGTTAATTTTAGGAATATTAATGTCTTACATTTGCAAAATCTCTAAAAATTCATACTTTCCCATTCATTTGCTTGGACACTGCTCAAGTGCAAAATTGAATTCTCGCCCATTCACGTCTTCCGCTACAAGTGTCTGCACTAAGCTGAGCGCAGCCAGCCAGAAAAGACACCTTATTGAAATATGGGACGATGCAACCTCATGCAAGGAACAGATAATGCTATAAATTCCCTCAGTCTGTTTCTGACCCCCTAACTCTTTCTTTCTTTATTTCTTTTCCTTCCGTGCTCGTGAGGTGTGATGACAACATTTCTGAGCTGCATTCTGGCCTTGACTGCAGTTGGAGTGGAGCCACTAAGAAGCACTGAACCACTCTCTAAAGGAATATTGTTCATCCATTGTGATGCCTCATCACACAGAAAATGTGAAAATGGGGGCAGTGAACTGGCAATACCACAGAAAAGAACACCTCTTCAGAGAACAATGGCATTAACAGCAGAGCCTGTTATCCGGTGCAAGAGTGACGAGTGAGAGTCTAAACAAAACGGGATGACGAGAAAAAGAAAAGAGACAGAAAGACAAACAAAGAAACACTGCAGCATGCATAAGAGCTGAAGGGGCTGAAAGAAACAAAAGGCAGCAGAGGGACTTAAAGAACAGTTAACTATGGATCTAGTCAAAAACTTATGTTATATGATAGCCCATAAAACATCATTCAGGAACTGGCAGCAGAGGTTAGCAGCAAAAACACACAGGAGAGCACACACCTGTATCATACTCACAAAGATCTACACATGGCTGCTCAACCAAAGAGAAGGGAACATTTTATCTTCCAGTCAGTCACAGAATGAAAATGAGGCTGGCCTGTCTGCAGGTACTGGCCTGACTTTACACATCATGGAGCACTCTGCCAAAGCTAAGGCCAAATATAGGATGACATACATGTAGGATGGCAGGGAGCTGGAGGGATAAAATATCGGAGAAGAGCAGAATCAATTCAGCGAAGGAGAGCTTAGATAATACTCTGAGTGACCCTGGGTCTGCCTGAGTGCAAATACCTGAAGAACACAGTTAACACCAGAAAGAAAGACAGACGGACAGAGAGGAAGACTAGTAACCACTTCACAAACTGCTTGGTTGGATCATTGGTTGATTTCCCAGGGGGTCACAAGCAACTCTGCTCGCCTCCTACTGCCATTAGTATCTGACACACAGCCATACACTAAAAATAAAGACAAATAAAAAATAAAAAATATTGTTTTCCTTTCTATTCTCGCTAATGTAACATGACGGTGATCTTAAAGAATCTTAAGATTTAGCAAAAGATGAGAATGTTAAATGTTTCCACTTATTACAGAAACTGATATAGATTATATAAAACCAACCTTATAAGATTAATTGATGTAGCTCGAGTAGAACAAATAAGCAAACACTGTCACCGCCACTCTAAATGGTCCTCTCACAGAAGGACACGTTCATTATATTACTGTCTCAGGAGATAAGTACAGAGCTCTTTCTCCACAGACTCAACAAGGTCATATTCTTTAGAGTTGAACATTAAACAAAAGCGATTCTACAGTTGGAAAGAATACAGAAAATACAATTAACAATAACTATGTTGGCACTTCGTTCTTCACTTTGAACACTGTACAGCCCAGAGGTCCCCCTAGTAGACAACCAAGTTTTCCCCGACAGAAATAATTGAGAGACCCATTCAGCGGAGTGTAAGTGCCATCCAAGATAATGTCTCAGGTTTCCACCCCTTTTGCTTCGCTGACAGTGCTGACAGCCCTGCCTGTGCTGCCTATCGACTTTCACCTCATCCAAAAGCTCCCTCTCTCCGCATCTGCCTCACCTGAAGCCTTCCGGAGGGGAAGAAGAAGGGGCTTTTGCTACAAGACACACAGATCCAAGTCATACAGCGATGTTTAATGGCTTTTAAGCCAGAGACAACAGATGAGGGGATGGTGCATTTCTGCATTCCTTAACAGATGCTGGATAATTGCAAATGACCAGCCTAAAGCTGTAATGGTATATGTTTCTCATAAAAACCCTCGTTTGTCTGGTGAGGTTAAAAAATGTTACTTGACAATCAATCACATTGAACATTAGATTTCTTACAACAACTTCACACTTTTATAGTGCACCTGTAATTCTGACTATAGCCACAGATCTCTGTCTTTCAACGAGCTTATCTCCAATTTGCCGACTGTAGTGAACATCTGTGAAACAGCCATTTCTTCCTGTGCATGTGTCAGTAAAACAGCACTAAACTGACATCATCTAAAAATGATCACAGGCATATTAAAAAACTGTAAACTCGCCTTCACCTTGCTGAAGAACTGAGGTTCAGTCCGCAGGAATGTAGAGCGGTGCTGCAGCTTTACCGGAGTCTGATACGGTGCAGGTGGAGCCACTAACGGAGATTCTGAACCATCCAACGGCGCGTAAAAAAGCCCTGCAAGTGAGGGTAAAAAAACAAACAAACAAAAACAAAAATTAAAAAAAAACGAGGCAGCTCTGGGTGTCAAATATAGAGAGACAGAGACCGGGGAGGACTGGGCTGTTTTGCATGCAATGCGCGCCCGGATCTCGAGCCGTGTCCGCGCGTCTTTCCTGAGAGACGAGGCGAAACAGCAGCCGCGATGAGTGGATGAGCGCCAGCTAGAGTGGTGCTCACCTCTCCAGCAGCTGAGCGCTACTGAACAAAAGAGTGCTCCGCAGGCTCTCTATTCAAATAGCAGGGAGAGGGATGGATGGAGAGAGAGGGAGGGAGGCGAGTGCAGTCTCTCCGTGTGTGTGTGTGTTTGTGTGTGCGTTCATTTAGTATTGATGTTGATATAAACACCATAAATTCCAGTCAAACACTGTCTAATATCAAATGCTTAATCCAACCCCCTTTTAGATTATAATTTATGAGGATTACCTGACTGATGACACGCTGATGTGTTACTGTTTGTTTTTTGTGATAAATTACTATTGCGTGCATAGGACACAACAATCAGACATCCATTAGCCTGGTCCTGGTTCCTCGCTGTAATTTATAAACGGTGGGGGCAGAGAGAGGGGGGGGGAGTTGGATGAAAGACGTGATTTGGCACTATTGTCCATACTGTAGGCCCAACAGTCCCGTTTGGCCTTTGTCTGCTGCACTGTAATTAATGACCTTAGGGACAGAATTACCTTGTTTGGCTGTGTAGCAGTGACCTCGACCTGAGATTTATTTGCAATGGGCGAGCTTAGGCTATCAAATTAGATTACCGCGCAAATTGCCTTGGATTTAGTTGGCAGGCTTAAGCAGAAAACGTTGAATGGACATTTTTCACCTGAGTGAGACGCTGACCTGTACAGCAAGGTACAAGGTGCGCTTCTTGCTTAATAATAAACCACAGTCATTGCATAGAGTACAAGCAACGGCTGGAATAAATCTATATACACAGTCAGCGACCCACCGCTTTGTTACATACAAAGAATAAAGATACCCCACGAGACACCACGCCTGCATGCAGGAAGATTATGGGTTTGTTCAGCAGAGATGTATAATTTTAGTTTATAACCAGAGCTCTACTTTATTTTTTTATTTTTTGTTGTTAAAAAATAGATCTCTATGCATTTTCCTTGTATGCCAGCAGTTTATGATGGATTTAAAGAGGCCATTAAAATCAGCGCAGTGTAACCTCCACAGACTCAAGGAGCTGTCCGTGGTGCTGATGAAATGGTTCAGCACCACGGACAGCTCCTCGAGTCTGAGGCGGCATTTAAGCGGAGAGTTGTGTTGACCAAGGATCTGCTACTAACAAATTGTTAGAAGTAGATTAAAAAAACAGTAGTAAATAAAACATATGAGGTTTCATCCAAAACATTTGATTTTTAAAACGTTTTTTGAGTTTGTAAACGCTATAAAGGGCAGCAGTGGCTCAGTGGTAGAGCAGGGTTGTTCAACAACCAGAAGGTTGGGGGTTCGATCTCTCCTGCCTAGTCATTGTTGTGTGTCCTTGGGCAAGGCACTTTACCCAAATTGCCTCCAGTGCACTCACTGGTGTGGCGCTTCTTGCTGGTCATTGTATGACACTGCTTGGCAGAAGCCTTAAGCAATTACCCTTCTGAGATTATTAAAGTATTTAAAATTTAAAAAAGCAACCAAAAAGACCTGATTACATTCATAATGTAATGTCTGTATTTTCTCCTTCAGTATGTTCCACAATTATTCATTTATTGCATCGTATAGTGTGCAGTCAAGGGCTGATTGTACTACTGCGGAGGAATGTCTAACACTTTTTTCTCACACAACTTGCAGAACTCGTAAAAAAGAACTCAAAGATCAGATCCATCTTTGCTTTTCCTTTTACAGAGAAAGTGAATTTAACACAGAACATACTGAAAATGTCTGTTTGGTTTCTGCTTCTATAACAATTAAGAGTTTCAGTATTCTGTTTAACCTTGACCATGCCCGCAAATAAACATTTGAAAGCAAACTTATTAGCAGCACAACAGAAGAACAGAGGTATAACTGATATAAAAAGTAATACTGCAGTCATATTTAAAATGTACTTCTTGCTGACATCGTCTGGTCTATGCCATTATGTAAATACTGCATTATGCTGACAAAGTATTAGCTGAAATTGTGCTAAGTTGTCAGAATGTTTGGATACCTCCAGGTCTTCTGTGTGGATTAAAGACTGCTTTGACACAGGTATGAGTCAGAGTCAAGGGAATAAAAGGTTAAAGAACAGAAAGATACAGGTGAAACGTAGCATACATACAATACAGTATAGTAAATTTGAGTGCCATATGTCTTTCAAACCAAGCCATTGTGTCATTGCATAATAAGCATAAATGTGGCATAAAATATTTTCTGAAATAATATTTTAAAAAGATAACTGCAGAAATGTATTAACATCTATTGTGTTATCTGATATCTGCTGATGTTAGCATACTGCTGACTGTTATACCTCTAACGGGCTATTGAGAAAGTGTAGCATGTCCTCAGTTCAAAAAAAGAGAAAATATAAACACTGCTGCCCAGACAGAGAGTCTACAACCACATTTAGCAAATGGTCTTTGTATATATGTTGGGATTCCTGCAGTGGAAGTTCGGAGACAGCCGATGTCCATTTTAAAAGAGACATGGTTCAGAGACAGTTATGGATGCCAAAATTCAGTTAGAAGGAGCCCTGTGCAGTAAGACTTGCTTTGGTGGTGGATGTATTTACATAACCACTTTGCTAATTTCTAGTTACAGGTTATGTTATGGCTACATACAATTCTTACTGATTTAATTAGTTTGTATGTCAGTTACTACAAAGAGTTTTTTGACCAGCACATAATAGTGTATGTAGCTTCAGTAGCTTAAGGCAACAGCTTGTTTGCAAATGTATTGACAAATTGCACTATAAAGGGACTAAAAGGGCTGTTTTATACTTTTGCGGGCCAGAAAAATGAATATTAGTCAAGCCTGGTGGAGTTAAATGTCAAAAGTATTTACAGTGACAATAAGTAAAAACACTAACACTATATATCCTTTTAAATGATAATAGGCAATTTTGCAAACAATTACACAGTTTTTATTTAATTTATTTAATTCTGATCAATATCAAAAATGATTAAATAACCTGCAGCTTGTAAGTCTTGTTCTGTGCATCAAAGTAGGCTTATTCCCCATTTAATGAGCTGTTCAGTCAATTTGACTGTTTATAATTTAAGCAGTTCCACTCAGTCTAACACTATACCTGTGTATACACTAGAGATCTAGCCCATTTTCAATGTGTTGTGCCTAACAGTATGACACAGTAGATTTACACAGTGGACAGAATATCAGTTGATTTAACTGGATTATAAAACATCAGATGCAACTTTAATGAGTACTGACGGGGGGGGGGGGGGGAACCTTAAAAACATGACTCATCACTTGTGATGTTTACAGACTTCTCGCTGATGGCATAATTGTTGCACTGTGGGGACAGCTGAAGTCCTCATCCTGTTCAAAGCAGCACATGAGAGTTAAACTAATGTTGGCTGAGTGCTTGAGACCGTCCTCTGTAGAAGCCAGACGGCTTCTCCAGTGGGTCTGACACCAAAAACGAACTTGAGCACCATAAACCCTGAGCTTGTGCTTATCAGATCTTCACATACATACTCTTCAAAAGGCCAGGACTGTTTGATGATGATGATGGTTGAGATGATGAAAACTACTGACACAGTGTTTTCTTACTCTCCTTCTTTTTCTTTACTTCCCTGCCTTTTCCACTTCCCACTTTCCTGGAAGTTCCTGAAGGCAATCAAACTACAAACAAGAGAGAAAACAAAGAAACAGCTTATATCGATCCCTTGGCTTTCTAGCTGTTGGTAAATGTGTTTATCTGGTGTAGCCACTGTATTATACTGAGATTAAGTACATATTTGATGTGGTGACTGAGGCTATGAGCAATGCACTGCTTTGAAGCGTCCTCTGGCAACAGTTTATTACATTTTGTTAATAGCTTAATTAGGCAAAGCATGAAAGAAAGTAATCCCTGGAGAACTGGCTTCTTAAAACACTGTCCAGTCACCCCTGAAACCCCTCGGAATAATTAGGCAGAGCAGAGAAATGTGTTTGTCCCTGAGAGATTTCTGAAGTTTACTCCTAATACCTCAACGTCTGCATCAGGGACTCAGCTTTGTTTGCACACAGACTCGACTCTGTGAGACCCAAACAAGCTTTAATGACAACAATAAAGCATTTTCCACTCACTGACAAATTCTCAAGATACTGTATGTGGGTGTGCATCTCCAGTGAAGCTATCAATGCAATGTGCAGCAAAGCCATGTTATTCATTTTTAATCAACAGAGGATATATTTATTAAGTAGTTAAACAAACCGATTGCTGCATGCCATATGTCAGCATCAGAATGGACGCCCCAGCAGACTTCTGCTGTTTATCTCAGATTATCGGGCTTTTCTAGTCTCAATCAGACACAACAAATGTGTGCTTAAACTCTGACCCTGAGTGCACCGTAAAGAGAGTTCAATCAATCTCGGAGAGCATTACTTTAATGCTTAATGATGTGAACTAGCAGCACAATATCTTAAGTAAAAAGTGAATGAACACCTCAATAGTCTATACATACAGCGTGTTGTAATTCAGGTATAATTATCCAGGGAAAATACAGGGTTCAGAGTTAGGTACGAGGTGTGGTGGGAAAATATGAATCACATCATTTGTCATTGTATATTGCCTTGTTAGAGCTAATCTGAGTTCTAGAGAAGAACTGCACCTGCATCATAACTTATAAAAGAATATTGTTTGCAGCCACAATGTCTCACATTATGCCTGGTGTTATCTACTGGGCGTCGAAGAACATTTTTAAGATATAAAGATGTAACCGCCTCCTGCTCGGTGGAGAACCACTGAGAGCTGTGTCAAACCTGTTTATGTGCTTCTCTCCATGCAATTGCTTGTAATAAATATAACTTTTGAGTATACCATTTCAGAGTCTTTTCAGAATCTTTTTGAAGTTTTTGCCACGACGGCGGTAACAGGACTGAGTTAATTTATTTTTTTTATTTTTGATACTTTAATAATCCCAGAGGGAAATTGCTACACCAGTGAGTGCACTGGAGGCAGTGCCTTGCCCAAGGACACACAAAAATGACTAGGCCTTTTGGTTATTGGACAACCCTTCTATACGACTGAGCCACTACTGCCCCATGATAGTGAGACATGCTACTGTCCACAAAAAAATAAAATCATGAATAAATCTCTCAGTGTCTTCAGACAGGAACTTGCACACAGGAATATTCGATGTGTTAAAATTGATTTCAAGTGAGACTTCTCACCTCAAATTCAAAAGAAAGAAAACACCAAGAGCAGAATAGGTAGCACAGTTCATACTGCAAAACATTACTCTGTTTAAGGCTGCTATATTGTAAAATGTGTTTTGTGTTTAGAGACACCTGTTTTTTTAACACTAGTATACAACAACACACACAATGCTAAAATGCTGATTTACAACTGTATGTCCACATAAACCATCTGGCGGTGGTATTAAATGTTGGTTAATGCTATCATTTATCATTTGTTCTGTATCAAATCTTAATCTGATGATGGCTTCATACAGAAATTCAACGCAGCACCAAAATCTTTAAGATACACCATCCTGGAACCATGATTCTAGACAAAATGTGCCAATCTATCTACAAGATCTTAAGCTACTTCAGTGCACATGTGAAAATCTCTTGTTTGCCTCAGAGGTCTATCAAAGTCAGTGCTTCCTCTGGAGACCTTAAATAACTAATAAGAATACAAAAAGATGCCATCATTTTATATTTAAGATACTTTAGTACAGACCAAAGTGCTGGATCAGTGGTGCTTTAGAGTCTCACAAGATGGTTACACATTGAAACAAATCCCAAAAGGTTTTTTTTCTGCACTAAATTAAATTTGTTCAACAGAACAAACAAAAAACATTTTGAGCAGCCAACCTAAATGTCCTTACTGCTCCCAATTAGCCTGGAAAAATCTTTGCATATAATTTGTCATGAAAATGGATTTTATTAAAGTTACATAACCATCCTGACAAAGTGATGCTAATCTTTATAAGTGCAGCGTACAGACTCCCACCAGCTGCCTTCATTTAAAAAAGCTGAAAGTGATGCACATCCAGTAAACAACCAAATGAATAGTGGGGGCGGTTTGAGGTTTGGCTTTTATTGGAATGCATCTGTACATGCAAGAGACAGTGTGAAAAGACTTGCCGCTTAGTGTATTACTTTAGTATGTTACTATAAACCACACACACAGGCACACATTGAAAGTCTTCTTAGCTTCTGATACCATTTCCACCTTTGACTTAGGCTTCTCTGCTGAGCATGTAACAAAGTCAATGAGAAAAGCAATAAAACCAACTCAAAAGAGCATACGGATTCAAAAAAACTGCAAGCTCAAATCAATAATTGTACTCCTTTATAGGTCAATTACGTTGTTACTCCTTTTGCAGCATTACACCCCCAAGTGCAGATTGAGTGAGATACACATTATTGAGCCTTTACAAGGCAGAAAAAGGTTTCTGGGCCTTGTGCCTTGTGGATAGTATCATCAGTGAGCAGCTAAAGAGAGGAGGACAGTGTCTTGACAAATAGTTAGGTATATATGTGTGTGTCATACGTGAGGATCAGCACTAGTGCCTATTCAGGTCCTGCAGCTCACTGACCCAGAAATGAAAGGCAATCTATAAGCGGCACTCGGTCATTTGCCATCAGTAAGAATGACTGCCTGCATGAAGAGTTAAATTACCTAATGAGAATGAGAACACAAGGAGAGTGGAGCATAGACAAAGAGAGGGGTGCTGCTGGTTGGGTTGAGGCAGAGGTACCAGGAGGGCTGTTAGGCACAGAGGAAAAAAGAAGAGTCAGCAGACCAGAGAAGCTGTAAATGAGGAAGTAATGAAGCTGTGCAGGTGGGGGCAGGTGATCTATAATGAATGAGGCTGAAAGGGGTGGAGACAAGAGGCTGTTAGCTGGGCTTTGCTTGGTCTGTAAGAAGCAGACATCCAATCAGAGACACTCTAGCTGACCTGGTGAAGACTTGAGGAGCAGGGAAGGTTTGGTTTGATGTTTAATGATGTTCCCTGTCTGAGTATGAGAGCAATACAAAGAATAGATGCACTGATGTGTTTTTTTTGCAGCCACTAACAACATCTAAAGTCAGCCCAGTTTTACATGAGGGTAATATAAGTTTTTGTAGGAGACAAGGTACAAATTTAGGCTCAAATCTGATCAAGTTCTCTCATCCGTTTATGAAATTTGCATCACTATAAAGCAGAGGTGGGCTATTATTTATATATATATTATATATTTATTATTTTTATTTTTTTGCCAGGGTCACATCAACATCTATAAAGACAGCAAAGGGTCAATATGAAAGTATATAGCTTATAAATATAAATATAATCTCATCACACTGTCATCATTGTAAGGGTTATTTGCTGTCATTTACTGTTTCTCTTCTGCCCTCTCCTCCTCCCATTCCCTGTGTCTGTGGTTTCCCCACACAGGCAGTGCAGAGCACAGAGCAGACATGTAAAGGGAAGAGAACATCATTGCATACAACTACTAAGGGAAGCCACGTGGGGAGTGGCGAAATGTTTTCAGAAAAAAGTCCACGAGTCCCAACTGTCTGAACGGTAAGCAAGAGATATACATTTTAAAGGAACCTAACCTGAAGGCACAACAGCCAACAAGGGTGTAAACATGCAGTGGAGAAAAAGAAGGAGGGACAGGGAGAGGGGATGCTGTGCTTACAACAGCTCAATGTGCTTTACTGACTTTGGGTTCGGCTAGACCAGTCTACAGGCTGCATTGAAAGGGCAGGAGTTCCTGATAAGAACAATAATTCTGCCTAATGGTTGGATATGTTTGGAACAAAAATCTCTGAGATAAGCATGCAATTTAATGTAGAGTTATGGCACAGTTCTCATTTGTGCAGAACTATAGTAATTATCTGGTCAATACTAGCAGAATACTGAATGCAAAAAAACAAAAAACATCTTGTTGTGTTACCTTTAGACAAATGAGCCGAACAAATGAGCTAATGGCTGCAGGAGCTGTTAAGTGTAAATCTGCAGCATATACCTGGTAGCCGGTTGGGATCCAACCTCAAAGGAACTCATTGAAGTTGTTTTGTTGTGCACCACAGAGTGATTATTGCACCTGCCCAAATGAATGAAGCCAAATGAGACAAAAGCACAGAGACTTGTTTCAAAGAGATAAAACGCTGCTATTGGTAGAGAAGATTGAAGCAAGGTGTCTGGACTTGTAGAGTTTTCTAGAAGACGTTTCGCTGCTCATCCAAGCAGGAGAAACACAGCAATGTGATATATGCAGTCCAGTGCAGTGAGGAATGCTCTGATCTGTACATTGGAAAAACTAAACAACCACTCCACAGAAGAATGGCTCAGCACAGGAGAGCCACCTCCTCAGGACAAGACTCAGCTGTTCACCTCCACCTCAAAGACAAAGGACACTCCTTTGAGGACAACAACGTTCACATTTTAGACAGGGAGGAAAGGTGGTATGAAAGAGGAGTCAAGGAAGCCATCTATGTTAAGCTGGAAAAACCTTCCCTTAACAGAGGTGGTGGCCTCAGACATCATCTTTCTACCACATACAATGCAGCGATTCCATCCATTCCCAGGAAGTTTGCACATACTCACAGTAAGAACAAAGGGCTGTCAACCAGTCCCCCTCCGGCAGTTTCATAGTCGTTAGCCAGTCGTTAGACACACCTGGCCCAGTCAGCCAGAACATCACAGGAAGTATGGAAACATTTAGTGCTATTGTTTTTAAGTTTTTTTAAGTTTTACCCAGACCCACCCACATAGGTCTGTAACCACATATAAACCATGTTTCCCCACCAAACAGTTAGAACTGATGAAGCTGCTTGGATGAGCAGCGAAACGTCTTCTAGAAAACTCTACAAGTCCAGACGCCTTGCTTCAATCTTCTCTACGTATGATGACCTGGATGACTGAGAATCTTCATCAACAAAACGCTGCTATTGTGAACACACTGCTTTAGAGAGAGAGAATCATTACTATGACATATTTAAAACATCAGTTGACCTTGATTTAAAATTGTTCTGGTCAAAAGAACAATCTGTCTATTAGTATAAATAGAAATATATACTTCCAGCCTTAAGATCTGATATCACTAAACACCCAACAAATCAAAGGCAATCACTGCTGCAGATAATGCAAATTTCATGTTTTGGCTTACTTGGAAAGTTGACTTGCTAAATCTGTTCTAGTGGCACTCACAAAGTAAGACAGGCCAACTTCATTTCGAGGGCATTATTTTGGAACATCTCTTGGCTGTGTCTCTAATGTCAGTCCTTCTCCAAAACCAATGACAGTTCTCCTCCTTTTGTCTTGTCGGCTGACAGACAGAAAGCATGATCAAAGACATCCTCGCTGCATACATAAATAATATATTTTAAACACCACTTGATGAAAATAAACTCAAACATCAGCCAATGCTATGCACATTTCTTTATGTCTCACCTTATTGTGGGCCAAGCAATTATGTATTAATAAGGGCCAAGGGATAAGTCTGCAGTGCAGGACTTTTACATATAAATGTACATCCAATAGATAAAAATCGTAAAACCAAACCAGTTAACACAACGCTGACTAAACCAATCAGAGCCACATAAATCCCCCACCTTTAACAATCTGATGTTAGGCTTCAATACATGTTCATGTGAAGCAACAATGACTGGTTTGCCAGCAGCTGTAGGAACACATGCAGCTACAGTGGACAGATTTGCTTTTTTCAGACTAATCATGCTATTTACAGTTACACCTTATTCTGTAACCCCTTAAGGCCATGTGCACCTGTGCAGGTCATATGTGAGAACAGTGTTTATGTACTTACTCCCTCTGCCAAAGGGTGGAGGAAAAACCCGAAGCTTAAAATGCTCAGTCGCCTCTGACCAACACAGGTTTCATAACTGACACATCTATATACATTGCTCCTGACAGACTTTCATAAATAGCTGTAACAGATGCCATGATCAAAGACTGTGTCCTGAAGCCTGGTTGTATTACAGACTAAAGCAGGAGTTGCTTCAACAGCACAGATACCCGAGAGCCTTTCTTCTCCTTAGAACAGTATATCCTCACACAGTCTGTTTCATTTCTCTGTATCTATGCAGGCTATGTCGTCATCTTACTGTTTAAAAGGTGCCATGTCACCCAAACAGCCACCTGAGAGGGATACAGATCCTTGTCTTCTTTCCACATTCTGAAGAGCAACCACTGTTACAATAAAATGGGACAGTTCAGAGGAAAAGCCAGCTGTAAATGTGCCTGTCACGGTCCAGACGACCTGGAGCTGGATGTTAGCCAATCTCTGGAGCTATGAATCCAGGAAGCATAGTGATGTGACAGAGGAAAGATGAAATGCCAGTTTTAGTTTTCTTACAGAATATCAGCACTCTTGTAGAATTTAATATGTGTTATAAGGACAAGTTTGCTGGCTTTTGAGTATGTAGCAGCTATCAACTCACCAAATCTGTAGTGATGGTTCTTATTTTCTTTTCCCAAACATTCATTCGAACTGAAAAATTGAATATTATTTAGAAAAAATAAACGGTAGTAGTTTTTATGCTTTAAGCTGTTCTTAAAGAAAAGAAAAAGAAAACAAATGATTATGTTTATTGTAAACTAATATCTGACTCTGTGGTGGCCCTCCAGAGCTTTTTAACACCTTTCAGTTTGTTTGTTTTTTTCTGACAGATTGTTTCGGTGCAGTTTCAACACTGTCAGTTGAATACTACAGTGATTTAATTTCCTCAGCACAATGCTACAAAGAGAGCAGGTGCAGTGCCTGCTCAGAATGAGCATACTTTCCACATTTGAAGACATGATTAGGTCCAAGTTAGGTTTTCACCTTTAACACCACTTGTCAGTGGTGAACATGCTGACAGCTGTTTTACGACTTCAAGTTCTACGTCTCTCATCGCACAACGATGCCCCTACTGGGTTCCACTTTTGACAACAAAGCATATCTTTGATCAGTGATGATTAAATCTTGAATACCATAAGATCCTCAAATGCACCACCAGGGACATATTTTACAACATAATGAAACTATGGCAAAAAGTGGGTGACTAAATGTTCACTGTGATGGATTACCCATTCAAGAAGCAAATTTTCAGTCTCTGAAGGTTGATTTATATACTGTATTTAAATAAGGGGAACCGATGGCTGGCTGGATTGTGGGAAATGAAAGTTATGGTTTGGAAAATGACCATCAGTAATGCAAAGTACACATGATTTGCAGGTAATGGTCTGAATCACAACAGACTAGAGGTCTGGTCATTTTAATTGAGCAGTATCATTTTTTTATGATGTAGATTTATCATCATCATTCAAAAAAAATGCTAGGATTTTTAACGATGAAACAAAGCAGAGCGTCATCAACATCATGTCTTTTAATGGAGCCAACTTTTTTGCTGCAGTCTGTCAACAGCACTCTTGCAACCCCATTATAAATCAACATAATGAGGCATAAATCAGCATTAATTAGCATATGGGTTATGGGCAGACTGTAAGACACGTAATGGCAGATGACATATATTCTTCCATTATCGACTCACCCAGAGTAGCAGCAATCACCACCTCATATCTCCCTCGGCCTCTCTTCACCAGCTCATCATTATTTGCAATCAGTGTAGTGTAAGACTTCCACAAATAGCGAGCACCAGTGCAGAGAGCCAGATGGACGCCTGCGACTGGAGAAAACTCATCCACAAACATGACCGTGACTCTGTTGAGGTGGAGGGTAAGAGAGCGAGGACAGAAGCAATCTGATAAATGGCTGAGGTACAGATGTCAACAGGCAGCAATAATTAATATTGCTCATTGCACTGAAAGTATTACTTAGACTCCACTTACAAGCAGAAAGTAGAACAAAAAACAAATAGGAGCACTTGTTTTTTGTATTATAAAGGGGGAATTACACTAGAATATTCCAACCAACTGTCTCTCCTCTTTTCTTTACATATCTCTCCGTTTTCTTGTATTCTTTATTTCTCCCCTGTGCTCTCCTCAACCGTTCCCTCCTTTTATCTTCTCCTGTTCCCCACAGATAGCTCAGTCAAACCAGGGAGGCGTTTTAAGAGTTGCCAGTCAACAAGGAAGCAGTTCTGTCACCGAAGCTCGGCAGGCTGGACAGCAAACACACACAACCCATGGAGGCCCAGCAAGGATCTGTGAAGCGTCTGCTGAAGCGTCTCCAAACGCCCCTCTCAGTCTGCCGCTCGGCAACACCAAGCCACCCAACGCAGCACGGCATCCCGGCCCCCTTGGCTTGGCTTTATCTAAAAAGACAGACAGTATGTGTAGATACACCAGTGCAGGGAACAATTTGTACAATTGGGGCCAGAAAACGTGTGCCTATGTTTCAATCCAAAGACCTATTATCCAGCTGCAGGGCCCCCTCACAGATTTGGGGTATCAAGGCCGTTGCCTCTTTATTCATGGAATCATTTTAGAATCCATAATTACTTCGTGCCTGTCATTTCACTCCACTGCCACTTCTCTTCTCTCTGACCTCCAGCAATTACTTCATTTGCTACATAAATCCACACTGTCGATAAAACGTAAATGTTTAAATGATTAGATGAATAGTTGATGGTTCAATCATGCATTTAAAATAAGCTTATAAGTTAGAATGTGAGGTTGTTTAACAAAGGAGTGCTCTATACTGGTCGGCCTTACCTAATAAAGAGACTTTCTTCTATAATCAAAGTCCCAGCACTATTCTGATATTTAGCATCCTCGGCTGCACTGTAAAACCAAATAATATCGCTCCATTAATTTCCATAGAAAGAGGCAGGGATAATAATCACAGCATATTTTAGCATGAAAAAGTGCGCCCAGGGCAATATGAATTTGCTTCCTTTTCATGTTGATCTTTCTCTTGTCTTCTGGGGTCAAATGAAACAAAAGAGCAGCCATGCTATTGTTTAGTGCATTCATTATGGTGATGCTGTTGATACAGATACAGTGATCATGCTGTTACAGTAATGTCTAACATCAGATATTATATACATCTGTGCAAATGTTGAAATGTTAAACAATAAAACATCTGCTCAAAAGTGCTATTTATGCATGATTAAGGCCAAAAATCCTCTGATCTCTGAACTTCGGGATAATGACTCAGAAGAAACAGAATATTTTGAACAGAGTGTATTTTTATTCCGTAGTAGTTGTAGTTTGAGGGCAAATATGCAACCTTTTCTCTTTCTTTCAGTCATGTCTTTTCTCATAAAAGGTAACTGCACCAGTTTGCAACAGCATTACATGACTTATTTTGTCTTCAATATTAAACAGTCCCACCACCGCCATGTTGTGATATATACTGTCATCCTGCATGTGTGCCCATGCCAACACAAATGGAAAGCCTACTGTTGTCTACAAGAGTCTTCATTTAAATAATGGACTGAGCTGAGCAGCAGTTACGTCCATATGGTTGCCTCTAGTTCCCCTCTAATGATCCTACCAGAGAATAAATATCAGGTGCTCACAGGAGGACAGGATCACAGAGAAAGCTGTGTACACATTCTTAGGCAGGGATTTATGTGTACCACTGTGCCTGTTTAACAGGCAGCAAAGATGGTGTAAACCATTTTACCAAAGACCTGTCCTTAAATTAAAAAAAAAAAAAAACAGTGCAAATGTACTCATCCGTTTTCTCTTCGTGCTCTCACAGGCATACACTTTACATAAATACGATATTTACATGCTTGTGCCAGCACAGAACTGACATTTTCTTACAGAGAGATGCCTTTTCTCAGGCCTTTTGTTAACCTGTCAGTTCCCATTATACATAACCTTTGAAATTTCCCAATCTTGCGTCAGATGTGAAGATGTAAGTGTGTCGGGAATTAAATTCCTATGACTGACACTGCTGGTTGCAGGAGTGTTTTGAAGTGAAGATTGATGCATTCTAAGACTGTGTGCCTGGAGTAATAAATGTCACGTTGATAGCATTATTATATTGTCCCTAGGTGTCACATACATTTTTTAAAACTACGGAACAAATACCTCTCTCTTCCCACTATTAATCTGCTTCGGGTATAAACAATGTTAATACAAATATGTGTTTTATATAGTTTCATATATGTTCCATTCCATTTATAGGTCAGGTCTATGGAGGTCTCACCGTTAAAAGTAATAAACCATTATGAAAATGACTACTTAATTGGAAAATTGGAAAATGGATTGCTAAATCTGATTTCAAATTTATCAATGAATCCATAAATAAATAGTTTGTTTTAGGAAAGGGAAATCGTCCTCTTAAATGCCTGATTAGAAAACAATTCCCTAACTGAATTTCTCTTCTAGTATAATGTTTTTTTTTTTTTTTTTTCTTTTTTTTAAATTTCACACCCCTGGTGCTCCATACATGTCGGTTCCACATGCTGTGTGCAAATCGTATGATAAGTTCAATAAGTTCAATTTTCACCTCACACACTTAGCTCCTCTCCACAGCATTTTCACATCCACATTATAAATATCAGAAGTCATACACAGATGACCTTACTATTAATGTAAATGTGCTCCTTTACACTCTCCCACTATGGTAATGAGTGACAATCCAAAGCGAGGCACCAGTAGATACATAAATACAAATAGATATCTTGGTATGAGATGTTTGTAGAATACAATAACTAAGCCACAAGTATGAAAGTACTTCAGCTGGTGGACATCTCGGGCTGGGTTATAATAACCAAATACACTGTCAGTCATCCAGGTCACAGTGTGGCGAATGTGTGTGCGGAGATTCACAACATGAATGCACAACAGTAACACATCTGAAGAAATGAAGTGACACAATCGTGTCAATACTGAGCAGAATCTCAAAGGCTCTGCTAACACAAGTTAAAGCCCCATATAGTATCAGTGTGGTGTTTCTAATAAAGTATATGTGTGCTTTACAATTCATTTGTGAAGTGTTTGAAATAACAGATGGAAATAGGTCATGTTTGCTTTAAAATCCAGAAGATCTAAAATAAAGCAGTCCAAATCATTTATATGCTGCACTGCCCAACATAGCCAAATATACCCGGTTAGTAGAGGGGTGATTGAGCATTGTATGATATGGATTAGAAAAATCCAAGAACATCACATCATTATCTTCATCACTGTAGAAACATTTTGGGGTGTAAGGAAAGGACTCCAAATGCTATATGGACAGAGACAAGGCTCTGGGATTCTGAGGGCAAAAAAAAAACAACAAATCTCCCCTGGCTGAAAATAGAACAGAGAGAGGGGGGGGGGGGGAGAAGAAACAAAACAAAACAAAAAAATGAGAAGATGAGTAAGAGGCTGGGTGGCAGGGGACTGTGTTTGGGGAAGTAGCTGAAGAAAAGAAGGTAACAGGCAAAAAGGTAGTGAGACACAAATGGCAGAAAGGAATCCACATTGCAGGTCCACTGGGACCAACGTTATTCTTTGTAGCCCTGTCCTGAAACAGCCCCGGCATTTGCGTGTGCGTTTGTCTCCCTGACTTGTTAAACTCTAGACAACCTCTGCTTTCTGACAAATCAACATAGCTTTAATCTTGCATGCGGAGCTCTCGCCTCATACTGTGTTTCACCTCATTTTAGCATTGTATAATCATCAGGAGAGTGGTCTGGCATGAGGTGTTTGTCAGAGTGAATTAAAATGAGGAAGAGAACATGTTATCTTTATACTGTAGTTAAAACTTTTATCTGAGCTTCCCATCCTGAAATGGGAAACAGCTGGATGACTGTCAAAAATATTTAACATATACCGGTAGCTAAAGTCGACTGCCCTATGCAATTAATCTGGATGGTCCTATGACACATTTTGGATGTAGGGTGACTTGCAAGAAGATGCGGTTTAATTTTACATCTACATTTGTTGTCGTTTACAAGTTACCTGTATTGTGATAACAATTTTCTCACTAGTAAAATGTTTCTCTCTTTGTGCATGATTATTTGTCACTATTAAAGTAAAGAGTGTAGCAAAGCAACTAAAAGATTAGCCTGCCTGAGGCATGCATGTTGTTATTGAAAAGTAAATCACAATTTATAGACAAATTGGCTGTTAGATGGTTCTCTATGCCATACAGTTGATTTAACATGGCATACAAAGCAAAATAAGCTCATTAGAGAAGTTGGGCTTGCTTACATTATCACACTGGCAGCGACTCTACAGACAAGTTGCCAGAAGTCCATTAGTCTTGCACAACAACAGTAACAACAACATGTTTTCCTTTTACTGGCAAGGAAACATGTCTGTATCTGCAGCCATGTGTTAGCATTACTTCATCTCATTTACCACTAAGACTTGGTGAAGCTGATTAGTAGCACTGGTAATCAGCTGCTTGAAACCGCCATTAACCCACAACAAGGCCATGTGGGTGTTGGCAGGCTGTAGGTTCAGAGGGGACACGTGTGTTGATGGGTTTCTATATTTTATTTTTGGTAGAACATGCCATAAGCAATTCAGCATGTAAGCAAGCCTTAATATGAATGATTGTATTCACCGCAGGGGCTCCTGTCTGTGACACTATTATCCAACTTCAAGTAAAAACTTCATTCTCATGTTTTAATTGAGTTTAAATTCTTAATTGGCTCCACTGCTGGGGATAATTAAACAAATTAAACAAGAAATTTCCATTAGGTACGAGGGAATGGATCTGTACAGGCTCTGTTTGAGTGATTGGAAACATTATAGACATTGCTGCACAAGGCTCTTTTGCTGACTTCTGCAGTGAAGAGCCAGATCAGATCAAAAGATTGATTGCCTCCACCCATCTTTAGCTCTTTGTGACGATTTGTCCAGCTCCTCTAAGAGTGAACAGATGGGTCACACTCAACTTTTCCTTCTCTGTCCTCTTACCAGGTTACAACTACATGACATATTCATTATTTGACTTATGCAACTGTACAGAGCACCTGGTTAAGAGGCATTTAAAATTATGGATGAAGTCTCTTTCATGATGCCAACTCATCCACCAAATACTGCTCTGTTTGAAGTTGGCTGAGGATGACAATTAAGGATGGTTTCTCTTGTCTTTTCTCTCTGACTCTCACTGTATCCATCTCTCATTACCCACTCTTGAAATAGGCACACACTAAAAAACATCTCCAGCAGTGCAGCATTCAGAACAACTGATTAAATGGGTGTCTGGCATCATAATATGGAGGTTCTGTTATGTGTTTTAGCTGTCCACACACATTTAGCTCCTGTCAAAGCATGTATGAATTTTTGAATGAGTCAGCAGGCAGACGGGACCCGTGTCACAACTAATGTCGCTAAGAAACACAACCACAGCGTTAGAGAAGACACTGTGCCGCACATAGAGCAACCGCATCAAACCGCATATATACATTCATGATCAAACCTGAGACGGTGCCTACATGCATTATTACATCACAATTCTGACAGACATCTAAAATAGTAGCATGCCCTGTTTGAGAATAAAAAGAATGCACAGCAGTGATGAAGGTGTCTGGATATTCAATGTTGTGTTATTTCTTCATAATATCCACATCCAATGCATTTTGAAGAATTTTACCATTTATAATTGCTTAATTCTGAACTGATGAAGCTGCTTAGAGGGGAATTGTACAAATCCAGTTGCCTTGCTTCAAACTTCTGAATGAAAATGGATGACTGAGAATCTTCATCAACAAGCTTCATTATTACCACTGCACATGTCAGCTGCCTGAAGGTAGCATACATGGTAACCAAAGTTAGCATGGGCAATCGGAAAATCTGTTAGCTTTTGGCAATTGGCTGAGTGCAGTAATTTCTTTCAGGAGCTGATTTGCAGCTGATCAATTACAATTAAACTGTATTTTTGTGGTTGTCCAATCAATCGGTGAGAAAAGCCTCATCTATTCCTAAATCAATTAGAATAACTACACTAAAACAGTGATGTTGTGCATTTTATTATTTATACATCTCACTTAGAAGCTGCATGGAAAGGTATCCTTCATCCAAGTCTTTGAAAATAGTGTGAACCATCCACTGAACGTACACTCCACATTCAGCATGCTTGAATATATAAACACTCACTAATTAAATCAATGATTGTAGATAAAAGGAAAACTTTACCATATTGCCCGACCATACCATCCCCTCACCTTGTGTTAAAACAGTGCTTTACACTACCATGTAATGGTTTTATGAAAAAAAAAAAAAATACAATAACACGGTACATATGAGGTGTGTAAACAAAAGTACAAAAGCCAAGTATAAGCTGCATTACATGGTTGAAGTTGATGGTAGATGATCTGCCCATGTGTAACACTAACAAGGTTTGCTAAACAGAGCCAACACCCATTTCTAATTGAAATTGCTGACCAAGGAGATTTTCAAATAAAATACTTTCCCATAATGCAGCAGGGATCAGCCATTGTTACGGTATGTTATACCAACCTAGAGTAAAAGTTTGCCAACAACCAAGTTTCACTCAGCAACTGGGAATAAAAAAATACAGCAAACAAACTCAATCCAGCATAGATACAGTGGGTGATACTGCCTAACAGTCATGGTCGTAATGAGACAAATATATTTGTTCTGCGATGTCCTCAAGTGAAGGTTTTCATGTTTTTTTTTTTTTTTTTTGTTTGGTTAAAAAAAAGAAATCTGGCTTTTTTATAAATATGGTAAGAATAGATTTTTCCCTCAGAAAATAAATTCCACAAAACAACCCTGAACAAAATCCAATAGCTATCACATATTCTCTCTTTTCAACAAAGAAATGTTTTATTCATAAAACAGTATATTCAGATTCCAAATGCTAAGTTTTGTGCATGCTGAATGGTCCGAGTCCAATCATATCGCATCTAAAAATCTATTTTCCTCACTTCAACTCAGCTGTGCCATGTGAATGTGCATATGTTATGAGGCAGAGAACTAGTCAGAGGGAGAAAAATGGAGAAATACACAATGAGAAAAAAAGCCTTGAATTTGGTGCAGCGTGCTCTCCTTAACCCCTGCTGCTGCAGAAATAGCCCTGCAGCCCAGCTACCTCATAACTGCTGGAGGAATCAATAACAAAAATGTGACTGGGCTGACAAAGTACGCTGCTATGAAGGATTGTTTGTATGAATGACATCAGAAAAAAAAATCATCCTTGGAAAAGAACTGCAAACATCTACCAGAACAATTCTGTTTAACAATTCTAAGTCAATCAACAGAAGATTAATGGCAACTAATTATGATCATCAGATAATATCTTAAGGAGTCATTTATCAAACATTTACGTGATTTGGCTGGTTGGACAAAACAAGCATAAATCCCTTAATGAGTACGTAGTTTTGGAGAGACCACCTGCAATTAAAATCACTTGCCTAATATTTCATAAATGTTCTCAAGACACCATCACATCATTCATTTTTTTCATAATGCATGTATTACAATAAGGGCTAAACCAATACTGGATCTTTCCATCAAAATCAGACCCTTGTCAAAGTCACTCGTGTCATTTTCCTGCTTCAACTGCATGGACTTCCAGAACTAACCGCTCACTAATAAGGTTGCTACCTTATGTATCCGTTACATGGTTTTGATGCTGTGGACAAAATGTATGATAATAAGTGTATGCAAGTAAGAGGCACATGCCCTTTACAGTATAGAGCAGAGGTACCACAAGTTTTGCGTTTTGCTGGGGATCTTATTTCTCGTTAGAACAGTCAGCTTCTGTCCACAGTATCTAAAAAAAGCCCAGAATCATTTTTAAAAGTAGGACAACAATAAAAAGCACAGCAATCTGCATGTCAACACTGCTATTGCATCAAAACACAATTACACTCCTGTTTCCACAATGCTGCTGTTAATATTCAAGCTCCGATTTATGACAGAAAACGGAGTGCTGTTCTTGGAAATAATGTTCCTTCAAGCTGTTGCTTAGGCCTGCAAACAAACAAGCAAACACTTACATAAAGTCAGGTGGTATTTTAAATGAACCCACACACAAGAAGAAGCAGAAGGAACACACCAGAATGGATGCTGTTACTATTAAGTGTGATTTGTACTATGTCTCAGATACGTGGGCTCCATTCAGGTTACTGGCCCTTGTAAAGTTTTTTCACGCGTTGTATGGAAGGAAATGGCCTGTGGATGAGGTGATGTAGAGAAAAGATAAAGGATATGAGACAGAAAAATCATTACTTTCCTCTGAGCACCAATTATTTGACAACGATCATTTAACATCAACATATTAAAATGTCTGCAGTTAGGCAGTTACTGTTTTATGGCTTTTTGCTGCACTACTAAAAAGGTTTAAAACCTCATTCTGTGCAGAAACACCACTCAAGCATCCTTAATGCTAAAACACATTCATACACCTGCATCTGATGAAGCTCTGTCGCTAGCGAGATGAAACTGCTAATCACATTTCTCTTTAAAATCTTATTTACAAGCAGAGGGCGCGGAGTCCTGAAGTTCCAAATCCATAATTTCTTTGTCTTTCTGTAAACCAAGCATATTCTTCACTGCCTCCTGTAGATGTCAGGTACATTGGGTGATTACTTCTTTCTTTTATCAATTTACTCACCATCCACACACACCATCTGGAGAATGGGCCGTGGCTGGCAAATATAGAAGTTTATTTTCATTTTACTGAGTTGGGAACTTATTTCTACAGATACAGAGAAAATCATATTTCACCAGCAGATCTCAGTCCTGCCTGACATTGATGTATTACTTTGGTCAAGAGCATTCCCATTCACTTCTCTGGTAATTGCATTTAGATTCCACCACCTGCACACTGCAAGAAAAATCTGAATTGTAAACAAATACAATTATCCAGTTTTAAAAAACTCACCCAGGGACCCTCAGGACAGCATTATCATATATGATAATGCTGTCTGGGACAATAACATGTTATATAGCAGGGGAGTAACTTTGATAGAGCTCACAATGAAACAATTCACAATTCCTCATTGATATATGCATAATAAGAACATTCACAAAATCCATTTTGAACTGCTGTTACTTGTAAAAAGAACACCTTAAATCAATCATGATCCAACTAGCAAGGTGATGGGTCCCTCCACAAATGTCAGACTTTACATACAGATCTAAACTAATGGTCACATATTCTGAGATTCAATTGGTACATGAAATGAAGTTTATTATGCCAAAATTTACTTCCACAATCACACAAACCTAACAATCTTTTTAGTGGTAAACACTAAATATTTGTTCACAATTTACTTCTAGCCAAAATAATGCATTTTGGTCAGATAGTACTGCACATGTCACTACAGTGGCCATATGGATTTCACAGATCCACCAGTTTTTCTACTTTACATATTGACTTATAGATTTTTCCTCTCCAAGGAATAGGAATAGTTTTAACAGCTTGTGCTGGTGATACGCGCTACGAACAATGGTGTTGCACAATTGCTCTTCTGTTTTGCAGTACTGTGTACGTGTCCATGTATGTATGTGCATACACTTTTTCTACTCGTGTTTTATATGCTTTTTCTTTACAATCATCTCAGCAAAATATACAGAATATGAGCACACAAAGACATCCAAACCAACAATGTTGTGTTTTTTTTTTCACAAACACTCAGCCAACTGGATTCAACACGAGGCAAAAAATAAATAAACAAATCCCCACTCACGCACGAGTAATTAGCCGCTCTCAGAGCTCATTCCCACTCACATTCTGGATGGCAGTTTCTGGTACAGACCTTTTCATTGTCAAACTCATTTAGAAAGCTGACTTAAAAAAAACACTTAAAACACAGGTTACCACTTAGAGAGAGGAAATAAGACACAAAAGGCCTGTGAGTAATGGAGGATAGGGCAGTGTGATTAGTAAATGTTCAGGCACTCTTTCAGATGACTGACAGAAAGCAGATTAAAGATCTGACCTTTTTTTAAAAAAAAAAAAAAAATCTGTGACAGTTTTCCACCAAATGCTGTTTACATTTCTCTAAATCCATCTTTATATATAGTATAGCCCCTTCCGAGCTCAGCAGACTGCTCTGGAAACCATTTTCACTACATGAGAACTGCATTACCCCTCCATGGACCGCCACCTTACTGTGGTGGAGGGGTTTGAGTGCCCAGATGATCCTAGGAGCTATGTTGTCGGGGGCTTAATGCCCCCAGCAGGGTCTCCCAAGGCAAACAGGTCCTGGGTGATGGGCCAGACTAAGAGCGGTCCAAAAACCCCCTTATGAGGCAAGCAAAATCGAGGACCGTGACGTCGCCCGGTATGGCGCAGCCGGGGCCCCACCCTGGAGCCAGGCCCGGGGTTGGGGCTCGAATGCGAGCGCCTGGTGGCCGGGCCTTTCCCCACGGGGCCCGGCCGGGCTTAGCCCGAAGGAGCGACGTGGGGCCGACCTCCCATGGGCCCACCACCGGTGGGAGGAACCGTAAGGGGCCGGTGCAGAGTGGATTGGGTGGCAGTCGAAGGCGGGGGCCTCGGCGACCTGATCACCGGACACAGAAACTGGCTCTGGGGACATGGAATGTCACCTCGCTGGGGGGGAAGGAGCCTGAGCTTGTGCGGGAGGCCGAGCGGTACCGACTAGATATAGTCGGGCTCGCCTCCACGCACAGCTTGGGTTCTGGAACTCAACTCCTTGAGAGGGGTTGGACTCTCTTCTATTCTGGAGTTGCCCATGGTGAGAGGCGGCGGGCTGGTGTGGGCTTGCTTATAGCCCCACAGCTTAGCTGCCATGTGTTGGAGTTTTCCCCAGTATGTGAGAGGGTCGCCTCCCTGCGCCTCCGGGTTGGGGAGAGGTCTCTCACTGTGGTTTCGGCGTATGCGCCGAACAGCAGTGTAGAGTACTTGACCTTCTTACAGTCTCTGGGAGGGGTGCTGGATGGCACCCCAACCGGGGACTCTGTCATCTTGCTGGGAGACTTCAACGCCCACGTGGGCAGTGACAGTAACACCTGGAGAGGCGTGATTGGGAGGAACGGCCTCCCCGATCTGAACCCGAGTGGTGTTTTGTTATTGGACTTCTGTGCTGGGCATGGTTTGTCCATAACGAACACCATGTTCGAGCACAAGGTTGTCCATCGGTGCACCTGGCACCAGGACACCCTAGGCCGGAGGTCGATGATCGATTTTGTAATCGTGTCAGCCGACCTTCGACCTTGTGTTTTGGACACTCGGGTGAAGAGAGGGGCTGAGCTGTCAACTGATCACTACCTGGTGGTGAGTTGGATCCGTTGGCGGGGGAAGAGGCTGGACGGGCCCGGCAGGCCCAAACGTACTGTGCGGGTCTGCTGGGAGCGTTTGGCCGAACCCTCCGCTAGGGAGATCTTCAACTCCCACCTCCGGGAGAGCTTCACCCAGATTCCGAGGGAGGCTGGAGACATTGAGTCGGAGTGGACTATGTTTTCCACCTCCATTGTCGATGCAGCAGTCCGAAGCTGCGGCCGCAAGGCCTCTGGTGCCTGTCGTGGCGGCAATCCCCGGACCCGGTGGTGGACACCGGAGGTCAGGGATGCCGTCAAGCTGAAGAAGGAGTCCTATCGGGCCTGGTTGGCTTGTGGGACTCCTGAAGCAGCTGATAGGTATCGGCAGGCCAAGCGTGCTGCAGCAAGGGCAGTTGTAGAGGCAAAAACTCGGGCCTGGGAGGAGTTCGGGGAGGCCATGGAGGAGGACTATCGGTCAGCCTCAAAGAGATTCTGGCAAACCGTCCGGCGCCTCAGGAGGGGGAAGCAGTACTCTGCCAACACTGTATTCAGTGGAGGTGGGGAGCTGTTGACCTCGACTGAGGGGGTGGTTGGACGGTGGAAAGAGTACTTTGAGGGCCTCCTCAATCCCACCAACACGCCTTCCATTATGGAAGCGGAGGCTGATGACTCAGTGGTGGACTCGTTCATCACCTGTGCTGAAGTTGCCGAGGTAGTCAAAAAGCTCCCCGGCGGCAAGGCACCGGGGGTGGATGAGATTCGCCCTGGGTACCTTAAGTCTCTGGATGTTGTGGGGCTGTCTTGGTTGACACGCCTCTGCAACATCGCGTGGCAATCGGGGGCAGTGCCGCTGGACTGGCAGACCGGGGTGGTGGTCCCTCTTTTTAAAAAGGGGGACCGGAGGGTGTGCTCCAACTACAGGGGGATCACACTCCTCAGCCTCCCTGGGAAAGTCTACGCCAGGGTACTGGAGAGGAGAATTAGGCCTATAGTCGAACCTTGGATTAAGGAGGAGCAATGTGGTTTTCGTCCTGGCCGCGGAACACTGGACCAGCTCTATACCCTCCGCAGGGTGCTGGAGGGTTCATGGGAGTTCGCCCAACCAGTCCACATGTGTTTTGTGGACTTGGAGAAGGCGTTCGACCGTGTCCCTCGCGGCATCTTGTGGGAGGTGCTCTGGGAGTATGGGGTCCGTGGCCCTCTGCTGAGGGCCGTTAGGTCCCTGTATGGCCGGAGCAGGAGTTTGGTTCGTATTGCCGGCAGTAAGTCAGACCTGTTCCCAGTGCATGTTGGACTCCGGCAGGGCTGCCCTTTGTCACCGGTTCTGTTCATAATTTTTATGGACAGAATTTCTAGGCGCAGCGAGGGACCGGAGGGGATCTGGTTCGGGAACCATAGGATTTCATCTCTGCTTTTTGCAGATGATGTTGTCCTGTTGGCTTCATCGAGCCGGGACCTCCAGTGTGCACTGGGACGGTTTGCAGCCGAGTGTGAAGCGGCTGGGATGAGAATCAGCACCTCCAAGTCTGAGGCCATGGTTCTCGACCGGAAAAAGGTAGTCTGTCCTCTCTGGGTCGGAGGAGAGCTCCTGCCCCAAGTGGAGGAGTTTGTGTATCTCGGGGTCTCGTTCACGAGTGAGGGGAAAATGGAGCGGGAGATTGACAGACGGATCGGTGCAGCTTCCGCAGTAATGCGGTCGCTGTACCGGTCTGTTGTGGTGAAGAAGGAGCTGAGCCGGAAGGCGAGGCTCTCGATTTACCGGTCAATCTACGTTCCTACCCTCACCTATGGTCATGAGCTTTGGGTAGTGACCGAAAGAATGAGATCGCGAATACAGGCGGCCGAAATGAGTTTCCTTCGAAGGGTGGCTGGGCGCTCCCTTAGAGATAGGGTGAGAAGCTCAGTCACCCGAGAGGAGCTCGGAGTAGAGCCGCTGCTCCTCCACATCGAGAGGAGCCAGCTGAGGTGGCTCGGGCATCTGGTTCGGATGCCTCCTGGACGCCTCCCTGGGGAGGTGTTCCGGGCATGTCCCACTGGGAGGAGGCCCCGGGGAAGACCCAGGACGCGGTGGAGAGACTATGTCTCTCGGCTGGCCTGGGAACGCCTCGGGATTCCCCCAGAGGAGCTGGAGGAAGTGTCTGGTGAGAGGGAAGTTTGGGTGTCCCTGCTTAGACTGCTGCCCCCGCGACCCGGCCCCGGATAAGCGGTAGAAGATGGATGGATGGATGGAGAACTGCATTAATCATGACCCCCTATTATTTACTGTAACTACCATAATGCTACCTAAGGTTTAATGCAAATTTCCTTTTGCAGCATCTTTAGTAATGGCTGGAGCTGGAGACATGTATACACAGTCCATGAACAAGAGAAAGTAAAGAATCTGCAGCTTTGAAAGATAATGTTTAGTTAATGTTAACTAACATAGTTAGTGTAAGTGACAAAAAACAAACAAAAAAAAAAACACAGGACGCACATCACCACCATCCTTATTTCCATCCCTATAAATGTATATTAATGAATACAGGCCACTAACAATACAGCCTAAGAACAAACCCCAGACATTTACTAAAGCAAAGAATAACTCCACATTCTCCAAATGGTGAGCGTAATAGTGTGGTCAGAGATTAAACAGCACAATGAACTCTCTGTTCTCCCTGATGTTGAGTGACAGCACTAAAGTTCAGCTAAACAAAATAACCTAACCTAAAATAACAGATACAAAGCTGTTAATGTGACATCTATTATGAATATTAATATTATGTAGTGTGCTCATCTGCCACTGTTTGACATGAAGCAGGCATTTTGCAAGATACCAGAAATAATATGAAAACTGAGAGTAGTTGTAAATAATTTAACTTGAGATAGTTGGACATGCATGCAATTAACTGGCAGGAACAGAGCTTCTACTGCCCTGCTGCCATCCCTGCAATATTTAAGCCTCACTGCAACAGTAACGAGCTAAGTTTTGCTACTTGCGCAATACAGTATAATTAAAAGGTCTGACTATATGTTCTGCAGAAGGACCTGAAATGGATGGATCTCCTAACCACTTCTCCTGATGGATAACTCATTTGCTTCTGGATACAGTAGTTAATTAGGCTTGACCAGGGACCCTGTCTCCATTGGCCTGGCTTACACTGCCTTACCAGCCCATAAATAATGTCTGCAGAGTTGCTGCTAGTCAGCTCTACTAGAGCTGTAGGAGCTACTGTGGGTAGCTCCTTCAAAAACTATAGTATATTATTTTATTGAGATAACATTGCAGAACTCAACTCTGGTGTCTTCTAAAAATAAGACTGCACTGATACTATTTGTGCACATGATATAATACCTGCTGCTGGCTCTCTTAAATGGGGCCCAGTCTTTTTATTACAACTTTTATGACAGACAGCTTCCAAGCAGTTGCATAATACGCTACGCTTTTCCAATTTAAAATATGCTTTTATTGTTGTGAACACGTTCCAATGAAAGCACTTTCCTCCGCTAGCTTTAACATTAAAGGACCCGACAGAGACAGAGAGAAAGAGAGAGAGAGGGAGTTGGGGGGGCAGGAGGGAGCTGTTGAGTGTCTGCTGATGGGCTAACTCAATTTCAGGGAACACAAAGGAGCCAGAGGCTGATTTCCAAAAGGCAAATTGTCATTCTGAGCAGCATGGCACCTGTCTGGTGAGTTCATCTCCCATGTGGTGGGTGTGCTTTAGGGAGGAGCGGGGACCAGAGGAGAGGAACAAATTATTGTGGGGCCCACGATGGGGGAGAATTGAAAGTGAAACATGTTTGAAATACGTTTGAAATGCATTGAAATGAAAATCACGCCTGCTCTTATGGCAGCCTTTGGAATCCATTCAGACAGGCACTCAATTGGTTTTGACCAGATTGAGGGGGGCAAACAGGTGGGGATCGACTGAATCGACCCAGACAATGATGCGGTTGCCTTGGTGATGGACAGAGAACTCCCAATCCCCAGGACTACTGCCGCCAGTCCCTGTGGTCTCAACCCCAACCACCCTACCACTGCAGAAACACATACACCCCCCACACAAGCACCCATCCTCCACCCCCATTATTTCTTCATCTTTCAGACTGAGGGTGTACCATCAGCTGCAGGTTCCCCCGTCTACATGCAGTGCTCCAATTACAAAGCTGTCTGCGCAGATTAAAGAGGGAGCCCATCTGACAGCAGCTAAACACACACACACACACAAACTTCGCTGTGCAAGCAAACAGCACATCTAACCCTATCAACCCACACCCACAAACATCTGCACATGTACATCCCCTAACTGCTCTGCTCTACAGTATAACAACTTACCTGACACTCTCAATGACACATACATAAATGCACATCTGTCAGCTCAACACACTTACCCCCATTGACTGTCTACACACCTACATACAACCCCCCCCCCCCCCCCCCCCCCCCCCACAGCCCCCGCAGGTCTTTGCCGCTGATTTCTGCCACATCCAGGAAGAAACAACAAGCCATAATGAGAGTGAGAGGTCCTAATTGAAGGTGCTATCTTTTTTTAATTGTTGTAGAAACAATTTGCCAGGGTTAAACTAGGTGCCACAGCCTGTTTAGATGCACAATTACAGCTGCCTGAATGTTTTTTTACAGCTCATGTGCCTGGCCTCACTTTGTGGCAGGTCCTTTAATTCTAAGACACAACCTCAAGAGGGCAGGCTAATTCCCCCCTCCGTCTAAGCCTCATTATGGTCACATCATTCACTCACCTGTCTGTTACTTCATTTTATGCGAGTAATTACCAGAACTCATTCAACCCTCAATCAAAAAGGACATACATACAAGTGGAACAAACTAAAGTGCTTGTTCTATCTAGACAGATATTGAAATTGCTATGGAGAACAATGACATTAATATGCCAAAAATTATGCCTAGTTTTTTTGTTTTGTTTTTAATCTGGCGATCTCAGCACCAAATAATAATAATAATCAGCACAAACTGGTTTAATATCAGCTCAAACACATTGACAGGCAGATAAGATGACGGTGAGAAATGATCCTGTTATCCCACTGTGCATAAAAAAATGCCATCACTACGTTGGTAAGCATGAGCAGCGAGGAGTAAGTTTATAGTTTTTAGGAAGTTTGGAAAAACGTACAATTTGCAATGCTTGTACAGCATTACAAACTAACAACAAAGTGGAAAAATATGTGCACGTACTGTAATGGAAATCAGCTTAAATGAGTTGGACAATATCTGCAAAAATCTGAATTGCATTAAAGTTAATGTGCACTACTGTTAGATACAACAGTTCCAACAAAGGAACGCTGAAACTGATAAATTCAAACGTGTACATTAGGCTGTTGCTGAGGCACATGCTTTGTTGAACAATATCAGCAGAGAGTGATTCGACTTCTCTATGTGGAACTATAATCACAGCACATCACTGTCAGACACAGCAGGTAAATAAAGCTTACTTGCAAGTTCTCTGCTTCATCCGACAGCAAGTATTTAGGAAATCAAATAGCATTGCCCCATCATAGCCTTCAGTGATCCAGACAGGAAACACAACAGACAAATGGTTTGGAGTGATCTCTGTCTGTGTAGAGCATTGTCTCCTCTTACCTTGAGACAACAGGGAGGAGGAGGAGGGTCTGTGAAGTGTCGCTCTGATGCTCGGCTGCTCATGTTCACAAGGTGTGTTGCTGTGAATAAAGTGAGACAAAGAGATTAAGAGGATGGGAGGTTGGGTCTATGCATGCAGCTAGGCTAGCCCGCTGGAATACAGAGTATGAGGATTAGTTCCCCTCCTTGTCTAGACAGCTAGAACTGAAGAGGCAATGTGCTTGACTTCAAAGAAGCAACACCGTTGGTATGGTCTTAAATGTCTAGTATGTAGCTGGTGTGTGATTGCAAAATCCACCAACACCTCCTAAAACAACAGGATGTCACAGCTTTTACCACCAAACTAATTTGTCTTCTATTGTCCTATCTCACACTGTAACCTGAACCTGTGCATTCTAGTAAAATGCCCTGAACCGTGCAGATCCCCTGCTATTCCTCAGGATAAATCCCCGTGACCTCACCATGAAATGATACGCCGTAGCTCCTCTTCACACTGCAGGCTCCGATGAGGCCTGTGAGCAGAGCAGTCATTTACTACGGGCCCATTTCCTTGCTCAGATATCAGAGGTCCAGGCGTGCGGTTGCAGCAGTGAGACTGCAGGCTGGGTAGAAGTGAGCGAGGCATGTCCTGTGGGCCTTCAACCACATCATAAGCAAGTAGGGATTGTGACTGCTGATGCATGAAGTAGAAGAAGGCACACTTCATAAATCCTGCCCATCGTCGCACTGCACATGGTCGGGGTTGGAAAGCCTGGGGGAACAAGAGCATTGCTGTTCTTACATGCTGTGTTCAGCTAAACAATACAGTGATCATACACCTGTATTATGGCCTGCTGTCTTCAGAGGGCACCAGTATGTTTTAAACCTCGCCTTAGTAAACAGCTTATGAATAATTTAATGTATACATAAAATTCCTGGTCTTTTTTTTTGTCACTACAAATGCACGATTACAGTATATTGTTTGTATTTCTGCTAATAATGTTTATCCAAACTCTTAGACACAGCACTCAGTAAACAGAACTCCACCATGTTCTAGTTACCTATAAATCTCAGAGAAATTCAAAGCCATAAAAGCATGAACGTCCATCTCTATGCTGTCTGGATGAATAGCACAAGACAAAGAAGAAAGTGTGTTCAATGTGTTCACACAGACACTCAGTGAATGAAATCTGATGGTCCCTCACTGTGAGTGAATAAATCACAACTGATTGTGCTTTGTAATGAAGGCAGCGGTGCATATTGTGCAAATGCCCTGCTTTTTAATGACTTAATTAGAGAACCTCGCTCAAACTGGAGCAGAAAATTTCAACATGAAGATGAGCGAGGAGCCATGCCAGAAAACGGCAGCGTGACTCAAGATCCAGTTAATTGCTGCAGCAGTCGACAGATGTGCCTCACGTTTCTGCCTATTTCCTGCTTTATTAAAATTAGTTGGACCCCGAAGAATGCCAAATGTTGTCTTCCTAAACTAAATGATTTACGACTGCTAAGCGTCATTGTGTCATTCTATTTTCCAACATACTCTACCCGGGTTACAAAGGATGCTGTCTGTAGCATTCAGGAGGTGAGCTTCTCTCATTATTAACCCCAGCTCTCCTCAGTTTCTGATCTGACAAACACACAAAATAATATGGAAGCTCGTTACCCATCTAATTCTGCTCAACACACACAACTACTATTTTAATATCAACACACTCCTCCAAACTCCCAAGAAAGTTTTCAACCAGAAAGTCTGTTTGTCATGTGGACCAGGAGAGCTTACTGCTCACTGCGCAGCAGAGCTACCCCAGCTCCAGCGCCGTGTCCCTCGACTGACAGCAGCATGTGCATTAATCACTCGACTCATTAAGACAATCTGCACAATGTGCCCACAGCTCATAAAGTCTGGAATAGACCGTAGTGACTGTTTTATCTCCTGGAGCATCAGCTTATTTACCTCAATGCAATCAACCCACCTATACAGGCATCTCAGATGACACAGGGTTATGCCTTAACGCCTTAAATTCTAATCATATGTTTAACCATCGCATACATTGATTTGCTGTGAAGGAAACTGTATGATTTGCCATTAGACCCAAGCAACACTGGTTTTTCTTCAGGCAAAAATAAAAGACAATCTTATTTTGATAAAAGTGGTGAAAAAATGGACTGAAACCGTGAACAAGTACTGTAGGTACAGTTAAGACAAAAATTTCAGTGTTTTTTTAAACACTGCGATTAGTACAAAATGAGCAATAGGTCTGTCCACAGCTACCCTGATTCTGTTGCTAAACCAAAGGTGCATTGGTGTGAGAGCACTGCAGGTAGAAAACTTTGCTGTTAATTAATAAAGTACTTTAATCACTTGATAGAAGCTCTTTGTAAGAACTGAAATAGAGGCTGTGAAGCTTTTCCAGTCTGTGTCTAATTTGCCTAAAGCCTTTAAAAAGCTAAAGCTGTGCCACTCTTTCAGAATGTTGACTGGTGGGGGGTCAAACTTTTACATATTGGATGTGACAGCCTGCAGGGTTCGAGTTACCATGGTGATGCGCACACAGTGAAAACTGAGTCACTGCAGCGAGACCGCAAAGCAAGCCAGGGTTAAGCCAAAAGTTAGTTTGCTAACCACTAATCCTGCCTCATGGGACATAACCCAGAAACAGAGGTGACAAAAGCTCAGAGAGCAACAGCAGCTGAAAGACTGACAAAGATGGCCGAGGGAGGGAACAGAGGGATTTAAGCCGTATCAGTGACAAGAGGTGGAGATAATCCTCTAACAAGCTCAGCGAGCAACAAAGGCCAGAAATGTGTCATCATATCACAAAATTGACCAAAATATGGTTTAAACAAAGGCTGTTTTTTTACAACACAACAAAAATCATATCTCTATATTTAAGGAATACAAGATATTTTAGTAATGACAATCACATGTCCATCCTTATGTCACTGTCCAGTGAAGAGCCAAGCCACCGAGGATGCACCAATCCAACTGGCCCCAACTACACTGCTCAAAAATGAAGGGAACACTAAAATAACACCTCCTAGAGCTCAATGAATTAAAAATTCCAGAAAATCTTCATTCATTACATAGTGGAATACATTCAGAACAAAATAACATCAAAATGATTAACCCATGAAGGTCTGGATTTGGAACCATACTCAAAATAAAAGTGGAAAATCACATTACAGGCTGATCCAGCTTGAGTGGAAGTTCCTCAAGACAAGTCAGAATGAGGCTCAGTAGTGTGTGTGGCCTCCACATGGCTGTATGACCTCCCTACAACACCTGGGCAAGCTCCTGATGAGGCAGACCTCACTATGTCCACAGCCACTTCTAATATCTGCAAAAGATTTAGATTTAAAGACCAGATATTGTTATCAGAACAGAAGAAGTGCCAGCAGTATGTGTTTGTGTTACACAGCAGAATGTAAATATTATGGTACTCCTTAAAATCACCAGCATTAATCCCGAAAATCCACCACTGGTGGGTCAAGAGGGGACAGTATGACAGTCTGGGAAATGTTTTCATGCTTTCATGTGACAACTTTGATGAGACACGTACACATTTTCAGATTAAATATAATTGCAACCAGAAGCTATTTATTTTATGTTCTGAAGGGTTTAAAAATACTCTCAGTACACTAAGAGCAATTTATAAGCTCATTAAGATTTGTTGTTTAATATGCACAGTTACTTAGGTGTAAACACAAAGAGTTTTGTGTCAGTCAGTACTGACCTCCTGGAGTTCCTGTTGGTTGCCTGGCAACCTCACAGCCTATTCCTATAATTGACTGGAAAAGAGCTCATGTGGGTTCTCGGGACTCACATGAGACCCTTTGCAGCCCACCTTGGCGTTTTTAGCAGCTCACATGGGCACCAGTTTATGCGCCTGAATGCCAGCTCATCACTCACCCATCTGAGGTCATCTTTGGATTGTTAGATCTGCCAGGTGGGCGTCCAACATGGCTCCAGGCCAGGAAAATCTGACATGCAAATATATGAGCACCTGGTTTGTCGAGGCAGCGCTCCTGATTAACGACTTTATAAAATCTCCAGAGATATATGTCATTGTCACATATTTGGTATTAAAAATATTACTGCACCTTTAAATCACAATTTACAGTCAATCTCAGCTACTTGACAGAACACTGCAGAAGCTGCAGTACTAACCAACACTAATGTAAGGCTCACAAAGTGTGAGTGAGAGTGTGCACAAAGGGTGGGGGGTGTCCAAACCTTATAATACAGTCACTCTCCCCAACCCCCTGCGCAATTTTCACAGAGGCTGGGTTTCATCAGGTTTTGTATTTCAGACCTATTGATTATCTGCAGTGAAGGGGCAGTGTGACAAAACCTCAGCAGGAGTTCTCCATCTGCAATGAGCCATGTGCCAAAATACAGGCTCTCTCTCTCTTTCACTCACACACACACACACACACACACACCAAAAACACACAAAGGCTCTCCTGTGTTATTGGCTCCCAGGTTATGAAACAGAGATGTAGAGATATGCTCCGTAATAAAAGCAGTAAAAGCTCGAGCTCATATTGGTTCTTTTATGAGATTACCCGACAAAAACATTCGCCTTTTCATCTTACAATACGTGTAACATATGTGCCTGTCCTTCCTGTGTTATTCTGTTTTATGCGAAGGCTGCAGTCGGTTGACTGATCGATTCACCTTCAGTCAGTGTGGTCTTCTCTTTCTCATCGATTCTTATCTCCCTGACCTTTGAATCTCGCGTGGACATACAACAGTGAGACCTGCCGGGACAAACAAACACAAAGATGGAGCCGCACGGAACCTTTCTGTCCAGACCGAGGCGAATTAAGTTCGGTGATTTATACTATCAATTATTAAATATGAGCCTCTGGGGTTTTAGAGGAAGACGAACAGACTTTACCTTCATGTTTGGACTCATTCAGCGTCTCTGCGTCACTAACAGATCGTGACTTCCATCTAGTGGCAGCAACAGAAATTGTAAGTTATGGACGTCACTGTCGTAAAATCGACACCGCGTGGTGTGAACGCTTGACGGCAAGTTGTAATTTGAAAACAAAGTGACATGGCTTCCTCGTTGATTTGTAGCGAAACACAGAGCAGGTAAAGACAACTGACAGCGTTATTGAGTGGCTTAAAATGGAGAAGACACAGTCTGCTGTTGGGTTTGAACGTCAAACTCAATGTTCAGAAAGTTTCTCCTGTAATTCGGCCTCTTGTAAGCCAGCAGGTTTATAAACTAACACCAGACTCTTTCATTTCAGGGTGAGTTCAGTGCTGAACAGAGATGTAAAACAGTACGGAAAGAAGTATATGTTTGACTGCAATGAAGAGACGTGCTGGAACTCAGACCAGGTAAAAAAATAATTAACTAGAACTTACTGTATATGTGACAGGACACATACTGTGAGCTTCACTGTCCTCTACTAACAGTCAACGTATTTAACAAGTGGTAAAACCAGCATTTTTTTCTAAATTTGTATTTGTGACAGTGTAAAAAAACTCAGGTCTTACTGAAAAATTAGATGTACAACTAACCCAATAATAACCATTAAGCTGTTCTACCATTTATTCCTGACTTAGATGAATACTCAGGTGTATGCAGCCATACAAAATAGTGAATAAAATGATTTCCAACAGCTTATAGTCTTCTAATGTGTATGGACAGAGAAATGTCAAAGCTCATCTACTTAATTCCTGTGTTGACTCACATAAATGTAAATATTCTTCTGAGCCTGCACACATTATGGTTAATTTATATCATTCAGTGTCCTATCTTTGGCAGGGTGAATGTCAGTGGGTGTCTCTGGAGTTCCCCAAGTCTGTCAGTGTGACGGAGTTAAAGGTCCAATTCCAGGGCGGCTTCTCAGCAAAAGCATGCAGATTAGAAGGTAAAATGTGGAAATTACTAAGTATATAATTGATCGCTGCCTTCTCACTTCGCTAAATTTGTTGTCTGGTTGTGTGAGCTTCACTGTCCTCTATTAACAATGAACACATTAGACAACAATTGAACTGTACGTCTGTGGTATGAAAAGTAACAACATCCTTTTATTGCAGGTTGTCCGAAAGATGGAGAATTCACAGTGCTTAGCCAGTTTTACCCCGAGGACAACAACTGTCTTCAGATATCCTTTATTCTCACTATGCAGGATTTGCATGAGGAGATGGGATCAATAAATAAAATGGGTGTTTTAAATTTAATTTTAAAAAGCAATTTAATAGCTACTAAATGTGGTTCTGCATTACTATTTAGTTTAGCACGCTGCAGATCAACCTGCATCTGTCACTTAAGGATCAGTGTTTCCTGTTTCTGTTCTTGACGGTTCATATTAAGTATCAGACAACATTTTCCTGGGCATACTTTTCATTACCAAGCTTATCTTGTTCTTAACTCCACACCCACAGCTTTCCCATACAGGAGGCCCCTGCTGTGGACAAAGTAAAAATAATGTTTGAGAATAGTGCTGACTTTTTTGGGAGAATTATTGTTTATTCCTTGGACGTCCTGGGGGAAAAAGCTTCATGACCATTTTTTTAATCCTCTCATGAGAGAGGAAATGACCCTCAAGTGAAGTGCATACAGGAGGCAGGATGGTGTGGTGGCAATTGGGTAAACATGTCATCTGTAGTACCACCTCATGAACTGATGTGAACGTGGCCTTTTTTGGTATGAACGCATTGAGGGATCTGTCAGGCTCTCGCTCTCATTACTCAAACAGAGCTTTGTATGGGGCTTTGATCACAGGTTTAAGGGGTTTGCTTTGATCCTGAGAGCTCTCGGAATTCACGTGTTTTAGGTACCATGTGCCTTTAAGTTAAAACACCGTTCCAGTATAAAAAATATTTTTTATTAAAACTTGTTTACTGCCAAATAAAACAACTCTACTGCACAAGTGTCACATTTTAGTCCTTGTTTGGAGTTTTTGTACTTAATGCACACAGCTGGAATAAACAGTTCATAAATCAACATCATCATCAGTGTGGTGCACTGTAAATGTCTACATATGTACTGATCTGTTAGGTATGACATCATCTCTCACAGCTCATGGAGTTCAGCTCAGCAGACTCCTTCCCCATGTGTATAAGCTGTGTCATGTCTGTGGCTTGTAGAGTTTCAGGATATGGTCCTCCAGCACTTTCTGAACTACAAAACAAATGGAAAGTTCATTTTGCAATACATATTTAATGCATTAACCTCTTTTATGTGTACTGTATATCACATAGAAGAACAAAATACATACTTTTTTTATGTCCAAGTGCAACAGCTAAGGCCATTGGACTGTAACCAGAGTCAGATTCAATAGTCATATCTGCTCCTTTTGCTGAAAGTAAGCAGAGGAATGGAAATGAAAACAGCACAACAGAAGTAGATTTTTTCTTTATCATGGTTGACAGAAAAGGTGTACCTAGCAGTGCCTCTACACATTTGATATGGTTCCCTCGTACTGCATAAAGAAGAGGCGTTCCACCATTCTGAGAGTATAGAATAGAAAAATGAGTCTTCCAATATGTCTTGTGGATTTATGATAGAAAGCCATGAAGACAACTGTATACCTACCCAGTCATATGTGTTAATGTCCACTCCATGTCTGAGAAGAGATTCAACTATGTCCACGTAGCCTCCAGAGCTGGCCAGTGTCAGGGCACTCTCCCGCTCCCTCGCAATTGTTTTAGGGTCTGCACCCTAAAAAATAAATTAAACAAATTATAGTGTGACCCTACATTTAATGTTAATGACATCATGTGTCTAGTGTCTAACCTTTTCCAACAGAAAGTCCACCACTGCTTTCTCTCCAAATGCTGCTGCCCACATAAGAGGTGTAAAACCTCGTTCGTCTTGTCTGCTGAGCAGTGAGCTGTCTGCAATGCAAACCAGGTCACAGACACACGCGTGGGAATTTCAACACAGATTAATACTGGCGCAAACAGAAACATATGATATTACACTGCTTTGTGGTGAGTTCTCACCTTTACTTAGGTGTGCAGCCACTTGTGAAACCTCACCCTGAGCTGCGAGTTGGTGTATGGACAGAGCTGATGGAGGTTACAAAAATAACCCATCATAACTTTATATGGTCAAAACAATACAAATGTCTAACATCTCAACATCTTCACTACTACTTACCATCCAATGTTGCCGGGCGCACTGTGACCTCATTCCCACGCTGCTTGTTGGTCAGAGTGGTGGAGTGTTTGAACAAATCATCTTCATCCACATCTATGCTCTCTGGAGAAACCAGAAACACAGCTGTGTTGGTGCAAGCATGGACAAGCTGTTTGACTGATTATGCAAAACTGAAAACATCAGGTGACTTCAAGTGTTAGACAAAAATTAATAACACTTAATGCCAACAAACTATACACAGATTGTAAACTTATGTAAAAGGATAAACTACCATTGGACTTCTCCTCTCTTGTACCGGTGGGACATGTATTAGCGCTAGATGGCTGAACATGTTGGCCATCTGCAACATCATCATCATCACCTCCGGCCTCCATGGTCACTGCAGTAAACATAAGATACAACCTGCGAAATAATGTTTCCGATCATCAAGAGAAAGTTGACAAAAATAAGTTAATAGCAAATCACATATTCCACTCACCGCATCCAGCCTCACAGCCTTAAATTACGCTAACTTCCTTTTAGGAAAACTGAAAGTAAATTATTTCAAACCACAAAATGGTTCTTGCTGGTCTTCGAAGTGAGCCGAGAGCACATTGCTCGTCACTCGGTTGATTAGCTACTTAATGAGCCAATTATTTTAACAAAGGAAATGAAAACACGTTTGAGTCAGCCCGTGTAACGTATCATCGCATCTAACACTCTTTGAAGGAAGAACTGTTTTTGCGAAACCGATATTTCTGCCCGGAATATTATGGTGCGGCACACAACAACAATAATACGGAAGAAGGAGGAATCAGGTGACATCACTGGCATACAGCTGGTTTGAGTAATTAAATCCTAACAACAAATACAGCTTGAATTATGGAGGACCAGGAGATGCAACTAAAAGTTAGAAGAGGTAAACGTTAACCAACTGAATCAGAACAACTTACCTCATTGTTAGCTTGTAGCATTGTGGCTATGCGAGCACCTATTAGCGCAGTTTAGCTGCTAGGCTAATATTACCTCGGTTATTTTGCCATTTAGGCACCACGCTATCGAGTTCATACGTTGTCTTCGTTTTTGCTAACACTAGACATAACACTAGATATATTCTGTGAATGTAAATGTACTCATTTAATCCTACAGTGACTGACAAATTTACGGAGAGCATGTACGTCCTGGCTAACGAGCCGTCAGTGGCTCTGTACAGACTGCAGGAGCACGTCAGAAGATCGCTCCCTGAACTGGTGCAGCACAAGGTACTGGCCCATCTCATCTTTAGACCTGTTTTGATAACATCCTGGCGTCGACTGTGTGTTTATACAGGCATGTGACCTGCTGTTAAATTCTCAGTTTTCTTCAGGTTCTCCACTAATACACAATTTCCCCATTGTGGGACAAATAAAGATACAGATTCATCTTAAACTGCACAGTCTGTACCATAAAATAGCTAAGGTCGTCTTCCTTTGTATTTAATGCTTGTGTTTTCCATCATTTCTGCTTCAGACAGATATGCAGAGCTGGGAGGAACAAAGCCAAGGTGCCATCTATACTGTAGAGTATGCATGCAGGTAAGGTGCTTCATACATGAATAAGTTAATGTGAGCAGAAGCACAGTTACCTACAGCTACAAGTGTCTAACTTGCATTGATCTATTGTTTTTTTATTTGTTTCTTTGTTTTTTGCAGTGCTGTGAAGAGCATGACAAACAGTAGCATGTATTTCAAAAACATTGACAGCCTTCTCCGCCAAGCCATCAGCATGAAGGAACAGATCAGTAACTCTCAAGGACGCAGGTAGGCTGCAGTCATTAATATGTTCACTGGAGGTCAGCATAAGGGTGGTAAATATGGAACATTATATTTCCACAAAATTGCAGAGTGTCTCTTACTAATTTCACATCTTTAGTTGCTTGAAGGAGCAGTGTTGTCAGTTACGATTGTTTCCATAAGCAATAATCTTTCCGAGCTCCAAAGAATCATTGACAGAAATATTATCAATATGTAAAAATAGAGAGAATCATATGATTGTTACATCACCCTTTCTTTATAAAAACATATGAAAAGTCAGTTTGTTTTTTGTACTTTTATCATTTCAATGTCTTGAGATCCTTTTATTGCATTTTTGCTTTGCTCCATATCATACCTTCATTCATGATTATTTTCTTTGATCCTTAATAAAAAAAAAAGGTGTATTAGACAACATTTTGCTTTTCCTTTCAGTTTATGTGAGTTTATTCCCCTTAGTAACCATGAGTTGAATTTGCCATCAGTTGAATTTTCTCTGTGCTGTCTTTTGTTTCTCATCTAACATCTGCATGCAGCTTACATGGTGTGACCCCCTCTCCTACTCCCCCTGTCTCTGCTCCACATGTCCCATCCACTTCCTCATGATTACTGGACAGAGATGTCCAAGGTTAGTAGTTCCTCCAGACATGACAGACGGAAATGTAAATTTAAATGACCTTTCAAGATAACAGGCTTGTGTGTGTGTTTGCACGTTGTTTTAATGTTTCATTTAAAGTCTCATTTGTAGTATAGATTCATTTAATGTTTATGTGAAAAGACTTTGATAATCATATAACAAAAAAAGGTCTGCACATTGTGCACATACATCTGGCAAAAAGCCATTATATACAGCAGAGTATAAACATTCTTACAACAATAGCTATGATTTTGCCAGATCAATAATTCAGTGGTATTGTTGTGTAAAATAGGATTTAAATCAGTTCATTCATACAAAACTCCAACTATCTGATATATTTCCACCAAGTTAACCACTCAGAATAAGTCTAGTGAAAAAAGTTTACAAACTGACAGTCTGATCTGGGTTTTTACATGCTGGTATCCATGTGTGATACTTCTGTACAGGTCACCAGTCTTCAGTAGTCACAGTTGTGTTTAACTTGAACCCAAACTCAATTTATGTCACACAAGTGTAGAGTCTTTTGCAGAAATTCCTGACTTGCGAGCAAGGACACTCCTCATCTCATTGTTCACCCCATTCCAGGGTTTAACCTGAGCCTGCAGTAAACCCGATTCAGTAGACAGGGTCCTGTGCATTCGAGGACAGCTGCCTCCACTGCTGTAGCCATCTTTATCACTACAATGTCCCTGTGAGCCTCTGGCTGGGGAGTAATGCTCTGGCTGATACTGTTCTGGCTGTCTTGGGGTGCCACATTGTGTGTAGGAGATGGGATGCTGGAGGTGAGACTGGCTCCGGTGCATCCGTGGTTTGTCCACACCAATTTTTAGCTCACAGGGCCGAGAGGCAGGTGTTCCAATGCTTCCGTGATCGTTCTGAAAGAGGCTGTCGAGGTGGTCGTTGTGATAGTGCTTGGCAGTATGGGAAGCTTTGACTAAGGAGTGTATTACAGCCATCAACAAGATCAGGATCCCAGAGGCGAGTACACAAGCACTGGCAATACCGGTCTCCATCTCGAATATCAGGAGCATGAAGATGGACATGGCTGTCAAGATATGATAGAAAAACATCACCTATGTATACAGAAACAAAACGCTTTCCTCCATAACCAATATTCATCTCTACATTCATTAAAACTTCCTGTTCTTATCTAGGTTCTATATTTGTCTGCAGGAAAAGAACCATGGACTCAGGCATGCTGAAGGAGGGGGGAGAAAAGCACAACTCTGGGATGTGACGCGACTTCCTGAGTTGACGGTGTTGCCTCTACAACTTCTTGCCAAACCACCTATTGATTGTGGTTGAAGTGGGGTCAGAAGGGCGATACCTCCTCATCACAATAGAGTGCCTGGCTCCAGTGACACCCCCAGTGCAAGTCACTCAGTGGAACAGAGCACACCAGCGCTGCCAGGTTCAGCATTATAAACACTTAAGTCATGGCTACTCAAAGAATGCATTGTTCTCTTGGACTCACTGGACGGATCTGCGGGGGGAAAAAGGGCAGCAGTGCTGCGTTGCCTCTGCTGTTCAAAATTCCACAACACCGCCAGTGTTTTCGACACTAGGCAGCCTGGATACCAAATTGGGCAGCGTGTGCTTTTATCAAACATTTTAAATGATCTGTTTATATTTTCTTTTTACCTGCCAAGTAGACAGAAACCCCCAGGCAGAAGAGTCCAATAGCCACATGTCGTACAGCTCTGCTGTCCAAAAGGAACCAGTCTGCCCTGTTGAAAGAAATCCTACATATTTAATGTCATGTTTACACTTCCACATAGCTGCTGTTTTTATTAGTGCTTGAATCAAGAGGGTAGGATGCTGCATTGACGAGTTTCTTTGATTTTGGCAATACAATTAAAATATTATCACAGCAGATGACATGTTTTATGAATCCTTAACATTTAAAAAAATTTCTTTGGCTATGTGTTAATGCTAAGCATTTTGAGGCACTCATCATTATTCTTATTTTCTTGGAATGTCCCATCTGTTAGTAGGGAGGTCCTGGGGGCCTGCTGTTGGATTTGTAAACTGACGTGGGAAAGAGCCAGCTAGACACCGTGCGGTGCGTGCATAATGAGAGGAAGGCCATTGTTTAGAAAGGATTCATAAGGGTTGAGTGGCGGGGGTCAACCAACAACATTGCTGTGTGGGTCTCTGCACTCTGACACATAAGGAAGACCCCATTATGCCTCTGAAACTATTGTTTTCTTTTCATGAAACCAAATAGTTTCATCCTATGGTTGTGAAAGGAATGAGGCGAAACACATACTAACCAAATTAAATGTTAATTTCCAATGAACACGTAACGTAACCTTGTAATAACTACTACCTTATTTTAAATGTTAAGTTTTAAAAAGTCCTTTTTAAGGCCATTGTGTTGAACTCATGTTATAAATATATAGAAGAGACTGAAAACAGATTCTCACAATAACATAAATTTGCACAGCTACGCTAGGATAAAGTTTACATTCTTGTTGGCTTGCTCTTAACGTTCCTATGACTTTGTAACATTAAATATGTAAAATAGTTCTAATTGAGAGTTTAAAATAGCTTGATTTCTTATGCTTGGTTAAGGTCAAAGGCATCTGTTAATGAAAACTGAACTCATGATAAATCATGCATTACCATGTAAAGTCAGCATGACTCATAAGCATTACTTAACTATAGCATTGGTTCCCTTCATACATTAAGTGCATCAGTATGTATGGTGATAAGAGACTTTTCCTTTATTATGGAAAATGGTAACGTGTAGCTGTTTATATCTCCTAAAACTATGAGTAGCTTGCTAACATTAGCCAACACATGAAACCAGGGAAATAAGACTCCAGCACAAAACTCCCTTTAGTCTGTTTTAATCAATAAGTGTGGAACTTATTATATGTTGTTGTTATATAACTTGCTTATATAATTTAATTCTATTTTTTTCTGCTCAAGTAGTAATTTGCTAGTGTAAGAATATCAGAAATGTAAGGCGGTTAATTATGCGTCACAACTGACCGGAACTAGCTGCCTATGTCCATATGAGTGAGTGCTGCGGTTATCAGGGCTGCAGGTGTTTTCCAGCAGGTTCTAAGAGTCAAATACCTTTCAGTGTCCTGCTCCCCTCTGCAGACCTCTGTGGAAAAGTAGCTGTGGAGGAGACACACCAGCACAGAGCTCAGGTTGAGTGTGAGGGACAGGGCGGAGAGCACCGTGGACACGGGCAGCAGCACGGCCCAGATATGAGCGGGTATGAGCGCGGCGGAGGTGGAAGGGGGAGACTCCTTCACCGCCGCCTGCTGAGACTGCAGCTGGAAAATCAAAATCACCGACAGAACAGACATGATGGCTGATAAGATCCCCAGTAAAGACAGAACGATCAGAGACCGCTGGCTGTACTTAAGCGTCATGTTTATCCCCACTGTCCGGCAGTCAGGTTCTCCAAAAAAAGTTTCCACAACAAACCCCACACGATCCAGCAGCGATACTACAGTCCCAGAAAGCGCGCTGGCATTTCAGAGTGAATAAAAATGTGTGTCGGGATGAATGCTCTCCTCCTCGGTGTGGATTTTAGCAGCAGTCCAGCCTGTTGTGGTGGAGCGCCCCGCTGCCCCGTCTGAGCATGTGATGGGCTTTAAATCCTCAGATTAAAAAGTTCGCAACAACAATGGACTTTTTCTCTTGGATCGTCGGAAACAATGACTGGACGTGCTCATGGGAGAGGCAGAGCTCACCCACTACACACAAACAACGTCACGCCACAAAGCACATTAAAACATTTGTCTTATCCCATTATTGTGCTAACACAAGCTTGCACTATTTTTTAGATATAGGATACACACACACACACACACACACATGTTTTCAAAAATTTCAATATATGATTTCGGTCTTGAAATTTCAATCGCATATGATGTTATGTGGTTATGATTATTATGGGTCTGCACCTTTCTTTTAGATTAGCCTACTTCCTATGCTGTAATATCCTCATAAAGTGATTAAAGGATTACTGTAGCTCTTTTCCACTGACCATTTGATTGTCTGTTGCCTAAAACAAAACTTGGGAACTGATGCACGATAATACAGCAGTTAAATCACACACACACACACTAATAATATGAATAAAGGGAAAATCAAAGATCAGCAAAAGTACAAAAGCACATCCAAAACAAAAGCACAAAACCTGAGGAATTTGCAGCAGGGCATAGCCACCTTAGGTAACCCTCTATTCAGAATGTCCCTTTTATTCTTAGTCCTTCTCCTCAGACTCACTCAATCTAATTACTTTTCACTCGTTGCCGTGGAAACGTGCACAGCCTTACAGAAGTTCACCTTTTTTTCATGCCAGAAACGCTCATCTGTTTTTTTTTTTTTTAAATACCACAATCTGCCTAATGTCAATTCAAATCAATATAAAACACTGACTACATATAGACAATATATAGGCACTGCCGGACCACAAGTACCTTGACATACTTTACAGTCTGTGACTTGTGTTACAGAAGGCTTTTTGTTCTGTTGGAGGGGCCTTTGGTGCATGGGAGGTAAAGGTGTAACCCTCATTCTGTTGAGATGTAGATAAGAATGTGTCTATAAACGTACACAATGTGAACAATTGCTTTCACACATGTACACTGACCATGGAGGCTATTTCTGAATTCGACAACCTCACCACATGCTCTAAAAGGGTCGTGGCTGATCTTGTCGAAAGCAGAAGTGAGAAGTTTCAGGAAAATGAAAAAAAAAAATGGACTTGGTGCAAAAAGTATCAGCCCCCCCCCTCTCTGTGTAGAATGTACTTCATCTTGGCTTCTGTCTCATGTAATAATGCTCTCAATAATTCTGTTAAATGTGTGAATGTGCAATCTCGCCTCTGCATCGATGAAGCCCTCGAAGTGTTAAGAAGAAATGTACACTCGAATAAACACACTGCACTGAGATATAATTTCCCCTTTGCTGCAGGTGATTAGCTTGTTGTATTTACAGAAGGGGATTTGCAGTATTCTCTGTCGACTCCACAGGGGGCCCACGCAGATGGATCCTGTAGGTAAAGGCCATGGAAGTCTGCGGGGATGTTGCTAACTATTGCATCAGATGCACAGTTTGAGAGGCCTTTTGGGATCTCAGACAGTGTGTGTGTGTGTTCGTGTGTGTGCATGCCATGGTGTGTGTGTGTGTCTATGTCTGCCTGCAGATATGTTTGTCTGCGTGCGAGAGAGAGAAATAGAGTTGTTATCCACACTTACACAGATGAACTGCTAATAAATTGCCACTGTATTATTTTTAGGGGTACATTGTGTCACATCCCAAAAATAGTCAATAATGCAGCTCAGGCAGTGATTCAGTTATTACCTCTAAATATATCTATTAAGCTGACAGTCAGCCTGCTTTCCATTAGCGACTTTGCTTTTGATCATTTATATCTGTCTCTCTCTTTTTTTTAACTTTCTGTCCCATCAATGACACACGGGTTAGCTGATAAACACTCAGCAAATCTGGTTAGACTGAGCAGCTTTCTAACTGGATGTATGTTGTTGTAGCTGCATTCATGTTTCATTTACTAACAGTAACAGTAACAAGTTTTATTAAATGATTGTAGTAATCATTGGATTCATTGTGTAAGTAGTTGTGAGTTGTGTTGCTAGTCTCTACCTAATGCTTGCTGCCTGATGTTTGGGTGTTCTGTCTGTGTGAAGCAGGCTGCAGTGGTGGACAAGTTTCACAGTAAGTTGTCACTGAGATCTATCAGTGACACAGAGAGAATGGACACTTATGACATTCATTTAGTAAGTAAATTACCAAAGTAAACCTCAGCCTTGTGCTGGACCTCCACCTTTAGTATTTTTGACTTACCCATATGTTTGTACTATTAATAAAGTTGAATAATGTTTGCATAATGTATTTAGATTAATTTGTTACACAAACACTGATCATCAATTTACTGCATTATTACACTTACTGATGACACATCTGTAGGAGATTACAGTAGTGGAATATTTAGTTACATACATACACAGTTGCAATACACAATATGAGTAATTACAATACAATACATATAAAGGGATAAGAATTGTAGTTCACTTGAACTCTTCCTGCTCAAATGTGAGCTGACTAACTTGATTATTAGCAGTAAGTCAGCTTGTTAGCATCGCTAGCACCGTGGCCTATAGGTCTGTATAATATACAAGAAAAGCAATTTGCTGTATGAAATGTAATCTTCATTCATGTTGTTATTTTCTGTGTGATAATGCATGTGCCTCCCTCCGTCTTTGAAACAATAACAAGTTCACTTTCTGAGCTGGCTTCAGGGTTTTGTAGAGCACTAAGAGAGAGAGAGAGAGAAGGTAGAACTGTTATTTACCAGTTTTCTCTCTACTGGCGCATCCATATTTATCATTTTTCTCTAATATTTTCTTGACTTGAATCATTACATTTTGCACAGTCTTCTTTAGGGTTCTTAAATGGGTCTAAAAGTCTCACAACTATGTGATAAAGACTCACAACCTTGATTTATGTATGGAGTCACAAGCCAAGAAGTTATCTGTTATTCTGCCATTTCTGCTCTGCTCTGAGCATGCTTGTAATGTAATAGGCTACTAGGGAGGGTCTCATAGCTATGTGTTGAGTCTGGTGCAGTGTTTTGTGTGTGAACAGATGTGCACTCAGACAAAAAAAATATTTTTTTTTATTATATTTTTTGAAAAAAAAAAAACAAACTTGCAGCTCACAGAGTGAAACGACAATGTACCATATATTTACACATTTTATCATTTTTTCCATTACAAATATTTGGGTGTTGTGTAGTGGTTGGTCATGAATGTCAAAACTTTTTCCACTGCTCAGTCAGCCTCAGCGAGCCTATTAGGACAGAAATCATCTGCTTTATTGCGAATATTTGATCTGATCAGGACATAAAGACAAACTGCACTGTAACACTGTAACTTGTGACGAGGTGCGTTTGAAGGCGGAGGAGTGCGTCCAATGGCACGGCCGAGGAGGCGGTGTGTGTGTGTGTGTGTGTGCTGACAGAGAGAGGCGGGCTGCAGCAGCCAGCTGTTGGAAATCAGCGCTCCTGAAACCATCCGCTGCAATACTGCATCAGGTGAATGTCTCCACATCAGCAGCACTGCACGGCCACTCTCCTCCTGCTCCGTCACGCACACCTATGCGTCTGATCCGCAACTTTTTATCAAGAGGCTGAAAGTCAGAAGTAAACAGGAGATCGAGGAACAGGTGAGAGCAGATGCTCTATTTCTGTGTTTTAAATAGGCTACGTGTGTCTTTTTCTGTGTGTGATTTCGGTTTTAAAGGCAAATGAGTTTCCTGGGGTTTCCTGCGCGGCAATATTTCATGACACAGCTGTGAGTGAAGTAGCCTACCTGTTGCTGTGTTGTCTACAGATGAGGCTATATTAGACAAGGGGTGCTTGGCAACTCGGGGACAGACAGGCTATTCTTAAACGGTCTATTTTGAATGACGTCAGCAATCTATTAGGCCTAATTAATCACAAACATTTTTTTAAGCTATGTATTTTTATGGTTTTTATTTTAGGCACGGTGCTCAAAATGAATCCGAGAACAGGCTGCACATCATCCAAAGAGTCCAGTCAGCACAGTCACACTGCACTTTAAGCTGTGTAGCTTCTTATTAATCAATATATTCAGATAGATAGATTTGACTGCTCAGTCTTCATTGGTAAAACTGCTGCTGCTCATTGTGATTATTCCCTTTCCCTCAGCTGTCATCAAGGTATGGCTCCTCTCATTCTTTGGATGTCCCATAACTTTACAAAGTCTAAAAAAACTTTTCCTCCCTTTTATTTATGGAAGGAGCTCAGCTCATGGCTGCTGCTGCTGCGTGTACCGATGATTCTCTGCATGACTCTATCAAAAATATCAAGGCAATTCAATTATCTCCTGTTAAAATTAGACAAATATTTCCTCACCATTGCTCTTGCAAAGGTCTGGTGGGCACATGAACTGTGTGACCCTGAAGCTGATACACGTACACACACAGATGTTTGAGTAGACTATAAAATGACTTTTTTAAAATTATTTTTTATGATGAGATGCTGTGTGTGCATGGCGTCTGACAGGGGGGTGTAGGTGAGTACAATCTTGGGCCTGTTTTTACCTTTTATCCCCATTATAGTTCCACAGTGTGTGAGTAACAATTTATAGAGCTGCTCTGTCGTAATAAGATGCTTTAAGTTCTTTTTTTTTCAAGTGGGGAGTTTGACATACCAGCTTCAGTCATTGTTGTGTGGCATGTGCCCTGTCAGTACAGAACAAGTTATTGGCTTCATGTTTACACGTGTTTTTTAAACCATTTTATAAGCCACCATGCTCTGAATGACTCATGGAAAGAAAACCACTGAAGCAGAAACCCCCAATACTCTACAAATGCCCTACTTTCCCCCCTTCTCATTCATGCGTACACAGTACAGTTCACAGCATCAAGAAAAGCATCTGTATACGATGCTAATGAGGAACATCACAGCAGCTCATCGACAAATCTGCTTTTTTCTGTGCGTGTGCGTTGTTGTCGCAGCAAGCTCCCGGGTGGTTCGTTTTCTGAAGATCCTGTGGCATATGTCAGAGAGTGGGTGCAGCTGGTGTCCCTCAACTGTGCCTGTGCTCAGTGTTTTCCACTGTAAGGCCTCTGGGAAGGCCTCTGCCAAAGGTGTTGCCTTTTCCCTGTAGAAGCCTGAGACCCATGGGCAAGTGTGTGTGTGTGTGTGTGTGTGTGCAATCATTGCACTGTTACCTGACAGACAGTGATTGTTTTGCATTCATGTTTTATCCTCTGGGACTTGACTTTGCAAACAAATAAATGAATGAATAAATAAAAGGCGCACCTCCTGTCAGAGGTCATCAGATGTTGACCTTGGAGATGAGAAGCCACAGGCAGCAGGGCACGCTGCTCACACTTCAACTGGCAGTTGTCGTACGAGGAACACATCCAGAATTAGCTGTGAGGCACGACCAGGTTTTTCCTGCCTGTTTCAGCCTTCAGGCCTTCAGCAGATCTTCTAAACCACACTGTAGCGAACACCGCACCAATTTGGCTGGAGGTGTAGATATTTTTACCAAGCCAGTCATGTGCTTCAATACGTCCGATAGTTGTCATTGACTCATACATGTGAAAGGAGAGGAACCTTCTGTAAAAGATAAAGATCTTTCTGCTCTGTTTAGAACATACGTCCCACTTCCCTCTATTCTCACAATTAACATGCATCAGTGTGAGCTTATATTGTCTCACTTCTGGTCCAGAAAAATGAAAAAACAACAGCCTGAACTGGAGTGTTCTCTGTGGTAGCTGAGTTGTTAGTGAGTCAGACCAATGCTGGTTTTTGTGGTCCCGTTTGTCTGCTGCAGGCTTCGTTGTGTACCATACGCTGTGATGAGTTTGTAAGCAGCTTTTAGTGTTGAGGTGCTTTTTGTCTCTGCAGTGTATAGAACTTTATAAGGTAATCATGAAGAAGGGGGGTTCTTCCAGAAAATACCCCGAATTCCTGTGTGCCAAGCTTACGTTGAGGGACAGCGGGCACTTTAGGGGTCGTGGGAACATGGGCGCCATATCCGCTCAGGCACCATCAGGAGGGGTAGGCGACTAAATATAGAGATGTGCGATACATGTCCAGAAGAAAGGGGAAAACCAGTGAAAACTCCTCTGGGCTTTGAAAGAAGTCAGGTCAGAAGAGTCACACCACCACTTAACGTGGATGTCTGAGATGGCTCATACAAGCTTGCAATGCAGCTGATTTCATGTTGTATGGTCTAGCAGCAAAGTGACTGGATGGTGTCAGAGACAAATGTCCTCTGATTTCACTTTTCTCTTAAGTGCATGGGCAGGAGAGGAGTGTCCAGACTAAGAACGACAACAGGGACATTCTCAAGCGAACCACAGCCCATCCCTGTCATTGCCCCTTCAAATCCGGCTTTTTCCCCCCCTGACCTGGTTGTGCATGAGAGAGGAGTGGGCGACTTCTTAGCAATCTTTCAAAAACACACCGTTTTCCTTCTACTGTTTGGTTTCAGCTATTGGCTGCTGAACCTTTAAAAGGAGCTGCAGACTGTATTTTTAACCCTGTCTCTTGGGGCCGTGTGGTGCAGCCGAGCACTGCGCTCCTGGCCCCGGGGTAACCCAGACTGCGAGGGTGTCATTCTGTGTGGACTGCTGGCCCGGCAAGAGCCGCTCTAACTTTAGACCACATCGCCTCATGGTTGTAAAAATAAACACTCTGCCCCTTACTTAGGGGAAGGGACTTGTGTCACTAGAACCAAACAGATGACATTTTCCCACCAGAATTAAATGAATGCGGGAAATATGGCTGAACGTTCTCTCACTTATTATCATAAAACTTAGCTGCAAGTCTTGATGTAAGGCTCAGATACAGCTGCTATAAGACATATGTGTTTTCGATCATCTACAGGAGGAGAGGTTGTAATGTTTTAGATCATTTGTACTGATTGTAATTGAAGGACATTCTTTTATCTGCCGTGCTGCTTAACAAATTTTTCTTTGATTTCACAGGTGTCAGCAAATAAAAAGGAAAAATGGGCCGAAAGAAAATACAAATATCTCGTATTCTTGACCAGAGGAACAGACAGGTTAGTCTATAAATATTTTTTATAGTTTTATTTACTTCTTATTCTTCAGTATTTTACAATTTTATATTACAGCTGCTAAATTAAAAAAAAGGTTATTCTATAAACAAATATTCTTCCAGCCTCTTCAATATGAGGATTACACTGCTTTTCTCTGGGACTGATAAATCAGTGGCCTAAAGCAGAGTTGAGATGAGACCTTTTACATACCTGTCGAGTGCTACACATAAAAAACAACTTATTGATTTTGGTGGAATTTCTTTTACGGGTAAGGTAACTCCATCTTTGAGAAATCATCAGCCGCCATACAGTCAGCTTAGTCTCAGTCTCAGGAGGACATGGTGGCGGGAGGGTGTCCATTTTTGGGCTGCTGAATTAAAAATGTATATCTTAGTACTGACACATGTCATTTTCAGTATCCATTTAATAACACAAATGTTTTTGGCTTCAAACCCCTTTTTTATATTTATATTATATTTATAATGTACAGTACATCACCCAAATGATCTAACTGGTTGTATATACCTTGAACACTGTGTTTACAGAAGATGTGATGTATATTAGCAGTAACTGTAGTGGTGTCATAGTTACATGTTATAATATTCTGTTGCTTGTTTTTTTTTTCATGTTGGAGTCCACTGGGTGGAAATACAAGCTTGATGACTAATATAGTGACTCGCTGCTCAAACACCAAAAAGACAGCGGGAGCTCTTCTGGTTTTTCACAGCGTGCAAAGTGATGAGGCCACATTGAAAGAGGAAATATGTTTAAGGCCAACAAGATACATTTAAAAGAAGATGAAGCAGATAACACAGATTACATATACAGTATAATCTTGATGTCTGTATACAGTGTGACTCTGACACCACAGAGAAATACTACTACTACTACTTTAAAAAAAACAAGAAAAGGAGTCAGTGAAAAACTTATTAAAGTGTGCTCAAAGTGCTCAAAACACGATTTGTTTCTCATATCTGATAGGAATGTTTTTTGGTGATAAGGTGTTTCTGTGGAGTTTTTCCTTATCTGAACTGGGTGTGTGAGGACAGACTGTGTTTTTTTTTGTTCTGCAGATTGTACAGCCTGCTGGGATGAACTTCAGGCAGTAAACACTGTCTATACTTGACTGTCAAAGAGTGTTAGAATTTCCAAGTGAAGAGTTTGAAATTGCAATCATTTTTCTTAACAAGTCTTACCAACATATTCCCTGTGCTTCATTTAATATGTTTATTCTCTCTTAAAAGTGTGTTTCTAAGCTGGTAAATGGCTGACATTTAAAGAAACAACCCTTTGTGTTTGGTTCATCATAGGTCACCTTCACCAAGCGAAAGTTTGGTCTGATGAAGAAGGCTTACGAGCTTAGCGTGCTCTGCGACTGCGAGATCGCCCTCATCATCTTCAACAGCACCAACCGACTCTTCCAGTACGCCAGCACTGACATGGATAAAGTGCTGCTGAAATACACAGAGTACAGCGAGCCACACGAGAGCCGCACCAACACGGACATACTGGAGGTACAAGCTGAAGCAATGATTTCAAAATGACTGTAGGGTGAGGCATGTTGAATAAAAAGGCCCTCACATGTCCGTCATGTGCTTCATCATACGCTTTTCTTATGTTCTGCTTCAGACCCTGCGCAGGAAAGGCCTCGGCCTGGACGGCTCTGAGCTGGACAGCGAGGAGAGCATGCAAGTGGCAGCTGACAAATATCCTCCCACTGAGGGCATAGATCTTTCTGTGGCTCGCCCACGTTTCTATGTCAGTCCACACACACACCTCATACACACATTTTGATGCTACAAAACTACATAATACACAGCTCATGCGTTGTCATATATCACAGTTAGTGTGTTTTACTGCTCAGGCTCCCTCACTGTTGTCACCGGAGACACAGTTCCTGGTGTCTGCAGGCTGTGAAAACAGTTTTCCTAACTCTGCTGCTGGATCCAGCATGGCCTCCCACAGACCTCCAAGCTTCAAACCTCTGAGCTCCAGAGCCGGCTCTGCCAGCCCTGCCACACCTCACACACACACTGCATTCATGTCTCCACACTCAGGTGAGCACACCAGAAGTATTTAGTACCATTTCAATCACATAATCAGTTAAATCTACAATAAATAATCTAAATTAAGAAAATGTATTTTTTAATTTAATTGTAGTGAAAACACAAGCTATGTGTAATTTTACATTTTCAAATTTGCATTGTTGTACAGTTAATACAGTAATATTAAGCAGAAAAATGTCTTCAGACTTTAAATAGAGGCAAAGCTTTTCAGATGAAAATCCATTAACCACTCTTCTGGTTTCTTGCTAAAAGTTGACATGTGTACTGTCAACCATCTGTGCAGCTGGCCGTGAACTCACAGGAAGTGTGTGTGTGTGTGTGTGTGTGTGCGTGTGCGTGCTAATCCACACATGCTGTCAGCCTGTTTTGTGAAACTGGCCCTTCACCAGTGTAACAGCAGCTATAACCAGTTCTGTGGTTTATACACAGAATACATCACACCTGCATTTCTGCCTCTTATACAGACATTAAGTATGTGGACGACGTCCTTCCACTCTGATCAGTAGTGTTTCTAAATGCAGCATTATGTTTTGGACACTGTTTTGTCTGTATGATTTTACACTGGTATACAGTGTGTTCTTCATCCTGTAAACTGACAGATGACTGTTCAGACTGGATTCAAAGGTCGAACTAAAAGAAGAACAGACACAGAGGGAGGTGAAGAATATATCAAAATGGACTCTGGCCGTATCACTTCCTGCTTCTTTCTCTCACTCTTCAGGTATCGGCTACTCCATGTTCTCCCACGGCAACCTGAATCGAGCTCTGGACATGAAAAGCCCTCCTCCTCCTCCTCCGCTGGGTCTGGGCAGTGAGAACCTGCGAGCAGATGCTGTTAATCAGGGCATGGGGGCCACACGTGCTAACCACAACTCTGCTGTCAGTAGTTTCTACTATCCAGTGTGATCTACATAAATAGGTGTCAAAGTAACATATGCTGCTGTGCCTGAAGTTGCTTATTGAAAATGATAGAGGTTCACAGTTTTTTTTTGTATGTGACTCATACTACTTAGAATTATGAGTTATTGAGCATGAGTGAGTAACAGCACTGTACACTACAAGCTCATGATTTTCTGTATGCCTGCTTCTCTTTCCTGATCATCAGAGGGGTCTGTTGTACCAGGGCCTGCACAGCGGCAGCTCCATGGTTGCCATGGGGAAGGCAGGGCTGTTGGGTCACAGTCTGGGGGGCTATGGCCTGCCCTCACCCGGAGCCTCTGGTATGTTCGCTATACATAATCTGTCTTGTCAAACAAAAATACAGCAACATTAGAGTAACAGAAGTAGGAAAAAGGAGTAGGTTAGATGTGATGATTCAGACTACACCTGTCTGTAATCATGAAGCTATGGTGGCTATGCTGAGAGTTACCTCTAAAATAAATTAGAATACAGATCACAGAATATAGAGCAAAACTACAGAGTTCACTTACAGAAACATGTGCAATAGGCCAGGCTGTCTACTTTCTATTTTCTGTATTTTTGTATTTACTATTTAAAAAAAGGATTGTTGAAAGATAGAAAGATAATGTGTCTTGATCTGTTTTATCTGAAGCTGTTTCGATTTTGTCTCCTATTTTTTTTACATTTGTTAACGTCTGTTCTTTTATATTTTCAGAGTACAGCCAACCTGGTTTTTATCACTCTGTTAGTTTACAGCGAGGAACAGTGAACCCCTGGCAAGCACCTCAGGAGCCCCACGGGCCTCATATAAGTCCAGGGTAAGCATGTTATATGTTTCTATAGACAAGCACTGTGTGGATAGAATATGGACTCATTGATCAGAAAGCTGGACCTGCACACTGATGTTAGCTCCCACAGTATTTCCTCTTTTGGTGTAAGATCAGCCTCAGGCTAGGCTGAAATCAGACAAATGATCACAATATAAGACAAAAATTGAAAAGATATTACAAATAATCAAAAGAAAATGGGTCTAATTAACATTATAAAAAATAGACTAACAGATTAATCACAAAGGGTTACATTAAATTAGTATTTGAATGTGGAAACATTTTTTCACATAACATATGTAGAACATAAATATAAAATATGAACCCATATGTTGTGCTGCCTTATGTTATTTTTTATATACAAGGATTTGGAGTACAATTTATAATGGTGGATGATTGGACAATAACAAAGCCATCAAGCTGCATCTGATAACCTCTGGCCGTAACTGCACGTGTGTTCCTCTCCTCCTCCATTTTGCTGTTTCCAGGATGTCCACTGGGGGGTGCTCCTTCCCTTCTCATTCCTGCTCTTCACCTTCTCCACATCAGCCATCCCTCAACCTCAGCATCAAATCAGAGCGGAGCTCTCCTGAGCTCATGTCCTCACCTACCTCCCCTCCTCTTCACCACCTCAGGCAGCATTCTCCAATCAGCAACCCTGACTCAGCTCACCATAGCCCTCTGGAAACCCGTTCAGCCAATGGGACGAAAGAGTTTCCCAAATCCGGCTTTCCACATGACAGGGAAGAAGGAGGGCAGCCTGTCAGGCAGTTAGAGATGAGTGATAGCTGGCAGAGATAGCCAGCTGCTGCAGTCTCCCATTCAACAGCTATTTTCCAACATGACCAGGTGCGGCCGATGTGTCCCCATCATCCCAGAGAGGAACACCGCTCTCTGCCTTCTCACTCTGAGCTGGTCTCAAATTTCTTCTCTGCATCACTCGTTCGGTCACATGAGGAGATAGATGGGTTCAGACTTTTGCTTTTTGTTTGGTTAGATTTAGGTTTCTGTGTGGAGCTAATGTGAATCAAAAATACTGCTTTAAATGTGTTTTGTTCTGTTTCTTTAACGTTCTTTAACGTTAGCTGCAGCAGCACAGCGGGACCAACTCAAGTTCTCCAAAAGTGCAAACCCCCACAAAGCATAACTAACTGTTTGGCAGCAAGGTGTGAGTGCTTATGCAGAAAAACAGCAGTAAGAATACACAACAACAAAGGCTTTGCATCACTGTTAATATAAACCAGGCAGATATCTCACAGGAGAATTGTTCTTCATGGAAATAGTGAAACGTCTCCACAGTAGGGCATTTTGAAGGATAGAACCTGATTTCATTCATTTTCAAGTTTTTATTTTATTTTATTTTATTTTATTTTTTTAACAGTGCTGATTTTTGGTCACCACAGATTTTCATCTGTCTGTGCCAGATGTGAAGAAATGCCGTCCTCATGTTTGCTGGTCTGACTTCCAGAAGGAGATGGTTCAGCAAAAGCTCCGTCCTCTGGTGTTATCAGTCTTGAGCGGGGTCCAACTATAAGGCTATATTAGATGACTGCTATTAGTAATATGAAAAAATATTTGACCTTAGAGAAACAAAAAGCGGAAGCTTCCTTTAAAAATAGACAACATTTGCAAGATTTTTACTTATTTGTCAAACTAAATTCCACTGAATTCAGTGTAAGATTTCAATGTACAGCATCAAAGATTGGAGATAATGTTTAAGACCAACTTGAATAATGTCAAACACACCTTTAAAATCCTAGGTAATTTTGGAGTCTGTGTTATGTGTTTTCAGGTTTGTGTTAAAGCTTTAATGGCAGTCATCGTGAAGACCAAAGTGTTTAAATACCACGTCTATGCACTGCAGCTCAAACACAACAACAGCCAAAGATGTGTGTTTGTTTGTATTGGGTCTAATTTGAGCACACAAATATCAGCTTCTTTTTCTGAAGGGCTTCAATAGTGAGTGCACATAGTAAACATGACTGAGCTCAGTATATTTAGATAATGTGTAAAAAAATGAGTCTGAATATTTATAGGATATATATTTTACAAAACACATCTGCTTTTGATCATGTCTGTATTTGTTTTATTTTTTAATTTAATTTAATTTCATTTACTTTTTTTTGGTTAGTGTATAAAACAATGGAAAATGGTCAGGGTGTTTCCACTTTGGTCCACAAGGGGTCGCACCATCATAATGACTGGGTCTGGGGGGAACTGGGGAGCGGAGATGAGATGAGCCTAAACTATTGATAATCAATTATCTAATGAATGTGTACAGTCATCCTGATACATTTAACAAATACATCATTTTGAAAAAAATCTGTTGTTAGATGGAGATATTGGAATTTTAATTTCTGCTGTGGAATGAACTCTCTTTTCATTTTATTGCAGTTGATATATTTTAACATGACAAACCAAGTTATCAGTATTCTGATGTTTTGGATATTTTTATGTTTGTTGAAGGCTTCACTTACAGAACAGAGATAGATTTTTATTTGACATTTCCTTTAAATAAAAACAGTTTCATTTGTATGTCCGGCCCGGTCTGATGTAGTTTATCTTTCTTTTGGAGAATAAATGTAATTCAGTTGTGTTGCCTGTTTTTTTTTAATGTACATTCAGCCTGAAGATAAAATGCCATCCTCTGTGAAGCTTTCATGTGTCCATTTATTTCGTCATGTTCACCTACATTACATCTTTTGAACACACACACTCCCTCATTATCATGTCAGGTCTCTGTCAGGCAGCTCACCACGAAGCCACCAAATGGACCGCTTAAAAGCCCGAAGACATTTATGGCTTCAAAAAAACATTTCAACACAAAAAGGCTCATTTCCACAGCTGGTTGTCTCACATTAACTATACTAGTACGTTTTTATATCCTACCCCTATGGAGCATTTGCCTATTTTTCCATTTCATCTAACAGCCAAAGGGGGCAACATGGAGGAGCCGAGCTCTGGTCTGTCTCTGTCATCTCTCCTCCCTAAATGAAAAGAGACTTTCACCAGGGTCATGTCTGGTCTGGTCCCCTGAGATCAGGCTGGGCCCAGTCTGTAGGGCATGTCTGGGTCCTGTGCATGCGCGCACACACACACACACACACACACACACATCCTAGTCTCTATGGCAACTACAGCCAGCCATGGCTGCACTGACTCCGGCCTGCTACAGAGTCTACAGAGTAGACTGAGAGGGGCCCTGAGGCCTCCAGCACAGATGCACATAAGTAATGTAATTATATAAACATGTCAGTTCTGTCACCTTTCAGTTCATTAGGGTGGACACTCACAGAGAAGGAACAGAGTTCCACCAGTCATGGTAGGTAAAGGCATTGCTCAAACCTAACAGCAGCACCAACATATCTTTGAATATTATCCTTTGAACCCACTGATGTGTTAACTGGTGTACTCCCAAATTTCTTCACTTCTCACTTTGTGTTGATATCATTGAAACATGTACAAAAAATAGTGAGGTGCCTGTCCCTCCTTAAATTAGAAAACCTTTGTGATTTTCCATTGCACTTGGAAGTCAAATATCACCAATAAATCATGTCAGCTTTCAGACAAAGAGCCTCTCCAGGCTCGCTATGGTGAAAGGTCACGTTCCTCAACTTGTGCTATGCAACTGGCATGTAAATGTGAATGTTTTTACTGTCACGAAGCTTATAAATCTAGTCTGCATGATTTTAAACTGGTTATGGAATTTGTGAGTGCAGCCAAACTAGATGATGTTCAAGAAATTCATCATTTTCTATAGCCAGGCGGAGCAGCTGTAAACACGTCTTCCCAGACTCTTGAGGGGCATCAAGTTCATAGTAATTATCAGCGATTAAAGAATGATCTTCTCAGGAGGTTGAGGTCAGAGATCACTCCATTGTCATGCATGATGTCCTTTGTCAATTGGAGCACCAGTCCTGCAAAAGAAATGTTTCAACTGAAATATCTCCCACGCTCCTCCAGGGAAGACAGAATTAAGTAAGGAACTTCAAAATGGCATGAAAAAAAGGAACATGTTTTTATTGAGCTGCACACAGTCACACACACAAACAAAAAGCATTCAGGTTACAGCCAGATTTTACACACCATGCATTCAAAGAAAATAATCTCCTAAAGCAACTTTTCACACTGGACTTCACAGTATAATGATTTCAGAGCAATCAATGCAAATATAAATCTAAAAACACACTAAAAATCAAACAAGGTACAAAAATGTACAGAATTACAGTCTGTATCATTTCTAGATAAATGTTATTTGAGGCTTCATAAATAAATAAATAGAACACACCGATGACAGTTGAAAAGAAGGCTTTGATTAATATGGCTAAAAACAACTGAGCAAAACTCAAATTAAGACACTGCAACTTAAACTGCTGCTGATTGGTAGTGTTTAAAAAAAACAACCGGTGAATCAATACAACATGTGTCTGGAGTGTTAATTTTAATGTATCCACATGTTCTATTCTAAATATACATGGAGGAAGGAGATTTTAAAACTGACTCAAAATCCCTGAGCTCCCAGGCACTTAGACTGAAAAAGCAACAGCTCCTCAGTGTTTGGCTTTCAGACACTGTTACACTGAGCAGGACGGATCTGAGCTCTAACTAGCTAGCTCTAACTAAAAGAGAAGAACAGCAAAGACAAAAAAAAAACAACAAAAAATAACACGTAGCACTCTTGAATCGGTTCTTTAGGGGAGACAGTAAAGTCCCTCATAAAAAATACATCTTACTATTCAGGGATTAAGTATAAACTCCTGCCCTGGTACCAGTAAATATCTTAAATGCAGCATTTATCAGTGTTCTGAAGAAAACACTTCGGGTAACACTGGCATAGATATATGAGGAAAAAAGTTGCGGAGAGGTGTTCTGCTAAAGAGGTGAAAAATGTCTGAGGGGCCTGTATCACAACAAGCGAGGGAGATTAGATTTTATGCCCGTCTTTGGATTTAACTTGGGTTTTTAAACCATAGGAAAAAAAATATGGAACCCTGAAATAATCTTTTGGACTGGATCCTGATATGTAGGTTACATAAAGTGACAGCAGAGCATTTTCATACAGCAGTACTGCTCGTTTTGAGAGGTAATGTTTTTTGTACAACTATCTGATCCCAGAGTTAGCTGAACTTTTCTAACAAAGATTTCCTCTTCTTTCTATGTTGATTGTGCTTGGATGAGTAAATCCACACTTCAGTGAGCCAAATGATAACGAGCTTTATGATACAGGTTAATAAGAGACTTAGAGACTCTGAGACACAGAGACTTAGACAAAGCTGATGTGATACAGGCCCCCTGTCCTTTCTGTATATTTGTGAGATTGGTGACAGTACTCTGTTGGTCACATACCCTTAAACCAACAAAGTGGTCAATGTTGCAGCAGACAGAGTCCAACCTTGATGCGTTTCTACCAAAAACAAGGTGAAATCTGTCAGTAGTTGAGTCTCAGCGAGATGTCCCCTCCTCTGTCTGCATTGCACTGCCTGTATGTATAAAAGCTGTGCACTGTGTTTTCCTCAGTTCTGCATCAGGTACTGATGGAAATAGATGCCAAACAGAGAGCTGATGACCTGGCAGGCGGCTACCCACCAAGTGAGGAAGGCAAAGAAACCTCGGAAGAAGAGTGGAGTGAGGACAGAGCGCAGCGCTGTGAAGGTCTCTGACAAACGAGCTACAGTGGCCTGGATGTCCTCCTCCATGTCCTCCACCCCCTCTTCATCATCATCCAAACCACTAGGCAGGACAGGTGCAGCTGTGGGCAGCACCAAAGCTGGCGTCACCCCAGGGGTCTCCTCAGCACTTGTACTCCAGGAAAAGTCCCCTGAACGAAGTCAATGCTTGTTACATTCACAAACACTGAAACTTGAGTTGTTAAACATTCAACTGCAACCATCACCTGGCCTGGATCTGTATAGAATCTGGCCTACCACTGGCTCTCACAACCATTGAATTAAAGCAGAATGTCTTGACTTTACTCACATCATGAGTGTTTCATTTTAAATTAATTGTGGTTCACAGTGGCAAAAGGCCAAAAAACTTACCCAGTGCCTTAAGTGCCAGTGTAGAGAAGAGGATGAGCAGGACAGGAACCAGATACTGAAGAGTAACTACTGTCAGGTAGCAAAACACACGTGTAACCTAAAAAAACAAAATAGCATTAACCTGTTAACGTTATTATCATAAGATGGCCAGAAGAAATCAGAGTACAGGACCTAACCCTGTGCCTGACCTTCCTTTGGATGTCTATGGCGGCAATACGCCCTGCCTCCTTCTTCATCTGCTCCACCCACTTCTGAGCAAGGTTGAGGTAGGCTTGCAGGTGGTAACGGGTCAGAGCCAGCCGCAGCACACACAGTGCCATGATGATCCACAGGCGCATACTGTCAAACACTGCACTGGGCACACTGTAAGAGAGAGACCATCAGAAACTAGCCAGGAGGAGCTTCTGTGTTCCTTAAATGTTGTTTGTTAGAACTGATGTCATTTCACTGGATAAAATTAAAAAACATGCGCACTCACATTGTGACAGAGGTCTTTCCCATAGGTGCATTGGCCAGGAAGTCTCTTGCAATGGGTTTCACCCACAGGACCAAGACAATGACTGGAGACATAAAACTCATATGCAGCAAAATCCTGTCAAGAAGGGGACACTGTCAGGGACTGCTGAGAAAATAAAGCATGACTGACAAAGAGCATTTCTCTTTTTTCACATGTTACTGTGCTTACTGGATGAGTGGACGGTCTGAGTTCATCTGTACAGCATCTAGATGAGTCTGAGCCAGGCGCAGCCCTGGGAAGGCCAGGAGAGCACCAATATATGCACAGACAGCAGCCAGACCGAGCTTCACAGTCAGCTTAGTCACTGGGATTCTAAAGTGAAAACAACCAAACACAACAGACAAACATTATTACTGCATGTATAATGGCCATCTTATCTGTTCCCCATTCAAGACTATCAATGTTTTAGTTTTTTGGAGAGACACTTACGACCACTGAGCGTAGCCCTGCTGTTTGGCAAAGATCTCCAAGCTGTCAAACAGGCTGGAAAAGCCCGACTCGAGGCCGAACTCCAGGTAGTCCTCTCTGACCACCAGCACCAGCATGGCCACCAGCAAAGACAGAAAGCCAAATGCGAGGCACACGGAGCGCTCACCGCCCTCCTCAGAACGGAAGTAGTGGCCCATCAGAGTGTGAAGGGTCTTTCTGAGAGTTATAAGTTAAATGAAAGCAACTGAGAGGTGATAGTAATACATGCTTAAGGTCTTACACAGGTGTGGTGAAATTAGGATTCTTGTTGAAGGATACAGACTGAAGAGAACAGTTAGGACACACCAGATGGCACCGATATTGACCTCTTTACTGGCATCTACCACACTGTAGTAACATTCGGTGAACAGGAAGACCCCTGCGGCATACACTGCAAAATCTACAAGCCACTGGTACTCCAGAAAGAAACGTAATACTGTGAACAGAAAAGAAGTACAAAGCATTAGGTGTCTACAGAGGTAATTTTGTGCCATTACTGTTAATTAAAATTACATTTTCTTGAAGCAAACAATGCTGAAGAACACTGAATGTGTACTGTGCTAGTTAGGTAGTCAACTGCTGAGCTTAAGGGTCTGTGTACTTGCAAAATATAACCTGTGATGTAGATAAAGGTTTGTTTGTTTTACCAAGTGCGTCAATCACGTTGACCGGAGCTTTTTCTAGGTGAAGGTCGATGTCTTTGGGCACAGTGAGAGGCTTGCTCTCCCCATTCTGTCTCCTGGTAACAAAGACAAAACAGGAACATGCTGGTGAGATCAGGATGAAGAAGATCTGTACTTATGAGACTGAATGTTGCATTCCTGGTAGAAAACCTTTGGATCACAAGTGAAACAGGCTCAACTGTATCATTTGACTAAACAAATAATCACAAATGGAAGAAGAAAACAAACTTTCATGAGATGACAGACCCTCCCCCACTGCCCACCTGTCTCTTCTGTTTGGTTTTGGCATCTGTTTTCCTGCCAAGGCACAAAGCTCTCCTTCTGAAGGGTGTTTGAATCTGAACAAACTAGACAGAAAAACAACAGTATGTATAAACAGTGCACAGCACATGCTGTGTATGATGTATAATGGGATTTAGAGGGTGACAATACCTGCCGTTGCAGACGAGCCAGCGTGCGAATGAGCAATGAGGAGCCATCTTCTGCATAATGCTGGCGGCCAGCAGGCTGACCACCAGCTGAACTCCCATCAGCGCCTGTAAGAAGAAGAAACGCACATTCTTAACTTTGAAACTCACAGATTCACATTAGCACAGAACACATTACACCTATAGGTAAGTTAGGCTGTAGCCTAATGTAGAAGCTAAGTTACACATACCATGATAAAAGCTAAAGCCTGCAAGTGCAACCTGAAACACGGGGCGTGTTGAAAGCTCCTGCGAAATGAATGAAACTTAGCAAATGGCTAAGTGCTAAATTTAGCTAAACTCCACCACCTGTCAGTGCTGTTGCAGGCTTTAGCTAGCTAGCATTAGCGAACTAGCCCTCATAGTCCCCGTTACTAGCAAAATAAGCTCGCTGGCGAACCATGCAAGACGTTGTAAGCACTAGTAATTAGACACGTTAATACTGGAGTGTGAAAATACTTACCATCGCGTCTCCAAAAAGATGAACGTTTAAAGAATGTAGCTGTCGGAGCTTCTTCTCATGCAGGAAAGTCTTGGACAGCTGAATCCATTGACATGTGAAACTGCTGCATGTCCCGGATGTAATTGTGGCGTCAAGAGATGCCTTCAGGTGCTCTGCGAGAGCGGAGTAAATTCTAACGATTTTAACAACAGGAGCTAATAGATCCACAGCTGGAGTTAGAGCATTCACATAGACCTATTTTAATCATTTCTCAGGCTGCTTTACGTCCGTTTATCAGGTCGTCTACTACCACTGCCTTTTACTACAAGTGTAAGATTATTATTATTACTCATTCACATACCCAGAGAAGGCAGTTGTTTTCCAATCAACCACCGATTAACAGCGCGTCCATTGCCTCTATGTCCTTAATGTTACATTAAAATGGCGTTTAAAATATTAATAAAATCGGAGTTTCCCCCTTATAATGTCACAACTGAATATAGAAGTTGCATGGTAGACACGTCGGTCAGTTTTATGTGAAGCATGGAAATAAATGCACGAGGAGACACTTAAACAAGTTTAATTTACCAACAGCTCCTGTCGCTCCTCATCTCTAATTAAAATGTAAGATGTGATGCATTTGAGCTCCTTGTTCTTCCTCAATACCCCTGAATGCCTCTGTGTGATCCTCCCAATGATAATCCACATGTTTAATGCTCCCACCATCATTTATGTTAACATGTCATTGGATGAAACAAACATTATGCAAATTGTGAAGCTTAAGGTCTTAGCTATGCTTCTCTTGCTCCTTGGTTTAAAACAGAACACCAGGGATGATTTTTTTAAATTAATTGTAATGTATAAAGATAAGCTAGGCTCATAAAACATTGGTGTGATCATCAAATGTTATATCTCTACTCTCTGTTCTTTGTTCAGGGTGTCCATGCCTCAGATTAGAGTACAGTATTTGGATACTAATGCAGAGCAAGGACAATCGTTCTGGGTGCACTCTGCATCCTTCATGTGTGGTATGCGTGGTCATTCAGGGTGCCAGGGATTGTCCACACACATCCAGACACACGCAACACTGTGGCCTGCACTTGCATTATAATGTCAGCTCATCCCCTGTAAAGCAGAGGCCTGCGTGTGCCTCCAGCAGTGCCAAGTGTTTCCAGCAGCACGCCTTCTGAAGATCTTTTCACCAAAACCATTCACAGCATTCAAATCTGTGTTTAGCATGTGCGTCAATGTTATTTGGGTGGTCTCTCCTGACGCTGATTGAATTACCTCTCTCTCTCTGCTAATTGGTGGCAGCCCCTTCTCCTGAATATGTGCCTGATCTTTTTTCCTGAGAGTTTGTGCGTGCAGGAGCGTGGCGTTTCAGTGAGTGCTGCGAATCTGATCAAATGGAGCTTTGTGCGATGAGGCAGCAGCATCTCTAGTGGGCATGTGTGCCTCTGGGTGAGCATCTGTAAACATACATCACACAAAATGAGTTGTTCAGTTCAGTATCAAACCCTGCGTGCACATGCTTTTTTAATTTTTGGGGTAATTCTTGGGGGATACTATGATCACATTTTAATTAGAATGTTATTTTTGCATATTCATTTTTTTAAATAAAAGGTTTCTTTATTGTGTACACCTATGGACTGATGTGATGAGTCAGAGCATTTTCTGACCTTTGACATGTGGATCAAGTTATAGGCAAAATGTATCTTTAATCAAAGAAAAACAAAAAATATCCCAATTTAGATCTCAGACATTAGAATGTCAGTCACACTGAAAGAAGAAATGTGTGTGTCTGGGTGCAAAACCTCTTCCATCATTATCATTTTTGACACAAATGCTAATCCCTCTGCCATGTTAGCCATCTGTGTCTGAAGTGCCGGGGCAGAAATTACTGACGAAAATGGACACAAATAAAATGCTAATTCCCAACGGGCTACAAGTGGCACCCCTCCCTCCCCTCAGCTCAGGGGGCCTCTTGGTTCCCACACCACTTCCCTGTGTCTCTCCCAGGGTGCTGCTGGGATACCGGCGGCTGCTTCTGAGCCCGCAGCAGGGACGCAGCCCTTCCATTGGCTCGTCTTTGTTTGCTCCCAATGCATGGTATTCATCACCTGATTTGAATATATGCAAATGTTGCAATGGTGCCCCGTCAAAAGGAAACACCCCCCCTCCAGCATGGTTTCTTCCCCTTTTCCCCTTCTCCTCATTTTCCCCGCTCTTTTTCCTTTTTGTCTCAACCGCTGCCCGCTCTGCAGTGTGGCAGGATAGCTGTGGGAACCAGCTATGGAGGGCCAGATCTGCTTTGTCACACAGGGATTTATTTAAAATAGTAGTGAGACCCATGATTGTTAATTAGCAGTCTCTTGTCTTATAGGGAAGGTTACAGGAATGAAGGCTCAGGCTGAGGAGGCTCACTGGTGATACATTATATTTCAAAATATGGTTGTCAGGTGGTCATTTTTTCTAAACATCCAAAAATTATCAGAGTCAGATGTCAGCTATCAAGACATTTCGAAAATGAGAGAGTAAAGAAGAATGTTTCTTTACTTTAATCTCAGAAAGCACATGCAAAAGACAAAAAAGCAGCAAATTAAAGGACATCTTCATCAATCTGACAAAACATACGCTGCAAATACTCACCACACGTAAAGAGTCCCAAGTTGCAGGCTTGCGTTCCAACAGTGTGTCAGCCTTTAATATTATGTCATCATATGGATCAGGAGGTCTGTGGATTCTGTACCAGACACTGACTGCCATCTAGTCCCGTCAGTTCTACGATCAATATCGCCAAAACTCATCAAACAGCTAAACAATATATATATGGATAAACAGCCCTGCAGGCCACAAGGACAATAATGTGTTTAATTTACTGTATATCACATCATTGTATTTTATGTAACTGGCAAAGTTCAAATCTGCAGTGAAATGTATTTTCAGCTGTCAGATAAATAAGAAAAATAAGAATATTTTCCTATTAGATAAAGTGGAGTTGAAGAAGAAGATAGAATAAAATGAAAATACCTATATTTTCATTTTTATAAAGTACACATACATACACATTACATGCACTCCTTTCTGTACACTGCTGCTGTTTAAGACTCTCTGCTTAGAGCACTTTTTAATCAGATCATCAGTGAGCACCCTGGAAGTGAAGCAGCTATACAGAATGCAGCCATCATTACTTGAATGATGCACACCTGTGCTGCTACTGCTGTGAATCCAGCAGGGAGATTAACACACATTACAAACATCTGATGACGTCTTTGTGTTTAAATTAAAAGGCTTACACACACACACACACACACACACACACACACACACGCACAGCCTTTCACAGTGCACAGTCAAAGCAGCCTGATATTATGCATATTCACTGACTGTATCTCCACATTCAGAGACAAACAGGAGGCCCGGCTCAGCCTGCTCCTGCCTCTGATGTGTTAAGCTGTTACTCTGACTTGTCCTCACACAGTTTCTGGATTTGGACGACATGAATGATTGCACACTTAGACTCTAATTACGCAGATGTACGCTGCTAATTCTGTTTCACTGAGTGCTTGTGTTTGTCAGGGATGATCCACACGGCCGCATGCATGGAGGCGCGTACCACTGGAACGCGCTCTGCAGGGTCTTATGCTTTTCATAATGTTTTCTATAAAACAACGTTCATTTGCACAATAAATTTGCTAATAAAAGTAAAATATTTGGTGGTTTAATCTGATCCAGCATTCCGAGAGATTCACATGTCAGACACAATGTGTTTGCAGGCCTCTCTCTTCCTCCTCCTCCTCCTCCTCCTCCTCTGTGCATTCACATATTTTGAATGACAATCGCGGCGCACTGGCGCTGCGCTTGAACTTGACCGGCGGAATTGCCTGGGAAAAGAGGCGCGACTTTGGCCCTTTGCTCCTCTCCTTTATGGAGTGGAGGCTGCCAGGACTGATGTCAGCGCTCATTAGCATAAACTTCAGCCTGTTTCCAATTAAACCAGGAAAGCAGTAAGACCACCTCTCTGTTTCCACATGGCGGGGAATGGACCAACATCTCTCTACCTCTCTGACATGTAAGTTCTGCTGTTATTGGAACAATTTCTTACATTGTTGTTGTTGCTGCTGTTGTAGGTTTTTAGACATTATACAGGAAGATATACTAGGAAGATGTAGTCACTTTTTTGCAGTTGCATTTCTGTTCTGTGTTATTTCTGTGAAAGTGAGGCTTATTGCTGAGATGATGGACACTTCATCTTGCTTCCACCTGCAGGCTTTAAAGTATGTGTAAGAATGTGGCTGCAGGGCACAGCATGTCTGAAGGTGTTTATAAGCCTGCAGGTAACTGATTTTATTCCAGGTTTATTGATACAGTGAAGTGCCATTCCCTTGAAAGCCCTTGCATTAGGCCAATTGATCATCTGTGCAAAGTGTATGTGCTGTGTAGTGTATATGCTTTGGTGGACATACACATACACATATACACCAGACATATCAGTTTAATGCAGGAAGCTGAAATTGCCTCTCACACACCCGCTGGCATGCTGACCACTAATATTTAATTCTCACCTGTTTTAGAGTCCAAGCTGAGGGAGCTGATGAAATGTCTTACACATAATGAAAACATTTTCACTGTAGTGATATTTATTGTCATTTTTATGCTTTTCACTCTCAGTTGTTGCTGAGACAGAATGCAACTTTATAATTAAGACATTGAGGGTGTAGGAGCTGCCCTCTAATCAGCTGCCCTTCTCAAATGTAATTTTTTCCATAATCAAGATTTGCAAACTAGATTGTTTTATTTCCCCATGCAATAAATGTCCAGACATATTTGTATTCATTCACATTTCCTTCCAAATATGGAATTATATTTGACAATTTTAAATCTTTAAGTAATCAACAATGGTGCAAAAAAACTCTTTCCCATCACACAGCAGCTTATTAACTGCAATACTTATAGGTGCTAATTTGAGGGCATGACAGAGAGAAGGACAAATATTGGCTCCCTGTTGGTGTTGCTGTGTGACCTTTGACACCTTTATGTCCCAGTGTCAGGTCAGGCCTCTTTGAAGAGCGGCCATTACAATTCCCAGAAGTGGCCACTTGAATTGGTCAGTTATTAACAATTGAACCCAACAAGACTCGGTGTGCTCATGCATGATGACATAACAAGCATCCAAATTTGACAGAAAATAAATGTCAAGAACAAAAAAATGTGAATAAGGACTTCAGCTGTTGGTTGTGTGTTAAATTCCATTTTGAAAATACAATATTCAGTGAGGTGATGAAACAAATAAAAAAAGATCTTATTAATGTTTACACCCTGCAGATAATTATTAATTTTTCTGCACGAAGAAAAAAAAATTAAACAAAACAAAGAAAATTTGAAAAAGCTTTTTTTGGGGGGGTTAAATGTTATTTTTTTCAATGATATAAAATACACAATACATTTTTACATCACAATCAGAATTCCTTTATTTATCCCCAGGGGAAAATTCTTCTTTACATGAGTTCCTTTCATATTTAGTGATTCTATATATGTATGTATACAGCAAATACATATTGATGCACAGCAGAAGCTTAATTCAAAAACATGTCAATGAACCTTTTGTGCTGTATTTAGTCTCTAAATTTTAAACTGCAATAAATTAGCTCTGGTGGCATCAAGTACTTATAAGAAGATCTTATTCTTGCGTCTTTCTGAAAGGTGTTTCTACAGCACGCCTGTGCCCTGTAATTGTAGTAGAGTCCAAAGTAGTCTAGTTTTTTCTATTTAGATAAGAACACGTGTATTTAATAAGTAATTTGATGTCTTAAAAACAAAGTATTTATTCACTGTCAAAAGATACAAGAACATATCTTCATATGATAGAAACAGATTATTTAAAAGACAAATTATACTGAGATAAAAGGGGCATATTTATAAAAGAAAACAGACTCAGTTCATATTATTTTTAGCAACTTGACATTATGAATATAAAAAAAATAATATTAAAATGATCACCTTTATAAACTTTGACATAAATGCACATTACGAGCCTTTGTTGAGTGTAATTCTGTTTTTCTTTAGATATAAAACACAGAAACACATTCAGATAAAAGACAAAAAATATTTCTAATGAAACATTAACATCTCATTGTATCATTACACATTGTGAAAATGGTTTTTACAGTTCTCTGAATAATGCTGCTTTTATTACATGTGCTGCCTGCACTCCTGCTGTTTGAAGACCAGGACACAGCATGTCCCGGTCTTCTCTTTTAATCTGCATGTCAGCAGGTATTTTATAGATTACAAATCTACAAATTTCAAATCTTTGCCATAGATGAAAATAGCCCAGTGAAACAAATGATGTATCTTCTTCAGCATTATACAGCAGGAAGGTTTGGGCTGTTAAATAAATAATAAAAACATGTTTTATTAATGTTTAAATTTTATTATTTTATTATCCATTACATCAACACTCATTACCTCCAAAAAAACGACCCCTCCATCTGCATTTCTCTACATTTAGTAAACATCAGGCCTCTGGCTGCCTTCACTTCATACACCGTCACTCACTCTGCACAGTTTTAACACAGTCCTCTGTATCCACTCATACTGCTCCTATTTTCAGTACATTGTTGTCATGAGGTTATATACCGTGTTATGCATTTTTGCAACGAGCAGTGGATTTAGGCCACAGACATTACGCATACAGGCCCGAGCTGCACCGTGCGACTCTGCGGCCGATAGATGTCGCTGTTTAGCTCTAATGAGCGGAGCTGATTCTTTGCAGGCCTCACTGAGGCCCGCAGACAGGAGACTGCGCATTCAGTCTGATGCAAATGCACGTCTGGGACTTTATTAATGTGGACAAAGCTTACCGAAGAATATTCAATTGACCATCTGATCATCTGCAGCTAAAGTATGTGACCCAGAGAATAAAATAAAGCCTATATGAAATTAATCATTCAGCATTGTTGCAATGGATTGTTTGACACCTGACACATACAATTGTATTTTGCAGTATGGTATTACAATAATAATAATAATAATAATATTTTTTCACTCCCTTGAAAATGTAATATAATATTTTACATCAAACAACTTTCTTAGCTTCTGAGTGATTGAAATATTTTTTCCTTGTTTTTTGTTTGTTTTATTGTACACTGCTCACTAAATTCTGACCTCTTACATGGCCTACAAAAAAAGAAAAGATGAAATGTGTACTGTCGTCTCCAAAATACAGAGCAGGTCTTAAAGTTATCCTTCAGTAAAAAGAGCAGATGTTGAGCTGTAGCGTAACACACATCAGTCTTTGACCTCTTCGCGTTATAAGCCGTTGAGTCCGCACACATATACACACACATACACACACACGTATTGGATGACACATTTGGAATAATCTATCACGGCGCCTGACGTCAGCACGCAAACAATCACGTTCATCGCTCGTTTTGTATCACTCAGCGTTGACTCTCCTCTGTACACATCTGCAGTGTGAATTTGTGCGTTTACAGACCGAAATCAGCTGTTTTTCTGCTAAAATGCGGACGTTTGGCACATGTGTGTCCTCTATCACGCACACAGAGAGAGAGAGAGAGAGAGAGAGAGAGAGAAGAGACGTCGCACCACGTAAAGCAACGTGACCCACGGGAGCTCCGGGGAAGCATCATCTTCTCCTGGCACAGCTAAGGCTGCGGTAACAGCATCACACACACGGCTGCTCTGCTTCGGTCGTTTCTCTTTGCATTTGTCCCGCAGTCGACCTACAGCCGTATGGAGACTCGAAGGTCTGGACCTGCAGCCCTCACTGCTGTTTCATGGCTCGGTGTTTCCGCAAGACGTGGGGACAGGTGCCTCAGCCAAGCGAAGGCGCAGGTGTGGGGATCACTCATTCGAAGGGTTTCTCCTTCCGGCTCCACTGCTCAAAACTGATTTCTGTCCAGTGCCATCAGGACTTTGTCTGTGCAGCTGACTTTGAGGGTGGATGAGGAGGCATCTTCTCTCTGCCACAAACCGAGGTTTCCCTCCCCTTGGACGGCTGCATGTGTTGCCCAGAGGTCCTTTCTGGTCCCTACCTCCGCCCCTCTCTGGCTCTGCCCCCGCACAGCCACAGAGGTTGCAGGGTGCGTGGTGCTCACTATCAAATGCTGTGGTTGGAACTAAAAGGGGGGAGAGAGCCAGGACAATGGAGTTCACAATGGTCACTGAAGAATGTTTGGGTTTCTGTACACGTCGTGCACAGCAGCCGGTACGTGTGTGTGTGTGTGTGTGTGTGTGTGTGTAAGCGCGCGTGTGTGTGAGGGTGTGAGTGATAGAGCGAGGGAGGGAGAGAGAGGGAAAGAGAGGTGGACCAGGGGCGCAGCAGCTCCGCGCATTCTGTCATTGGAGGCTGGTGAGGAGGTGTTGGGAAGCAGGATGCTGGTAGCACGTCTTGGCCTTGCTGGTCGCTGAAGCAAAAGTAATGACAGTGTGTGTGTGTGTGTTTTAAAACACCACTGTGGGCTAGAGCAACTCATTGTGCAGGTTTAACTCTCAGACAGTCAAGGCTTTCTCCCTGGAACTGCTAGAAACTTAAAATGCGGATGGACTTGAACCGGAGATGTGGGATTTACTCAATTTATGGCCTGTAAGTACTTTTTATATGTATATATTGTGATTTTCTTCTAGCCCTAAATAATAATATCCTAATACTACTAATAATAATGATAATATAATAATCATAATAATACAGTAGGGGATGTAAAAAAATCTAACTTTAAATAAAAGTTGTATTAGTGCTTAAAATTGTCTATTATGTTGGACTCTAGACTGATGAGTGGCAGCCGGTTGCTCCGTCCCATGTTAGCGGGAGTATCCATTGAGCGAAGATGAGGCGGGCTGAGTGGCCCCAGAGCTGGCGTTTATAAAGCAAACAGTTGTGTGATTGTTAGCAGAGCCTGGGAAAATGTCCCCTTGGCTGGGAGGTGGAGGGACTTGACGCCAGAGCCTCTTGTTAAGAAGACTAGTGTGCTCCCAGACAGCATTGTGATGCTAATGAGCACCAGCACGTTGTTGAACTTGATGTTGACTTTTTTCTTTCTTTCTTTCTTGCTTTCTTTCTATGGGCGTTTTTTCTTTTCTTTTCTTTTTTTTATTCTTGGTCACTTTGTTTGTGGGAAAATCTTCTCTGGAGCTACAGTGTGAAATTAATTAATCAGGCCTCTGCAGCTGACCACAATAGAGACCTACCCAATTCTAGGAAAAGTCACATTTATTCATTTTTAAACAGGGACAGTTACAGAACTCACGCTTTAAATGAGGAGTTTTTTTTCTCTCACAACAGCTTTAATTATGTCTAAATTCAAACGATAAAAATCTGATGTGGCTACAATTGAAATATGAAATATTAAGGTGCGTGAGTCAGTCTAAATATTTATATAAAATAAAAATAAATCATAAGTAGAACCTTTCTTTCTTTCTTTCTTTCTTTCTTTCTTTCTTTCTTTCTTTCTTTCTTTCTTTCTTTCTTTCTTTCTTTCTTTCTTTCAGTGCAACAGGTGTAGGCCTAAATTAAACTGCCATTTTACTGGACTATAGCTGTAGCAGTAGTAGTATCTCCTACATTTATTTGTAAATCAAACATATAATTTCTCGTGTCATATTAAATTTAAACAGTGTGGCGTGTAATTTTAATGTTGAACTGTATAATTTAATGTCATTGAGCTTCTATATGTCCACAGTGTTTCTAAATTTAAACCTAATCTCCACATATGATTATTATCTTCACGTGCACGGCTGTAAATTTAATATTTAAATAGAATTTTAGACATTATTTGTGATATTTTTTCTTCCCTATAAATGGGAAAAAAATCAGTTGCCTTTGATGCTGGAAGTCTTGTTTAACAGATTTATATTTTTATGAATACTATTATTTATTTCAGTCTCCTAGAAAAAATCTTTTTAATCATACTACACTGTGACTTCTTAGCTTGAATTTAAAATGTTTTTTCCTGCAATTATACAAATGTTCTCTCAGTTTTTTTCTAAGATAAATTCATGTAGTGCTTCAGATTAAAACTAGACTACTTTATCTTTTTTTTCTTTTGACCCTTTTAGTTGTAGCAGCAGCGCTGCATGTAAATTACTTCCAGTCGTTTCAGCACCAAGGACAGAGGCTGTACTTTTTAAATAGATGTGCTGAATTCACTGGCTGCAGTTTCATTTTTAATATATTATAACTAAAACACTTTACTTTACTTAATGGAACTTTTTTCTTTAAATTTGTTTTTTATTTTTTGTCTCTTGATGCGACGCACACAGCGTGAATCCTGTGTGAGTACAGCACAGTGTACAGACTGTAAGAGCAGATAGATGATTCATTATTATTTTAATACGGATCAGCAAAGAAATGATACCAAACTGATGCTGATAGAATAGAATAGAATAGAATAGAATAGAATAGAATAGCACTCATCAGATGGGTGGTGATGGTTGTCTCTCGGCACCTTACTGTACCTTGTGCCTGACCGGATATGACGCTGTCAGGGGGCGTTTTCAGATGAATGAACCTGAGGCTGATGAAATAGAATAAGTCAATCAGCATTAATGTACAGTATCATCCTTACACACACACACACACACACCACACACACACTTTGACATTACCTTTGGCCTGATAGCTTATAACGCTCTGTCAATCTTTGTTATTTTTTACATTTAGAGATCAAAATAATACAAACAATCCTTTTAAATATTTATGATTTATGAACTCAGTGAAGTCAGTCAGAACAATTGATATTGCCCTACATTAGATTATGTTTTAATGAAATTTAGTATGCCATCATCTTTTATTAACACTTCTATTTTATTTGGTATAATTTTGAATTTGTGGAGAACGGGCTTTTCATCTGCTTGTGTTTTGAGTTACTGTTATAAAAGTGTTCTAAAATATTATATATATAACTGTATATAATATATCATACTGGAGTACAGGGAGCTGTAGCTAAAATCTCACACATGATTCAAAAGGCTTTTTCTTAAATCTTCTTTTCAGACGACGTTTCTGATTCAAATTCAGAAATGTAGATGTTTTATAGTTCACACACACACACACACACACCGTCTATAGACGGTTGTTATTTTAACAACACGCTGCAAATTCAAATTTTAATTTTAATTTTATTGAACAAGTGCATCTAAAAAACGAGCTAACACAAGACAGGCTGCCCCTGAGAGAGCAGAGCAGGCTGCAGGTTTGTTCCAAGTTTAACCTTCAGTGATGTTTTATTCTCTGATTAGACCCGCAGAAGATAATCTACTTAAAGGGCTAATAAAGAACAGAAATCTGAGAGTTTTGAAGGCTCGTTTTGACCCCTGCATGAAAAATGTATGTATGTATGAAATATAAAAATATAAAAAATGTAAAATAAATAGGCCTAAATCCATCTTAAAAAGAACTAATTCAGATAATCATTATGTAGCTGATGCTAACTCCGCCTCTCCGTCACCTGCAGGTTGTTCTTTAGACGCGGTTACTGTGTGTTTCTTTATTGGAACAAACTTTCTGTTCTAATTCACGCAGGCAGGGTGTGGCTGGAAGATGAATGCTTTACTGTCAGCACATACATGATCAGCTGTGTGACATATTGCTCTGAGTCAGGTGGTTGTGTTGCACATTGCTCAAATCAGTGTATTCTGTATGTACAGTGACATTGTGTGTTTTAGGGAGTGAGGCACAGTTCAGGGCCTGTAGGTGGGTCTTTCCTAGTGGAGGAGACCCTGTTTCTGAGTGGGGGGTCCTCACACCTCACAATAAGACCCAACGACCACAGGCTGTTTACGACACTGTAAATCTTTGCCTTGGATTCTTTCTCCATAACCCGTGTCCATTTTGCGCACACATCCTCCCTGTCGCTCGCCCACATGTGTGTGCCAATGAGCTTGCCTAATTCTGTGGACGCCGCGCGTCTCCCTTGGCAGTCTGACCCCGAGGCCCCCCAGGCCGGTCCTCCGCCTCCTGCAGCCCACATCTGACACTCTGATAGCCGGCGCGCTTTCTCCTCTCCTCACTCTCATTTTGTCGTCCTCGGTCTTTGTTGCTGCTTTTTTGAGAGCTTGCAAAGGACGTTATTTCTCGTTTATTCCCCATAAGACGCACAGGCACACTTTGGCGGTCTGTGTAAAATTGGCTTTGTCTTCAAGAAGTGCCGGAATCCCACATGGTCGAGGACACGCAGAGAGAAGCTTCCACCTGAACTGGAAGAATATATCTGCTGCATAGCTCCAGCCTGGTGGATGATATCATTTTTTTTCTTATCGCATAACGAAAAACGCAAATGCATTTTGAAACAGACTGAATCCGTGAGTACTCTGCGTGCTTATTCTCATTATAAACACTGTTAGAGCACATTTTCAGACACATTTCAGCGAAATATTGTAGTTAAACAGGCTGCACTAATTTCCGATACATTTCTCTGTCATCAACAGCACTATACGTTTACCAGTGCCAAATATTGGCACACTATGATTTATGGCTCTGCTTTTGCAGTACTGTACAGTTCAGAATTATCATTAGACTTTTCCTTGAATACACCCATAACCACTTTTTGGTAGCTGATTGCAAAGTTGGTGCTTCTTCATCTTGGCAGCATGTCACTAACTAATCCAGCAGTAACATCCAATGAGGCAGGAGCTGCACCACTATCATGCTGCTGACATTTAACTGGAAGCCCCCTTTACTGTGGGTTATACAGGCCTTTGGTAGTTTGTCATGCTTTCAAACAATTCATGGATTAATTCACTCAACGCGGAAACTATGCTCTCTGGTCTGAAATGGGTCGATGTGAGCTGGCATTTAAAACAACAATAAGCTGGATGTTGGTGTGCTGTGTTGTGTTGTGTCTTATCTCAGCTTATGAGTTGTGTTATCACTATACAGGAGATCAGGCGGGACATTGTGTGGTGTTATTAGTAGGTAAATGCATGTAATATTAGGACAATGTGGGACATGGAGGACAGAGTTTTTCTGTCACGCGTCTTCATGGATGACAGGTGGATGTGTCATCATCCTCCTGCAGCTGGATGACTTCACCCTGCAGATGTGGGAGGAAGTTAGAGTGCGCTTCTGAAGAATATAGATGATGAATAGTCACTATTATCAAGGTGGAGCTGAGCTTGGTTTAAGCTGGAGCTGATGGTTGGTACATGCCCTCCTTCCTCGTTGCCCACACTTCTGGACTATGGCAAAGCAGCCTGTTAGTGAAGCCTTATGCGTAAAAGCAATAATAAAATAAAATAAAAACCTTGGCTGTACCTGCATGTGCATACGCGGAGATATGTGTATATTAGAGACACACGGAGGGACAGGGAGAGACGAAGAAGAAGAAGAAGAAGGAGAGGGAGGGAGAGAGAGAGAGAGAGAGAGAGAGAGAGGCGTGCGCATGCAGGCGGAATGCAATGGCTCCATGTGACCACAACACAAGCAGCTCCGGCGGCGGCCCCTTTAAGAGACGTGGGTTAGTTTTTCTCTTTGGTTATCTAGCTGTATGAGTTTATGTAATATCATAAAGCTAGAGAACCGAATGTATAAACTAATTCTGCAGTCGTCACGGCGGAGCGAGCCGGAACCGGACCGACGACGGAGGGGGGCTGCCGGAGCGGATGGATGGATGCAGCCTGCACGGAGTACCAGAAGCCCACGGCAGCGTCTTCGCATCGCACCGAGAAACGCCTCCCGCTCCTTTGGATGTATACGGTGGTATAGAGAGGAACGCGGCAGCCTCCAAAAAAACCGATGCATGGCGCTATATTTCATTCACGAGGGACGTGTGGAGTGACAGCAGTTAGCGATCATAGACAGGCTCCATTCATAGAGTGATGATGATGATGAGGAGGAGGAGGAGGATGAGGAGGGCGACTCAGCAGTGGTGCTTTTTGGTGCTTATTGGAACACAGCCAGTTAGTCTCCACCTTTGAAGTGATGATTTAGTTGCTTTACTGTTCGTTGTATAGTTACTTAAATGCCGATAAGGGACGAGGTGTGATGAACAGGAGCTGTAGCTGGTAGAGGCACCTGATTGGAGGACTCCAGGGAGTCACGTGTTCCACCAGTGTATAGCCCCCCATGTCCCCTTGCTGCTGGCCTGCCCATGTACTAATATGTAAAATGGTTTTAACAATCAGAACAGTATGACTCTTGATCCTGTTAGCAGGCTGTTGTGTTCTGCAAATGCATGTTTGAAGGTAGGAGCATCACTGTACCACATCACATGAAGTAGTATATTCAGTATACTGTGCTGCAGTTGGTTGTGGTGGCAGATAATCCTGTCAGGTGTGTTCAGAATATTTGTGATGCGGGTCATTGGAGGTACTGTCTTTGTCACAGGTTATAAAGTGCAGAGGGAAACAGTGTTGTGATTCAGTAGGTGTTTGTCAAAGGGATCATCTTACATCCCTGGATTTAGCTTGATTGATGTCTTTATTAACAGCCAGAAGAGGATGCCTGTGGCCCATTAGGGAAGCAACACATGCTGTATGCACACAAAGACACTTCTCTGATGATCAGTGTTCACAGATGGAGTTTATTAGCTCACAGGATAAAAGCAAGTTGCAACCATTAATTCATAACTGAATGGCCACAGCACCCTGACTGATGTAAAGGCAGCAGAGGTGTTGGAGGCAGTATGAGTGGTGGAATCTCAGGGTCAGCTGGGTTTGTCCTGCAGATCCGTCTGTTTGTTTTTTTTTCTTCTTCTTGCCTGTTTTTTTATGCTGTTTGTGCTGCACATCATCTGTTCTTTCTCCACTCCATCCGAGTCAGAGAGGAGCTGCCTGAGTGATAGTCTGTAGTGGAGCCTGTTGAATTTTAAACAACCCAGGTCTGTGCTAGCTGCTAAAGCTGTAGCTGCTGGTGACTCTGCACTGTGGAGAGTGTGTAGCAGCGGTACAGAGCCTGGTGCTACTGTTAGTAGGCCCTTGGCTTATACTGCGTCACAGAAAGCAGGGCAGGTGTTAGCAAAGGACCAAGCTAGAAAATAGCTGTGCTTTCCCAGAGAGCTGTGCTGTAGTGCTGCCATACTATTATATGTGGGGACTTACTTAGAGCTGTCTGTAGTAATATATTTGGTAGTTTAATAGAGATAGTAAGCATACATACATTTTAATGTGTGCTCATTTAAATCTATACACATTGCATAAACCTCCTATATGCGCACAATACTTAATTTCAGGTCGATACATGTGTCAAAAGTTTCTCTCCTATCCCTTTGATTACAATTTTAAGCTAAGACGTTCATACTACAGCGTGACCCGTCGACTGTGTTCATGCTAGCAGCACCACCCTCCCAGTTGCAGCAGGAGAAATTAATGCATTGCTGAGGGGTAATAAATGGAGGATGTGGGGAGAGGCCTTTGAGATTGAAATGCAGTCTGGTGAGTGACTGAGAGGCAGGCTAGACGCCGGTTTTCCCACATTAATATGTGTCTGTCTGGGCCCTCTCCACCATCAGGAGGAGGCCCTCAAATGCCAGATGGAGCCCAGTCTAGCCTACGTCTAGATTACAAGCACCTGCCATAAGGCTGCATTAAACTTTCCATTGTCTCTGTGATTTCTCCACTGGATGATGGTGACGTTAACACACAAAGTGAAGACAGGCAATGCAGATAGAGTGGATGTGCTTATGCATGCGTGCATGCTACTCCTGCAGGAGAATAAATATGTTAGTGTGTCCCTGCATCTGTTTCTCTGCACTGTAGTGATAATATTTTCACTTCAAGCACAGAGTGTTGCATCAGCGCGACTTGCGTGTTGACAAAGATGTTCGGACAAAGCACTGTCCTATACACAACAGAGCCATTGTTTTATGTTTACAGCCCTGCCGCCTTTCCCAGCTACCACCCTATAGATGTTATCTTGTTTGTGTCAGACTTGGCCACTAGATTGCAGAGCTGTGTGTATAAGCGCCCGTGTGCATGTTTCTGTACATTTGTACATGCACTCTCATGCATGTGCTTATGTGTGTGGTGCTGCTGCCCTGTCGTTACTGCAGCCTTAGTGCTTCATTTTTAGTGTCTACAGAGTACAATAAACATGACAGGATGCTGTGAATTACAGAACAGTGTTTGGAATCATGCTGCACAGCTTTGTGTGTGCGGCTTGTAATTCAATTCTGTCTTCATGGAGAAAATTTCACAATTTTTAATGTGGAGTAGGCTACTTTTTGGAGAGCATTTCCCTCTGTAACTGCCAAGGAAAATAATAATAACTATTATTATATTTAATTTTAATAATTATTTTTATTATTATTATTTTTCCCAAAAATCGCACTTTGTAGTCTTTTCGATTCTATATTGTCTGAATCTATATTCCAGTGTTATCAGCTTTCTATTATCATTTTGCCTTGAATTGGAATGGCCTATATAAACCTTTTTTCTGAACTTATGAATTCTGGGTTTGGTAGCCTAGCAACAGCCTCTGACCCATGCAAGGGAAAGAGGAAAAAAAATTGAAAGGCTGACATGCAGGCTTAAAACCCGCAAAGGACGTCAGATTTCAGTGGATGTAATCTTTGAGTATTTTGTGTAATCGCTTGTGAAGTGTGTTTTTTTCCAGAGTGTGTGTGTTGAAGAGATTGGTAGTGCTATGGATTTACTACAGCTCCAACAGGAAATAATAAAACTTTTCACATGATTGTAAAAAGATTTTAGAAATATATTTCAATATTTGTTGTAGGTCTGCTATTTTGCTAATTCTGTTAATTGTCATTAATTATAGTTAATTAGGATTTTTATTTTTCTTAGATTTTGAAATTTTTCCTCCAAAAAGATTAAAAAAAAATCTTAATTGTTGTAAAAACGTTTCTTTCTGTAATATAGATTCCCAGATAATATGCCAAAAACATATATTTAACCTTTACTTTTCATAAAGCTCAAAACTAAATTTTGATAATTGTGATTTATTTTGTTTTACTTCCATAATTCCATCTATTATAATAGTAATAATTACACTGCAATAATTTTAATCAGCATTAAACACCTTAAACATTTCAGCCTGTGGGAATCACATTATGTATTATGACCATGACCTGCTGCAGGACTGGGCCCTCTCTCAACTTTCAACTGCTTTATGTCTTTGCAGGAGTTAACATGCAGTCAGACAGAGGCACACAGCCCATCTGCAGGCCTGTCTGCGGGACGTTGGGTCAGAGGAGAGCAGAGGTCACAGTGAGGCTCCATCACCCCAGACTCACAGGTGAGACACACTCCAGCTGCTCTATGTTAATGACATGTTGTTGTAAACACACTTGAACTTGAACTAGTTTTGCACCACTTCCAAGTGTTTTAAAAATCTGAGCGTGTATCAAATTAAATCTTGACGTGCAGTTTATCTCTTCATACGTGAGGAGTGCCTCTCATTCTTTACGTGCACACTTTTTTGTTTGCTCTCTGCTCTCCGTCAGCTGGCCTCTCCCCCACTGCTGTTTAACATCTGATCCAATTTGTTAGATTTTTCGGTTTTAGCAAAAAAGAGAGGGCGGCCACGTGTATAATCTATATTTTAATTCCATTGTCCATGCTTTTTATCCCTTTAAAGATACATGGGTAGAGGGGCCATGGGCTGTTGTGTTTAAGGTGTGCTCATGTGGAAAGACTACCAGGGTGGCGAAGTCCTTCACTTCACTAATTCCCTCTGTTCTCCCCTCCATTTCTCACTTTTCTGTCCTCTGGCCTCTGTCCATGCCTCCAACACTCACATTCACCTTCCTTTTTTTCTCTTTTGGTTGTTTTATTTTGTGGAAAAAGTTTCACTTCAGCACCTCTGTGAACTTCTCTGCAGCTCTTTAGTAACACTTTAAATATTTTTCTACATTCTGAAGACACAAGTTCTGGCTTCGGCTAATTTTTCCTAAATATTATGATAGCAAAGCGACATCTTTGATTGTTTATTATATGTATTAGACCTAAGCTGCCCTATCTAAGACGTTTAGCTTCAGTTACTAGTTACTCTGCTGCTGTTGTGTGTATAATATTGAAGATGATGGAAGGCAGCAAACAGAAGTAGGTGAGTCACTCACTTTTCTCTCAGCTTCCTTCTCAGTGTTGAGTGACACGACTTAAGATTATACTTTCGCGATCCGAACAGCTGCGATAGCGGGCCATCAAGGCCGAGAACACCGCTCCGCTCGTGCATGTTCAAACTCCTGCGGAGAACAAAGTAGATGGAGTGATGGAGGCAACATTGGAAGGGAGATGAAGCCCCATCCGCAGAGATTGAGGGCCGTCATCGGGGGAGAAACAGAAGAAGTGATTTTTTTTTATTTCCCTCCAGGGTTAGTGGAGTGTTCTGTGACATTGGCCTAGTTCTATATCAGCATGCCCCCCCAGAGAAGAGGTTGCATTTGAGAATCAGACAAGGGAAGATCAGAGGAGATTTCACAGCCTGTGGCTATCCTCCTCCATAGTGTTCGACCACCTCTTAAACCTCCTTCGCTTTGCTTCAACTCGATGAAGGCTGCCGGTCTACTTAGTCAATATCATATCCACAAACTAGATAAATCAATGCAAACAAGCTTTGGTTGGACATGAGCTTTAGAAGTGGAGGCATAGCTACAGGCTAAATTTGACGCAGAGATGCATCAATCCAGAAGTGACACTCTTCACATCCTCTTTGTATTCATAACTGCAATTAAGAGCTAGCATGCACAGGTCTGTGTGTTACCCTTACAGGACCTGAGTACAGTTTGTGCATTTGTTCCTATAGGACGTGCCAACTGGAGGATGTGTGATTTCACACACAGCAGTGTTGCTTCCACAGCTGAGCACTCTCATGTATATGGAAAGACTTGAAAAGAGGGAGGCAGTAATCCGCTCATTTACAGTACCTCAGATCCGGTCTGCCATCTCCCTCTCTGTCTCTTTCTCTCTCAAACACACATACCTCAGTGTACCGTATCTCCTCCATCCCTCCCTCCCTCCCTCATCCACCGACCCCTCCTCTTCCATCCCCATTCGGGCTCATCTTGCCATCACCTCTCCAGCTCCGCCACCCCAGAGAAACCAATTCAGACTGCTGCTCCACACCGTCATGGCATGTTGGCCAAGGGAGATGGAGTCCTTTCAGGTTTTCGGCTACAACCTCCCTCCCTCCCTCCTTCCCCCCTCTTCGCTGCCCCCTTCACTGCTTCTCAACATTTCCTCAACACGCCTGGTGTAACAGCAGGGTAGCTAGACAGCCCGATAGGACTGCTCCTGAGAATCTGTTGGAGTTATTCTCCACATTATGTGACCTTTTAAAGTTTCTACAAAATTGCATGTGGGTGTGTGTTTTATGATTCCGCTCTGAACCCCTTGTTGCATGGTTATGCTGTCAAATTAAACGCGAGTGTCTGAAACAAATGAAGCCTGCATTATCTGTTTAAACAGAATGATTGTGAGGTTTACCAGTAATAGGTTATCTTTAATGGCAAAACCAAACACCCACCGCCCACCCATGGCTTCTTAAAGTTAGCAATCTGCTTTTAACAGCCTGCTGTTTGCTGGGAATTTTTTTCCAGGCTTTTTAGATTTGTATGCATAAACTGCTCTGCTTGGCTGTTCTTAAAAGTTGATTTAAATTATACCCTCTGCATTATGCGGCTTGATAGGAAATAAATCTCTTCAAATGAATACACTGGATGGAGGGAGGTGGTGAAAGGGGCCAAATGTGTGCATGTGTGTGTGTGATAGAGCACGCACAAGAATAGTGTGGTACCGTATGTTAACATAAATTAAAGTTTATGCGCAGGGGGGCTCAGAGAAGAAAAGAGAAAGGAGAATGTGAGAACGAGAAAAATAGAATTGAGTTTGAAGAACAAAAAAAAACAAATTTAGAAAGTAGAATAAACTCAAAAGGAAGAAGCACGAGAGATTTAGCAGCAGTTATGTTGAGTTTTAGGTGTGCGGCGTATCCAACAAGCACATAAGAAATGAAGTTAGCTACTTTGCATTGGTATTTGTTTTTCTTTGCCTCCTTAAAGCACAGAGGCCTCTGGCATCTCAATGCACGCGGGCTGAATGGTGGCGGTATTAAAGATCGGTGGTGGCTGCGAGGGTGGGGTGCAGCAGGGTGACGAGCAGAGCGCAGGAGGGGAGGGACAGGGGTCCACTGAAAGGCAGCAGGCTGCAGAGTGAATGGGGAAAAGGGGAAGGGGAGGTGGGGGCATTAGCGGCGGAGGCAGGTTGGGGGTGGTGGGGTGACGGCTGGGGCCTCCATTGGTTCAATGCAACGGCCGAAGCAGCTGTGAAAAGAGGTCTCCCCTTTTTCCCACGCCCAGTACGACGCAGAAACCCTGCTTCAGCCTGCCAGGGTCAAGTCACATTTCTAATATATACACTGGGCCTGTGGACTCTCACAATGCATAGGCACAGCTCATTTATTTTATGTATGCACACAGACAGACACACACTTGTGTGCACACACAGCCTCTCAGACAGAGGCAGAGGTGGGGGCCGCTCAACACAGCATTATGATACTGATTTCTATCCAATTGGCACCATTGTTTCATTTTGGATAACAAGCTGCAAGTACATTCATTCTCTCTCTCTCTCTCTCACACACACACACACACACACAGACACACACTTGCAGATTTCACCATGACACTTCTCTGCAATTTGAGTTATGGAATTTTAAAAAAAGTGAAAGGAAGATCTCCTAAAAAACATCAAAATGAGTCAAATTTCAGATTAAAAAAAAATAGTTCCTCCGTCTTGTAGTAGTCCATCCATCTTCACCTTATACACCCATAACTGTGTAATAATGCCCACTGTCCACCACTTTCCACCCCCTTTCTCCTCCTCACACATTTATGTCTCAGCCCCCATTTACAAACTATAATCATATTCCAAGGAGGGGGATGTAAACGCTTTGTCCTGACAGCACCCCCCATCTCCTCCAACCCTCCACCACCACCCCAGTGCCAGATGCCCTGCTGTATTGTGTGGGTGCTGTCAGGGACAGACAGACAGGCAACCCCCTTCGTCTTCGTCTTCTTCTTCTTCTCCTTCTCCTTCTCCTTCTCTCTGTCTGTCTGTCTGTCTCTCTTGCACCATGATGTCACCCTTCTCGTCTGTCTGTCGGGACCTCAACAGGAACTTCAATGTGGGAAGGAAAAGCAGTGAGGACTGGGGGTGAGGGGTGAGGGGGAGTTGATGTGTTGGGAAGACAGTGTCTGGCCTGAGAGGTCAGCGAGTGGACTTGAGCATGAAGCAACTGTGTGTGTGTGTGTTTTGGTGTAGTTGAGGGTGGGGGTCCACTCTCCTAGCAACTCTAAAGTGGAATTTAGATGAGTCTGTGTCTGCAGTCACAACTCCCTGGTTAGTCTGACAAAGAGTGTGAACACAGAGGAGGAGGAAGAGAAAGCACCTTTTAAAAAATAGCACCTTTTTGCTCACTATAGGTAAAGTGTGTAACAGTTTAATGCACCTTGTGATATTATAAGTTCACACATAACACTTCTTACATTGGTTGTATCCTAATTTGTATTGTTAATATGGGAGGGAAGGGCAAAAACTCAGACTGGATACTGGACCTATTCCAGGATTACTTCCTGCAGGCATTTTATCAATATTTAAAAATACTTTTGCTTCAGATCATTAGGGAATTCAAAATCTAGTATACAAATATTTGTATTTTGTTGCTGGACATAAGCAGTTTTAGGCTTCATTTATAAGCTCATTGTTGGAGCCTGGAGTTCTCAAACAGGATTTCATATTGTGTTACAAAATTGTAACTTGTAAACTCAACTTTCCCCTTGTAGCAGATGAATGTGAAAACACATCTCCTATAACAGCAGAGTGATGTTTGAGTGGAATGTCATTTTAAATGTAGCTGTTTATCCACGTCCTTTCATACACACCTGCCACAGTTTTAGTTTTTTTATGTCAAAAATATTGTGAAAAATGTTCATGCCTTTTTTTAATGCACACTTTATAGTTTTTTTTAAATGCATTACTGTCAATCTAAATAATGAGGCTGTTTTTTGACTTTAAGAAGATTTCCATCTGACTGCAGTAATGTGTTGTTTACAGCCCACCAGCAAACAGAAAACAAGCACCTTTTTCAACTGGTAAACATAGGACACAGACACATGCCGTTGTCATTCACCCTCTCTATTTGGACTCCAGCTTTTGTATTTCCTCCATCTCTTTGCTCTTTCCAACTCTTGCTTTAATACATCCACCCTCTGTTTCTTTTTCCTCCTCCTCTCTCTCTCTCTCTCTCCTTCTCTGTGGCTGTGTGAAGAGGTGATAGCAATGGGAGACAGTGAGGAAGACTCACTTAATTAGCTGGACGAGAAGATGCATTGTGGCAATTACCGAGCACAAAGGGAGGGGAAGGTATGGCTCTGTAATGTGCTGCTGTGTGTATTTGCCTCTAGCCTGGAGTGCAGGCAGGCCTTTATAGGGGAGAGTGAAAGCAGTAACAATGGAAGACAGGATGTACTCCACATGTAGAGCCATTTTCAGGCCTTTTACAAACAGGGACAATAGTGGCTGCAGTCTCTTAAAGGCTAGAAATGTAGAAAGTGTATGCTCTCTCTATGGGTGGATTATGCAGCTAGTCTAATACCTTTCCAGGTACAGTTCTGTGCATTGTTGATACCACTTTGATGCTAACAGAAATGTCTGTAAAAATGCTTTAAAAAAAATTAGGCGTGCAAATTAAAAATATGTCTACTCGTTTCAAAAGTATGGACCCAGAGAAAATCGCATTATCACAAAGCCCCGCCCCATGTGAGGATCGTCCAATCATTGCTCAGTAAGATACAGGAACAGCTGACATATGTTTGTATTTGTTGTGTTGAAGCTGACTGTCCACGAGAACTGTAAGTAAATCTATAAATAACTAATTTCTCAGTCTGTGAATATAGCTTTTATAGTGCTAACATTAGCTTAACCAGCCACAACTGGCTAGCTGCCTGTAACTGAGGAAATCTCCCAGAAATGGTTGTATAGATAATATTTTAGTTAGAATTAGCATGTGTTAGCTTCAAATAAAAAACCTGCTGTTGTTTACGTTTATAGTTTGTAAAGTGCTTAAGAATTTTGAGAGGTAAATCTGCCACAGTTGTAATTGCTGTGTGAGCTGTGTGGCTTTGCTAGCAGTGGATTCACTACTACATTAACTCACTGATATAGAAGGGGGAGAACTTTTAGAAACAGCTGCTATGATGCAATGTCGTGAAAATTGTCTCAAGTCAGTTTTTTATGCTCCTCTGGCAGTTTTGTTTTGTCAAATTAACAGTTTATTCTGCAAAGGATGATGACACTGACCCTGGCAACCTAAAAGCTGTTCTCATTAACTCATCTGTATCTTATTTTTTAGTATACTAATAACTTTTTGACCTCATTTTGTAACTCACAATGACCTAAGGCTTAATTTCCTCTCATTTCTGTTCCTGGTTGTCCTGTGGCTGTGTACCAAACTGGACAGGCTACTTTCTATTTCTGACTTGCTGTGAGTGGGCCGCTGCGTGGTGCCATTGCATGATTTGTGTGTGTGTGTGTGTGTGTGTGTGCAGAGTTAGGTCTAGCAAAGAGCATCCTCCTCTAGTGGAGTGGCCTGAGGGGATTTCTTTCATGAAGTCAGATAACATCCAGGCGACCCCCTCTTCCCTTTTTTATAAGAGTTCTTTAACCTTGATAAATGAAGTAGAGGCGGGAAGGGAGTGAGGGAGGGAGGCAAAAAAGTTGTGGGCTGTGTTAGGGGGGTGTGAGGCTGTGATGGAGGGAGGAGAGATAGAGAGAGAAAGAGGGAGAGACACCAACTCCCCGGCCGGCTTGCTCTCAGGATCAATAATGTTCGGAGAGCTGCTGAGCACTCCTGTCTGGCAGCTCTACCATAGGGGATGGAAGGAATGGAGGGAGAGGGGGGAGGATGGGAGGGAAAGGAAGAAAAGAAGTGTTGAGAAAGCCTCTCTATATGCTTCTTGTCATCCTTTTTTGTGAAGAGGGGGAATTGAGGCAGACGGTGATGTAAAGATGGACAGATGGAGAGAAACATAGATGTAGAGTGGAGGGGAGCAAAGACCAACACACCTATCCGGGTGAACCGTGCCACCCACCCACCTGTCTGCCAAGAAAATACACACTTATACACACTCACACACACACTGAGGTCTCCTTTTTACGGAGCCACAAGGTTACAGTGTGTCGATACAAACGCGCACAGCCCTCCGACAAATGGGATTTGGCATGTTCAATCAGCACTGCTGCCAAATCCCTGTTGTTAAGTGTTGCAGAGCCATATCTGTCTGCAGTGGGTCTGAGCTATGCTACCTGGGCCCGCTAACTGTCCCCTAAATATCCTCTATTAAAGTCCTCAGTAATAGAATTATCTGCTGTATTTGTCACTGAATTTGAATGGACGTGTGTGCTGTGGCATAAATAGCAAACACAGAAGGAGTTGTCACATTGTGCAGCTGCTGCTATCACAACAAAAGCCTTCAGTGACTTCTCTACCAGTGCCTCTGGGTCACGGACACCTGGGCTCTTTCCCTCTTTTCTTTCTTCCTCTTCGACTTGATTTCCTTGCTTGAGTTTAAGTCGCCAGTCTCCCTCCTCTGGCCATCTCTCCTGGCCCTTTTCCTGTCCTCTGTTAGACCTGATCCTTTCATCTTCTCTCCCCTAATCCTGTGCTAGAGAGGCCTTCTCTTCACCCCTCCTCTGCTTCCCATTGCTCTCTTTTTAACTCCATGCCTCTTCTTATTTTAGCGTGTCCCTGTGCTCCTTGTACCTCCTTTCTTCTCTTCTCTTTTCCTTTTACTTTATCCCCCTTTTATCACACCCTGCTTTTACTATTTCCTTCAGCTTCTCTTACTTTTGCCTGTCCTTAATTAAGTTAGTGATCAGTTGACTGCCCCTATCATTGGTAGAGAGCAGGTTGGTCCTCCCATCCCAGGAGGGGGGTACATTGTCTGTGCTGGTTGACCAGTGTAATCCCCCCACCAGGGACAAAGGGCAGTACCCTTACTACCTCAGCCACCCCTGAAGGGCATTAGCCCCCTGACGAGAGCTATGCCCTGACCTACCCCTGACTGCCTGACAATCCAGCATCATACTGCTGGGTCTGTGCCTATCTGAGGAACTCAGTTTGACTTCATGCTGCAGAGTGTGTGTGTGTGTGTGTGTATGATAATGTCTACAGGCTGCTATTTTTAAGTGTGTTGCTTCTGCTTGTGTCAGATCGCCTTAAGTTCCTAGATCAAGTTTTTTTTTGCATTAACAATTTTGAAGAGTACATCAGTGACTTCATATTATACCACCTCTCCATCACACACACACACACACACATAGTGGGGCACATCTGTTGTATTAGGATCATGGAGTCCTACTCTAAACCTCCACACTACCCCACATACCTCTCTCTCTTTTCTCGATCACACACACCACATACACACAGGGAATGAGTAGGTAAGGTTGCTATGGGAACGGTTGGTCAGAGTTTACCAGAGGGGAAACAAACAAAGTACTGTTCATAAGAGCAGGTTGTTCTGTGCAGAAGGAGCAGTGATACTCTCAGTGTGTGTGTGTGTGTGCATGTGTGTGTGTGTGGCATGTCTTGTGAGTGAGTGATTAGATACGTGTGTGAAACTGTGCATACAGTATCCTTTAATGCCCCCATTTTTTATGCTTATGGCTACTATATATATATATATATATATATATATATATATATATATATATATATATATATATATATATATATATATATATATATATACAGTATATTTATATATTATAAATATATATTCTCTAATGTACTACAAAAAATAATAATTTAATAGTTGGGTTACAGGTACAGTAAAGGAATTTGCTGAAATAGTAACATAACATTCAACTTTAAGCAAAAGCAGCTTGATCTCTAGACCTTGTGTTTTGTCTGCTCATCAAGAGTTCCTGGAGGTTAAGGTCAACATCCAAACGACTTCTGATCCATTCAAGCTTTATCACTAATTTAAGGAAGAGAAGTAGACAGAATGGATTGTAGAATTTTAAACAACAGGATATTTTAATCATGTTCATTAAAAAATAATTACTATATAGCTACTTTCTGTCAACAGTATTGACATTGTATTTTCCTTTGCAGTGTTTGTGGAATTTGGTTCATATAAGAAAACCCATATTATGTCTGTCTAAGCCACAGCACTGCTTTGCTCCATGCCCTCTAGGTGTAACTCTCACTTTCCTTCCCCTTCAAACAATCCTCTCCTCTCATGTCCTCTTCTGTCCTCTTCTGTCCTCTCACTCTGGGAAAGTAGGTTTTTGTGGTAGTTAGACGTCCCTTCATTTTCAAACAGAAGCATCATCCACATTATTGCTGTCTTTTTACTTCCTCCATCTTTCTTCCTGTCCCTCTTTTTAGGCATATGAACATATATGCTGCATCTAAAGCAGCATACAATCCTGCTGTGTTTGTTCCCATAAAAATGTCACCATGCCTTCCCCTCCTCCATCTGTGTCCCCACCCCCTTTAATGCCTCTTTAGCCCTGCACTTGGCTGTTTGAGTAATATTTATTGCACACTCTCTTTTAGTCTCAGTTTCTCCTTTTATTTTTTTCTCTCCCTGAAACAAACAAGTCCAACGCCGTGAGGCAAAAATACCCCCAACGCTGCCATCTCCATCGACCCTCCCCACCTTCTCCACCCCCTGCCCTCTCTCCTTCAGCACTGACAGATAGACAGACGTACTGTTCGCTCTTTCGTTGCCTTTCACCTCTCAAACCTCCCTCCATCCATCCTGCCTGGACGGGTACAATGCAGGCGCTCTATCCTGCGGCATGGAGAATGCAGCCCTGAACTAACAATATCACCAAGGCTGCCTGAATGCCGCCGAGTCCCATTGTGCTCTGTCAGAGGGGAGTTAACACCCATGTCTGAGCCCAATGAATAGTATTATTGTGTCTGAGACATACACCGCACCCCGGGTCCCCATCCATGTCCCCCTAACTCAACTGGCACCCCCCTCTAAAACTTGCTGCTCTTGTCCCAACAGTGTAACCCCCACACCACTCTTACACCCCCTCCGCTCCTTCCTTAACAGACAGCTCTAACTTCCAAAGCTTTGCCAGCCCACCAACTCAAAACCTCAGCACTTTACTTCTCTATTCCCCTGGCAGTCAGCCCACAGGTTTTAGTCTGTTTTTTAGGCCTGCAGAGGGGTGGACAGAAGGTCTGTGGCAGTTTTGTAGTGACTGTGGTGGAAATATTTTGTTGATTGTGTGGTTGTGAGGCATTGGTGGCAATGTGAGGTAGTGGGGGTTGAATTTGGCCATGGCTCTTTCTCAGTTGAGAAACACAATAGGACCATGAATCCTCAAAGAAATGTGCCTCCAACTGCTATTATCATAAGAAGAGGGCTGCTGAACCCATTTGAATAATTCTAGATGATACAAAAGCTGAGATGTTTTCTTTGACAAAGTTTCTAAGAGCACCACTGCTCTGGCCAAAATATTTCCATTCCTTCACACTCACTATGCCACAAAGAAAGAGAGAAGGGTGAGAGGAAGGCTAGTTTGAAATATCCTGTCAGTTTTAAGTGTTGCTTTGTTATTTTTAACCATTAAGGGCAAATAAATATAAATCTCTGTGGGCTTGTGCTAAGGTAGAGCAAAGAGGGTGGTTGTTGGCACAAGAAAAAAAATTGCTGTAAATATTTTTAATGTATTCTATTGACACAGTGGTGATTTTTATAATGGGCCCACTCTCGCTATATTTTGCTATCTGCAGCACATCAGGATCTAATAGCTGAGAGTACCTTTGGCAGGCAGTATCTCACTGCCTGACACACTTAACTCTGAGGCCTCCAATCCCTGCAGTTTCTGCTCTCTAAGGTTAGCAGGTTCATATTACCAGCTGAGAGAGGATGCCAGAATGCTCACCCCCGACTTCTTGCTGATCAAAGACCAGGATTGACATTCAGAGTGGGTAAAATGCTGAAAGTTAAGATTAACTTGTTTTTTTCTCCATCTCTGTCTCTGGTTGTTTGTGTACAGCAGCAGGAGGAGGAGGAGGAGGAGGCAGTGGAGGAGGAAAAAGAGAAACAGAGTGGGTGGAAGAATGGAAAGAGAGGAGGATAGAAGCAGTCGAGGAGGTGGTTTCGAAGCGGGTGAACCCAGAGCAGGTGAACACAGCTGTGGATCGCCATGGGCTCTCTGGCTGTCTTCCTCCTGTGGCCCCCGTGCTGCATACAGGGGTCCCGGGGAGCCAGCAGGGGCCAGCCAAAGCTGCAGCAGAGTGGGCAGGCTAGGCCAGCCAAGCCAGGAGAGAGGCAGGTGAGGCGGGTGAGCCGAGCACTCATTCCCGCCGGCTAGGAGCTTCCTCGGCAGAGTGCAGCAGCGCGGAGCAGCAGAAATCAATACAGAGGAGAGAGGCTAGCAGAGGTTGCCCAGCACCGCCTGCAGGCCTTGGAGCCCAGGGACCAACCACCACCACTGCTCCCAGCATCCTCTTTCTATCTTTCTCCAGCAGTCCCAGCACCAGCCAGGGCCAGAGCCCTAACCTTGCAAGCACCCCACACGCAGTGTATGTGTGTGTCAGAACGTGTATGTGTGTGTGTGAGCCGGAGGAAAAGGGAGAGGGAAGAGACAGAGAAGTAGTCTTTGTGTGTGGTTCTGCCGGAGGGTTTTTCTTGCGTCCAACACCACTTGATAAAACTTTGTCAGAGACACGGAAACAGCAGGGGAGGGAGAGAAACAGAAAGAATGAGACAGGACGTCGAAGGTCTCCTTTTTTTCTTCCAGCTCCCTCGCTCCTACTCATTCCACCTTAACAGTTTGAATATGGATCCATTTGAGGTGGTACACAAGACGTTTCTTCTCAGTTCCAATCACGTAGCGCACAATATTCCTAAGATCTCATGAGCCAGGATAAAAGGACAAATTGAACTTTTTCTCTCATCCACTATATCAGACACAACCTGTCTCTTCGCCTTAGATTTTCTTACCTGCACTACTACAGCTCCCATCAGAGGATATGGCAGTGCAGTATTGATCTATAAGGTGGAAGAGAGGAAGGCAGGCCTGGGCTTTCATACCTCTCCTTCACTATTTGCCGGGAAATAGCACCTGAAGTCCACTTACTGCTCTGCAGCGGGGATTCCATGGCAGCACAAGTGAATGGCTGCTAATTGAATGAGAGGTGGAATGAAAAGGACAGTTGTTTTACCTGTGCGAGGCTCCGTCCACCTCTCTGATTACAACAGATGACATTTTTCTCCTCCATCTGCACAAAGAACTTCAGCATTAAAAGACGTATTCTTCAGATGTTTAAGCAAAATTTTAATGCAGTGATAGAACATCTTCGTGAAGCTTCAACTTTGTGCCACACACCATGGTGAGATGTGACTGACATGAAAGGACAGAGATTACGACAGGATTCACACGTCATGGTGAGTACACTGTCATAATTTAATTGCCACATTTAACTAAGAAAAATGTTGCTCCCTTTCTAACGATGACCTACCTCAGAGGACCATGTGTATTTTTAGATTGAACACAGACACACTGTGTTGTAGTTGATCTCCTCAGTCAGTCCTGGGCTGTGATCATACTGTCACTGACTGCTGGAGGAGCTCGTTGTTGTTGCCTGTACCATGGCGTGTATTAAAGCGTGATTCCCCCTCTCCTGCCAATCTCCTGGCACACAGAGAGAGACTGGCGCCTCTCTACACCTCAGCCTGGCAGCGACCCGTGCTTACAAAATGGCCGATTCCTGTCTGCCAGCTGTCTCCCTCTGCCAAGATGGCGCTTGGTCGCTTTTTAATGCCCGCTGTTTGCCATCTGCCCTTTAATTGTTAACGGCTATGCAAATATCATGTAATTGCTTTTGCATGTGCTTGATACTTAACCCCTCCCCCTCGGTTGTAAATAATAGTGCTAGCGTATAAGGAATAAAAGGAAACACAACCCTGTGCGGCTGCTGATTGAATACACAGCAGGAACAATTAGCAAATGAATGTTGGCCGTTGTTGCTCAGCTTTTTACTTCTCTTTAAGCTTACCTTATTCTGTATGCAAATCACTGATGCTGTTTTCTTGCTTTCGATGCCAGCTCAAAAATAGAGCAGCACCTCGTCTTTCTCTCAGCCTCTCATTTTGAGACGCTCATGTGTCTTCTCATTGTGCCATATGTGACATCTGTGGTTGGCTGCATTACTAGGGTACCCTGCCTCCTCTGACAGGCAAAGCCCACACTGTAAAGGAGAGCAGGAGTGAGGGAGAGGCATAACATAATGACCTCATTAGCATGCTCAGCACTCCCTGCTATAGGCCCTGGTGCGCTGCTGCGCCGTGGGACCCACCGGTGTACGCCCTTCTCACAGCACTCAGCATGCAACATTGTGTTCTCCCCACACAATGCGGCGCTTCATACAGGCTTTATTACGCCTTGTCAAAGCGCAGGGGGATCAGGGGTATCAGTGCCGAAGCAGCAGGGTACGCGCTGTGTACGTGGAACAGGAGATGTATCGGTGCTTTATGGTCTTAATGTGGCATTAGCTGTGCTGATGGATCCTCTGTTGCTTCTGTTGTGCATGTGCTGTTTATGTTTGTGTGTGCTCCATGGTTGTGTGTGTTTGTGCAATTGTCCGTTTCATTGTCAGCTCCCATGGCATTCGTGGCTGTTTTCACCTGTCAGTGTTAATTACTGGAGAGAGTGATTTGGTGAATTGTCTGTGTCCTGGAAATAGGCTAGCATCCACTCCGAAGACCTGCTGCATGGCATCTGTTGTCAGTTTGTTGTAGCATAGCTTTGAACTTCACAGTTATGACCGGGTGGGGGCGGGGCATTAAAAACAGATTGTACCAAGCTTCTATTACAATAATATTACAATAATAAGCACTACATTGCAAATTTCTAAGTACAGTGACTTATTTTCTCATTAAAAGCTGTGTTGCAAGTCCTTTACTGGTTCACCCCTGTTATCATCTCTTCTATCAGACAGACAGGTTTAATCAAGCCTCTCTGTCTAATCAGCCCACAGTGACACTGATGAGGCTGAGGTGCAGCTGAGCAGGTTAGTATAAAGAGCCCACACTAGCTGTGTCGTAGCTGTGGGGAAAAATGGCAGTCGAGGATACAGGTAGGGCCACATCAGCTCTCAGTGTGGGACTGACTGTGAGATGGCAACAATTATGACCAGTTGGAAATTATACAATTATTCAGAAACTAATATTGTAAAAATATATATTTTATAACCTGTTTTTAAATGTGCATACGTGTGAAATTAAATCAAGGTCATTAGTCTGGTATATGAGCAGCTAAAAATAAACCAGCTGTTGTTGTCCTATTCAAAATACTCTGTAGGCCTTTTGTGTTAGTAGTAGTACAATTAATTGTACAAATAGTACAATTAATTTAAATGTAACATACATGCTCAGACACACTAATGTGTCAATACGAGCTCACACACACACACACACACACACACATATGTGTCCATTCACACTAATCTCCTGCAAAAAGCTTTTATGCTAATGATCACTATGGCCATGTGTGTTACTACACTGCTGCAATTATGCATAATTCAACAGGCAGGATAGTACAATAGACCTTGGTTTGGGTGGATGCACTGCATGCACTTGAACATGGTGTTTTTTTGCATGTGGGTCTTTGAGAGTCTTAAACAAGAATGACTCACTTTCTGCAGCCTGAAAGGCTTAAGTCAGATACCAATACTTTAATAATTTAAACTCGAATAATATGTAAAAGTTGTTTTCTTATAACTCGTGGTGATTTTCTCAATTTATTTTTTTAAGAACCAAAAAAAACATATGCAACATTAAATAAATGAACTGCCTAAATGATGCGGCCTCAACCGGTCTGTTTATGATTAAACTGTTGGGAATTTGCAGGTGTATTTTGTGATTGTCTTCAGTGACTTGAATGTAGACTGTTCACTTTTGTGTGTGTGATTGTCGTCCACTGCAGCTTTTCTCATTCTGAGTGCCCATTGCTTTTTATTTGCTTAGGTATTGATTGAATGTGGTCCACCCTCTGAAGTAATAGTTGCTGAAAGCATTTGCAGCCATCAGTCAATTCTTCCTGTTTTTCTTTCTCTTTTTTCTGGTCTAACCAAGTAAATAAGTGTTTTATTTTGTCAGAGCAGCCAGTCATTATAGTCAAAATAAAAATATGAACATGTGCATTAATCAGTCATTTGTCAGGCATTATGAACGCACTTGCAGTTTTTTAACTTTTGTTGAGTGTCAAATGCCCAATATTGGTCACCTGTAAGACTGATACCCATGAAGAAATGTCTGAGTTCAGGTTTTATGTAACATTATTATCTCAGCAATTTCTTGAACAATATTAAGTAATTTTCTCTATCAAGATGCATTTGGTATAGACCAAACTAAATTCATTTGATTGACTCTCCAGCAAATTCTTTATGTGAAACTACCCTTCTTCGGAAGTAATTCCTGAGTCAAGTGTTGCTGCTGTGCTTTCCTCAGAGCTGCAACACTGAGCCCCAAGTCTGATTATAGACTCAGGGAGAAACAGTCATGCATTTATCCAAGTCACTGATTATGTCATTTCAACAGGCTGCAAACACTCAGCCGGGCTAGACAGCTCTGAGGGGAGAATTATGAAGCCAGAGTGGAATAGAGGCTGTATGAAAAGGAAATGAAAATGGAGTAGTGCTGTATGTGTGATTAAACTGCCTGCTCGCCGGCAAAAGGCCACGCTCGTGTAACACGGGCCTTAGATTTGGCCGTAATGAAAATGTGAAGGTGGTGGGGTTTGAACCCCCTGAATGATGTGTATGAGCACACACACACATGTGTACACTATTCGTACGTAGAGGCTGAATCATTTATATGAGAGAGACAATACAGAAAGCAATGAGGGCTAATACTACAAAGAAAGAGAAGCATTCCTGGTTAAAAATATTACATTTAAATTAGTGTTTAGTGGATAATTTAACACAACCCACAGACAGTCCTGGAAATGCAGCTTCTTCTAGAAACAGGCAGACAGGACCATGGTGGCCACATAATTATTAAATTTGACCATTCAGATTCAGAGACAGCAACTCAATCATCAGGCGTGGGAACAGGCGAAATGATTAGGGAATGAGTAGTCTGCGCCGTGGAGGGGGTTGCGTTTAGTTCATAGCCAGACACCCCAGCTGCACTGACTTCCATTCAGAAACAGGTTAAGGAGGACCTCAAGGGTCAAGGTTAGAGGGGGTGGGGGGAAGGGGTCATCACTGCAGATTGTAGAGCGGTGTGTGTGTGTGTGTGTGTGTGTGTGTGTGTGCCATTCGTCTGCTGTTCATCCCTGACTGGTTGGTTGGCTTGCTGGCTCTCTGTAAGCTGCCTCTGTGTTTGCTTATTTTATAAGCTGCTTCTTATTGCCTCGCTCCAGGGACAACTTGAGCTGAGAAGCAGTGGAACCCAACCCCCTTCAGTCAGCCTCTGGCCAGTCTCCAGCCGGCCCTGAGCCAAATCGAGCCAGAAATCAGTCCTGCAGCCCAGTCAACCTCCTGGTCAAACAACCCCCAGCCAAACACAGTCAAACCCAGTCAGACACTTTGACAGCCCCCCTTGTCTGTCTCAGTCTGCTGCCTCCTGTAATTTAACATGTCGGCTTGGGGTTCATTGAATGTGCACACCTCAATCAGAAATGTATGTTGTACATCACATGTACCACTTCCAATGCTTTGGCTTCATATGGAAAATATTTCAGACATGACAATTAAATATTTATAAAACTGTAATTCTTCTTCTGCTGTGAGACATTTCCTAATTTCATTTGCCACGCATGTGTCACACATTCTCAATGAAGCCAGCCGTCAATAGCTTTCCTCTTAATTGGTGAAAGGCAGTTGGTCACTGTATCATTGCCATTTCATCAAATCCTCCAAGAGGCAAGTCAGTGAGTTTGTGGCACATTACACACGTTACGTTTGAAATAAACAGTGCAAGCCCTTTAAGAGGAGGGACTGCAACACATGAGGAAAGGAGAAAGAGGGGATGTGGGGGAGATGAGGAAAAGACAGGGCAGAGGAAGAGAGGAGCACAGGCACAGGCTAACCCACCCTGCGGTTGCCTGCTCCCATTCTTCATCGGGGACTTATGCTTCATTAGACTGTCTGAAAGAAAGACCCGCTTTCCCTCATCACCTCAATAGACCAGTCCCCCTTCTCTTCCATAGCCTGGAGGGTTCTCCTACAAAATCCACCTCCCTTTACCCCTGTTTTCCTTCTCATTTCTGCCTCCATCTCCTAATCGTCTCAACTTGCGCTGAAATCAAGCTTAGTAACAGCAGTTTTGTGAGCCCCTCTGGTTCAACGCCTCCCCACCCCTCCACCGCCTATCATCCTCCGATCCCCACCAGTTCCCCTTCTCTGCTCATTCACTCACCTTGGTCAGACACACCACCCACCCACTGCTTAAATCCCTATCAGCATGTCAAGTAAATGTCTGCCCAGCTGGGGTTGACACACACACACACACACACACACCCATATGCTGAAATATAAATGCACTACACACACACACAATCTTTTACTTGCTTCTAGGGTTTAGCCTTCCTCCCTGCTGACCCTTTTCACCCCTGTTTTGCTCTCTTCCCCTTCTCGCTGCCTCTCTTTCCCCCTATGCCTCTCCTCAGGCACTGATCTGACAGGATGGTTTGGCTAGCTGACTATATCTGCAAGAGGTTTATCACTGAGCTTCACCGCTCTCCTTCTCTTACCTGCCTTCTTTTTTTTATTATTATTTTCAAAATTAAAGTACTTTCTCCAAAAGCTGCTCTGTACCTTAGGCCATGCTCACCTTTGCATCCCATCTTTTTGATTAAAAGGTTAGTGGAATCCTATATCCTCTAAATTTGTTACACTGAAATCTGGTCAGTTTATCTTCTAATACAATCTGCAGTGTGTGTGTGTGTGTGTGTGTGTGTGTGTTAAGAAATAAGGTCTTGTATCTGCTGAATTTTGAAATTGCTCTACTAGCAAACACCTTTTTTTTCTATGAGACTGAGATTTGCCTAGGACCATTCTTCAGCTTTTTCCTACATATACTAGATTTTCATAGACGAATTGTGTTAAAGATATCGTTGCATTATTTTACATGATCTACTTGCTTTCACTGAGATGTTATTACTTTATGATTAAAAGGAAATACATTGGTATTAAGACATTTATTATATGTAGACAGATCAGATTTGACTGTCAAAATAAGAGCTTTTGTTTTTCATTCGGCTACACTTTCACTCCACGTTTAAGGCAAAGGGATTTTCTTGGGTTGTATAAAAATTATTTGTGTAATTGTATTGTTATGCTTTTTCAGTAGTCCCCTCCCCTGTGTTTTTGGTTCACATATACTCCTGATATCAATGCCATGAAGGGAGACAGTTGAGCTGGAGGCAGGCTTTAAAACACATGCATACACTCGGAATAAAGTGACCATTTTCTTTTACGCAGCCTCCCTCCCTCACTTTGTAAACTGTTTCAATCATTACTCTGAATTTTGGAGACAATGACGAGCGCACTGCATTCTCAGCAGTGTTTCTGTCAACATACCACAATCTCTATGTAAATGTATTCAGATGCATGCTCAGCCCCGTAGACCCCTCATCTCTGCTGCTGGGTGGCGGTGGAGGCTGTTCAGTCACATTTCCTCCTCCTGTAGCAGGCTGGATAACGTGCATCACGACTAGTGAAGCACATGGCGAGGTGGACCCCTGCCAACGAGCCAGAGAAACCCCTATTAAACCCTGTGTTTATATTGGGGTTGTGATTTACAAATGTGCGTTTTCTTGCCTTTAGGCATGTGCACCCCCCCCTAAGTCGTTCAGCTTTTTCATCAGGCGCACAGCAGACAGCAATAGAGTAGCGAGGACGGGGTCCTTGCTGCATGCGCGTGGCGAGATGGGAAGGGGAGGGGAGCAAGAGAGAGGAGGAGAGGTGTGTACGTTTTAATCTTAGTGGGTGCTGCTCTCTGGAGCCCGGTGCTCAGCTCATATTGAGATATTTCCTGAGCGTGTTGACACAATTATGTGGCTCTTACACACACACATTGAGATGTGTACGGCTGTGCTCCTGAGCTCTGCTTCATCTCTAATGTTCAGCAAGTTCATTGTTATTCATTTCACTGTCATCCGGGTTGCCCTGTGAGACTGACTAAGTCTCTAGCCCAAGTTTCCCAGGCAGGACTGTGTTTGTCACACACACACATACACACACACACCTATTGTTTCAGCAGCAGGATGGCTGTAGTCCTCTGGGTAAGCATGTGTGCTGACTGTATCAGAGGACACAGTGAGACGGTGCAGTTTGTCAATGACCTGGTTCCTCTGCATTCAACTGCAGCGGAGTTCAGCTCTCTGGTGAGTAAATGCAACCGGAGCAGATGTACAGATTCCTCTGCCTGGGACAATATTGTCTTTATTTTTGGCGAGGCGTACCGGTTGGATTTGAAGTATTAAATCAGAATCTAGGTTACGGTGAAAATATTTTATATCTAAGTTCATTTCACATAATATTGCATTAGTGTGAGAATATGTCTCAAAATTTTGTTGGGTGCTTGCTGATAGCATATTGAAGTTAAAGCATCTTTTCCCTGTTATTTTCTTTCCCCTTGTGGTCCACTTGTGGCATTTTTTTTTACTTTCTCCTTCTGTCACAATAAAAAACCAGGGGCTGCAGTTTGCTTAGCTGAGTCCATAAAGAGACGTTTTAAAAAGCTGTGTTAACAGACCAACAAAGCTTTAAATGTGCCCCCCTCTGTGAAGGGGTGGTTCCCATAGGGATGTGGCGTGGCGCTCCATTGGAAGGCCTCTATCCGGCCTCTCATTCAGCCCAACGCTCAGTCACGGTCACTTATGGTAGGAGGGAAAATCACACAATTCAACCCAGGCCTGATCCAATGACATGTTTTTTTAATGAGGTGGCTCTATGTCTTTGTTTGGGCACCAAATTCAAGTCCAGACCTGAGCAAGTGCTGCTGAATAAGATGCAAGGCCATGGCCAGGCACAACTTAGCACACAAAAAAACACAAAGAGCCCAGCTTCTGTTGAGCCCAGTGAATAGCTCTTTGCTTTTGCACTGCTCCACATCCCTATCAGCTACGGCAAGACTAACAGTTAGTTAGTTAATTCCTGATTGCTAAGGACCATTTTATGCAGCAGCTTTTTTTGGCCTCCGCGCTGAAGGACGAGCTTAAAAACCTTACTTATTTTTAACTAAATACATTGATGTTCAAAAGAAGTGCCTGGAAGCTATTCCTAGCCCCTCCGGTTATTTTTTTCCAGGGTCATACACAGAGCAATTTCTTTCTCTTTCATTTTCACCGGCTCTGGTGTCTTTTTCAGGAAACGCCAGACCATATATCACACATATATGTGCATGTGTCATACACTGCAAGTGTGTGCCAGCCACTCACTGGTTTGTATGTTCAGGGGTGAGGACTGTCATTAAACTGTCTGCCTGCATCACCAAACTCAACCATCACCCTGCCTGGCTGTCCATTCTGCTTCTCACTGGGCCCTCAAACACACACACACACACACACACACACACACACATATATATATTCACTTGGCCATCAGCCAGGTTCACATACACACATATACTGTCTTCACGGCACAAAACAAATGCAAGATTTTGAAGCCAACATTATCTAATATACATATTTTAATGTTTATGATGCAGCTATGTTTTATAAATATCATAAATATAAAATGTATCTACATACATGAATTCTTCCCGTGGTTTGATTTCTAACCTCTTGTGCCTGTCTACTTTAAAATGACACCTTTTAAATTTAAAATGAAAAAAGAAGTGTTTACACTAAATCTGTAAAGTCTGTAAAATACATTTTTCTCTCTCAGCCCTTTTAGGAAGCCAGCAATAAAGGTGAATGTTAACCCTATCCCTTAATGAAAGGAGTAAACTAAACATTCATAAACTACATAAAATCTGCAGTAAGAGGTGTTTTTTACTAAAGGCCAATGTCAAGCTAGCTCTGCAACAACCCACAGTCTGCCCACTGGACCCGTCTGCCTGAGTGCTAAAGCGCTCTTAAACCCTCTCATACAGCCAGCCTATCAGCCTGGCTACTTGTCTCTGATTTAGTCCAACTCTGTTCTTTGCTCACGTTCAAGGCTGTGGTAATGGGGAATTAGTATGCAGAGAAGCAGACAGACAGCCCCGTGGATCTAATAGGTGGCCAGACTGGAGAAGTAGACTGGAGGTGGGGGGGGGGGGGATTCTCCTCCTCCTATCCTCCCGCTTCCCTTTATCGCTTCGTTCCCCATGCCCTGTCCCAAACCTTAATGGGACGTCAGACGGACAGCCTCGTCTGAATTGAACAGGGAGCGCAGCGCCCTTGTTGTCTCTCCAAAAAAAAAGAACCCCCCCCCCCATCTCCCTTCCCCCATGCCCCATTTGCTCCCACACTGCTAGCACCCCTAGCTGCTCCCCTCAGTTCTCAGGGCTATTGAAGGGGTCCCAGACACCCTCCATTCTTCAGCCCCTCAGCCTAACTCTGCATAAATTAGGCACGTCTCCCTGGTGTCTCGTCAGCCGGTTGGGGCGCGCCTGGCCCCAGGTCTGCCATCTCCCAATCTGCTGCTCTTGCTCTCCTCATGCTGTCACCTTCTGTCTCCCTCCACCTCCCCATCTACTGTATGCTATCAATCCTTCTTCTGAAATCACAGTTGCTACCTCCTCTGCCTCAGCTTTTGTCAGTCTTGCACTTCCTTTTCTTCCTTTTTTCCACTTAAATCCCTTTACACACTCCTTCCTACCTTGCCCGCTTTATATTCTCCGCATTCTCATTCTTCATCTACTTTTCTTATCCTACCAGCAGCTTCGTACCTCCATCAGCCCTCTCCTCTCCTCTCCTCTCCTCTCCTCTCCTCTCCTCTCTCTTTTCAGGCAGGATATTGTTTACATCTGTCTTGGTAATCACTGGCAGAGCCTCTCTAGACCTCACAGATGTTGCAATAATACAGGGGATTAGCAGGCTTAACACTCTGGCTTATTTAGGGAGTTTTCCCGATGGCCTGGCAGTGAAGCCCATCAGCTCCTCTGAATTTGACCTTTTTTCTGTTTCACTCTGAGCTGAGATCCTGCAGTCTCACTTGCCTTTGATTTGTGACTTTTTTGATTTGTGAACAAACGCGTGGCACGCTAATGTTGTTTTACCCAGGTTGCTGCTCTGGGCTCCTCCTGCAGCTACACTGTTGTCTTGACATATGACAGGAAGTATACATACATTTGTTTGCTATTTTTAGCAGTTTGTTCACCTGGTTCACATGTTAAATCTGTATGCCGCATCAGTCCTTACAGGATTGACAGCTCACTGTGGCTAGCTAGCTAGCACTGTGTTAGCTCTCTCTCTCTCTCTCTGTGCCCCTGTCTCCTCTGTTCTCTATAATTCAGTGCTGAAAGATAATTAGATGGTCTTCTCAGACTCAGCATCTCTGCCGCTCCTCCCTGCATCATGACGTACAACCAGGTCCGTTTTTATGACCAAGCAGATCCAGCATCTGAGACAATGTGTGTATGTGGCTGTGTTTGGGGTCAATGTATTTCTGTCTGGATCCTAATCCCAAAGGTGATATTAGTCTGGTAGGGGCAACCCATCCCCCCCATTCAGTTGGTGTTGATGTGTATGTGCATGTGCGTGTTTGTGCTGCAGGCGTTGGGGTCATTCAGGAAGCCCAGACAGGCTCTACCTTGACCCTTGACCCAGGGCTGTCTGCTAGCTCAGGGGTCATGCACACCATTGATGCAGACAGCTGATAGACGCACAAACAAACGTGCGTGCACGTACAACAGTCACAGCGTAGTGTGCCTGAGGTGATGATGACATAAGCAGCGTCAGCCTTGCTATAGATGTATGCAGAGAGCACATGTGACGGGGCAAAGAGGCTCAAGTGCATCATCACAATGTAACAATTTATTAAGTACACTTAGAATTAGAAGAACACTGCAGTACTAATGGCAGAATTTGTAGGATCTTTTTTCACTAATCATTTTTTTATTGTGTGCTTCTGCCTTTACAGATGCAGCCAGCAAAACCGCCATCGAGATGAAAAACAGCTTCCTCCATTTGAACCTGAATAACAAAAGCGCACTCACTGACTGTAGACATGTTTATCCTTGGCCACATATGGAAAATGCCACCTCTACACCTGCAAGAACAGCCAGTTAGACACACATCATTAGAGTGTGATTATCGGCTGTCTCGTCTGCAGTCTTTGTGGACGTGAACAGGTAAGTCGGAGCCGCTTCTAAAAGGTAAGTTTAGAGGTTGAATCAATTTAAGAGCTGTCTAAAGTGTAAAATGGAGCTACCGAATGATATTTTCCAAAATTAGTTTCATTAGATATGAATTACTATATTTGAGACCAATTTTAGGTCGGAGATTGGATGAGACCCCAAGGGGTCCTTCTTTTCACTCAGTAATTTACATTCAAGTATTTGACTGTAAAATCGTTCAACAAGTCTGCTGCAGTTGAATTACTTTCCTCTTTTCTGTGTATACATACGTATTTATACAGTCAGTAATGAATGAGATCACAGAATTGCCAAAAGTGTTGTTGTGATATATATTTTGAATAAAGCTGATCAATTTGTGGAACAAAAACTGACTTCATTGTTTCTTTCCCTTCTATCATATCTATAATGTTGTTTTTTAATTGTTGGTGGTTATGGTTAAAGCTTACAGTCGAAGAATATGTTTTGATATATTTATATTTCCGTTACTGTCAAATTAGACCCATACAACATTGAATGTGATCCTGTGTATCCAAAGCTTGCTTGGGACAAAGCTCCGTAGCTGCTGATTACAATAATATGGTGACGTGTTTCTACATTTTATGGACCACGTCAAGCCCACATTCTAGGACTGTACATGTGTTTTTAACATGCAGCTGAAACAAATGTTTGTTGTGAGCCTGACCCTTTAGCACAGCACAAACACAACAGTGATGTGTACGATGTGGTGCAACAGACTATAGCAGCCCGTTCACTGAGATTACACAGATTATTCCAGCAGAGGCTGAAGGGTTCGAAGGGGAACAGTTAAACCTAGTGGCCTATATCTGTAGTGTCAATTAGGTGCCTTTGTGTGTGAGCAGCAGGGGTGTTGAAGCGAGTTGCTGGAGCTGAAGGAAACTCTGAACAATGATACACATTCATAACCACACACACACACATATACACACATTTTTGTGGGGATCACACCTCCTTTTGTTTTCCCTCAACAGCCAGTAGAGGCGATGCCCCAGTGCCCCCAGTGTGCTCCACTGCTCTGGCTGAAATGGGCTCCCTGCACCTCTCTAGTCCCCCGCTTGTCTCCCCCCACCTCCAATAGCCCTGTCCCCTCACTCACTGTGAGCTGCCTGGCCCTCGGCCTCCCCCTGACTGGTCCTGACCTGAAATTAGGACCAGGCAAGCCTCCCTGGCCAGGCCAGCATAAAAGGAGATCTGTGTGTGTGTGTGTAAAGAAAGTAGGAGATTATCCCATTCTGTGTGTCCAGTCACCAGTGTAGTATTGACCATGGTGGGCCACCCAGGGAGCGTCCAGCCAGCCGTGAGATGGCCTGATATACATGCTTACTGGCCGTGTTAGATTCCCCCACTCTCACCGGCGAGAAGGCCGAGCCCTACAGGCTGGATGCTTTCTAAAGACACTGTATGTGGAGTGACCAGCCCTCCCTACACAGGGACACACACAGACACACACACACACATTTCAGCTTACCCTCTGTACAGTGAAAGACATTGCCATCAGGTCGTTTTCTCTGTCCTGTGAGGCGAGGCGGAGGTCATTGGGAAGGTGGAAAACCTCTTTAATGGTGGGAATGATACCATAACACCTATAGATAGAGTTACGGATCATGTCACATAAAGTCTGTATACAGTGCACAAACTCTGACAGCGAGGTCCGCTTGCTCATGATGGCAAATGTGAAGACAAGCGTAAAAAAGAACGAAGCTCATATTGGAGGAATTATTTGGTTTTATTCTATGTTTTACTGCTATTGTGTGTAGTTTGTTATTTTTATGTGCTTTTCATTATTATTAATTAAAGTCTATATAAAAAAATGTTGTTTTAAACATACAATTGCTCATATAGACAAGAAATACAGGATTTTGTGAATTAAGCTTTAAATATTTTAGAGCAGTAATTACACACAGCAGCTACACAGAGTTCATTAAAAGTCTTTCTGTCCAGCAGACTGATTTGTAAGAGCTGTTTAGGTTGTAAAAGCAGCTCATTATTGGCCTAAAGAAAACCCAGGGGTCAGCTAATTGTCTTCTAATTGCTGAGCTGTTTGTGTTTGTGGATGGAGAGTCTGTAACATCCTGGTCCGTTAACAGCACAAAGGCCTTTAACAGCAGGACAGAGCTGCACAAAGCTCAGTGGCTGTAAAAACAAATAAGACTATTTAAAGGGAGACGTTTTTGTTCTGGTGTTTTTGTTCATTTCATTAAACTGAATAAGCCTTTCTGGTGTGACAAGAAAACAATGATTCTGTTGATTTTTTGGATATAATTGAAATGTGTGTTTTATTTATTAAACACTTTAAAAAATCGTTATTGTAACACATTCAAAAATCCAACTAAGTTCTATGTTACAATTTTTGTTATTTTTTTGAGCATCAGTTTTTTCTGATTGGTTGATCATGAAATTATGTAAACAGCAGAGAGAGATGCAGAAACAGAGGAGATGTAATTAATTATGTAGGGAATGGAAAAAAAATCAGTCTGCACAATAAATGATTTTACCAAAATAACATAAAAACTGCACAAATTGCAGTTACAATAATTAGCTACATATTATTACAGTTTATTAGTTGTTTTCTTCTTATTTTATTTCTTCTGAGGTTTCAGAAATGATGCTATTTTTAATTCCAAAGGTTGAATATTATTGCTTTTTAAAATAACACTCTAACATGCTACAAAATAAAGTAAGATTTAATTTTTCATCACAGCCTGATCAAGCAGTGTCTTTATTGTTCTTTGTGAGAGCGTGAGGGGCCCTCAGGAGTGATGGCTGTTTGAAAGTGAGACCATTTGCACAAACAGAGCGAGAATAAGCGACACAATCCCTATTAACAAGAGTGCATTAAACCCAACACTATGTAAAGCTCCCATTTATACACGCTCCACTGCTGACTCGATAGAAATACATTAGCACAATGAACCAACTAAATGATCGGAGCCAGAGCAGCTATAAGGCAAACATGTGACAACAGTGCGTGCCGATAAACACACACATGTGTTTTTGTATTGTTTTAAATGTTTTTACTTCAAGTAGCAGCAGAGGATCTGAGTTCAGAGGGTTCAGCTGGTGGTGTGCCATCCCAGCACACACACACAAAATGAAATTCTTATGTAAGTGTTCTAATTTCAAACCCCAATGACTCTTCTCACATTCACGTGTAATGAAAGGCTGACTTAGGAAATGTGTGGAAGTTCAGATTTAAAGGGGAGAACGTCCTGATGTGTGATGAGACTGTCAATGATTCAATTCTGTTTACTGACTTGTTTTTAATTTTTGGTGAATTAAAAAAAAAGAAGAAAGAAATTAAAACCAGTGATGCTGTAATTTGAAACTTTCTCTCATCAAAAGTTTGGTGTGTTTCTCTGTGTTTGTATGTGTGTCTTTGTTTGTCTGCTCTTGGTTCACCCTGAACTTGGTGTAGCCACCCAGACACCTAATAAAAATCAAAAAAGGTTCAGCCCACAGCAGCACTTGCACAGGAGCAAGTTGAGGGTAAAATGGGGTCAAGACATGGATGGGTGGGGTTGACGGGTGCTGGGGAAGGGGGGGGGGGGTGTGCAGGCGCATCAAAAAAAAAGTCTGAGAACTTGGAGCCTATAGTTTGTCATGCTAACTGCAGAGATGGCATTGAATGTGGACACAGGGAGCAGAAGGTTCACAGGACCCCGGCCATTCTTATGCAAAGTCTGTCAGAGCCTTCTTCTTCAGCCATACACCCACACACACACACATGTTTATAAATGGGCACTGAAGACCGGGTAGGGTGACCCTTTCTTTGTACATGCTATGTGTGCAGAAGTTACATGGGGAAACAATGAAACAAACACATTTATAAAACATAAAATGATCATGTTTTAGACTCTTATTTTGTAGCTTTCATTGGCAAGCAGCTACATTTTATACAATAAAATGTTATATTATAAGCAGAACTACTGATTTAGAAGCAGCATTTTAAACAAATACAGAGACACTGAATGCATTTGCATTTTTACAAACAACATAATTATTATAGCTTGTCACTTCTAAGAACGAAAAGCACCACAATTCACATTAACACTCATCCTTTACTTCCTGTGACCTTGACATTACCTTTACAGGAGCAGTAGCATAAAATTGACCTCATTTCCTGGTTGATTGTGAAAAATAATTTAGTCGCCGAATGTTACTAGAAACACAACTTCTATTCAAATTTCTATTTTGGCATCTCTATTAAATCAGCTGCACAGCCGGCCTGATTCTTATTTCTGCCGGCTGCGCCTCTCATCTGTTTCACCTGATCCAGAGATTGGAGGAAGCTGTAACTCATTTGGTGTTGAATCTGTTTTAAATGCCAAGTGGTGAAAATGTCAGCAGCGGGTACAAGCACACGCACCTATACATTTACACTCTTTAAATGCAAACACTCCATGCAAATGAATGTGTTAAATGCCTCCGGGCTTGAAACTGTGAGCACACACTCAGAGTGTGTGTGTGTGTGTGTGCAGGTGCCCAGATTTATGTGCTCAGATTTATGCGTACTATACTTTCACAACCAGGGATTGAAGGAGTCTCCATTTGTATGTGTGTATGTGTGTGCATACATGTGTGTGTTTGTGCCCCTTCATCTGCACTTGGAGCAGCCGTTTGGAGCCTGTATTTGATTGAGTGAAGGCCAACGCAGCCTGAACACTCCCTCTAATGGAAGAGTGGAGCCCAGCAGCTCAGTAATGCACTGACCCCAGAGCTTTTACAACGCTGCCAGCCGATAAGTGGCAATATGCTGGATCTTATAAAATTAACAAGACTGAGCTATGGGGAGAGGGAGCTCTGAGGGTGGCAGAGGGAGAGGATGACGCTCCTATAGGATATAAATATGCGATGGAGGAGCTGTAGCTTTTCTTGGTTGAGTTTTATAGGTGCTACGGCGTGATTAGCTGTTTTTTTCACTCCTTTCTTGGCTTTTTTTAAGGGAACTTTACGGGGAAACGTTTACAGGCCCGTTTATGTTAGATAAAACATCCCTCAAGGCATTTTAATGCTGGTGAATTTATGAAAGCTGCCTTGGAGCCAGGTGCTTTGGAAGCTAACGTAGAGCGGGGCCTCCGAAGTGATGGCAGCTGGATCCTAGCCAGCGTGGTTTCTGTACGGCACCACGAGGGGTGTGAATGAACATGTGTGTATGTCTTTACTGTACATTCCCTGCTAAGCCTTGTGCTGTGACATCCACAGTGTGAGCTCAAAGTCAAAAACGGCCATACACACCATCCTTTGTGTTTTGGTTAAAGAGGGCCTCATCCATCTAATGTTTTAACGCCCTCTGAAATACATGCAGCCTCAGCTGCTGTCTCAACACATCCAAATCTGACTGAGCTCAGAGAAAGAGCGTTATTCCTGGGAGCCTCCCTGTATAACCTCCTCACCTTTCTCACACCCTATCAGTGTGTGTGTGTGTGTGTGTGTTGGGAAGGCTGTGTATTTTTTGCATTTTCACCCTATACTGTTCATTTGTTTGTGATTGTGTGTATGTGCGAGCAGCTATTGTCTGCCCGTGCTCCAGCAGCGGCTTCAAAGTGAATTATTCATGCGAGATTTGAATACATGCAAATGGTTCACTCCCCTCTGCTGGCACAGATCCAGGTTACCTATGGCAACGGCGCCTTCAAGAAGCATCTTTCCTCCCCTCCTCCTCCTCCTCCTCCTCTTGCTTCTCTCAGGCACCCGCCCTCCGACCATGTTATCCACCCAGTCGCATTGTTTCGACTGTTGCAATACCAGGCTGGGTGGCTGCACACTGTAGGGTGGCAGGATATCCCATAATTCACAGTCAAGGTCATATAGGCAGATGGAAGCGGGGCAGCATCCCTCCTTCTGGCTGCCTGGACGTGGAAGTTCGGGAGATGACACTCAGCCACTGGTGAAGAAAAAGAAGCGGTTTTCAGGTGGTGGATCAACAATGCGACAAACTGGGCACACACACACACACACACACACAATCACGCACAATTCAGATTTACCCACAGCTCATGCGCATTAACGGTGCAGTGGAACAGTGTATGATGGGAAAAGCGGAACAACCTGTTTCTTTTTAAATGTATATTATGATGACATTCAATGAGGAAATAATGGTCATAAAATAAATATTATGTATAACATAATGTATTAGAAATAAAGATGTATTTATCTTGATGTGTGTGGCTTTTTTTAAAGCAGGCATGATAAACAGATCACAGTATAGTGTGTGAATGAAATTGTAAAATATGTTATTTCATGTTTGTAAATTATTACTCTGTGACTCATGTATTATTCAAACATGGAGCATAAAATAAATAAATTCTTCTACAATCCTTGCACTTTAAACATAATGCTTACATCACAACTTGTGTGTGTGCTGAAAAAAATTCAGTACACAAATTGTTGATACAAATTTAATAACATGTAATTAGCTGTAACAATGTTTTGCAATTTAAATGTACATTTATAATCCATTTTGTTGTAAAATAAATAAAATGTGTTTTTCATCATTCAAAAAATAAACACTAACATTTAAAATGAAACATTTAAAATAAAAAAAACTTAAAATAACAGCTACAGTGTCTCAGTGATCAGAGGGCAGGTCAAGTTCAGGCCATGAGGTGATCACAGCCTAAATAACCTCCATAATGGCCCAGGATTCACAGAGAAGGGAGGCTGCTCCAGGCTGCCATCTACTGACAGTGAAGGGACAGGTGGCCTCACACACATGGGTCAGAGAGAATATATGAAATGTATGTGTTAAATTTTACACGATCATACATAAGATATGGGATTTTTGCATTTATTTACATTTTAATTTATTACTAATGTCACAATTTGTAAAATAAGTCCAGAATAAATCTTCAAAGGTTGATATAAAAACACTAATTCCATTGAAAATCATATGTATATGTATATAAAATTTTTGTTAATGAAAATGAGAGTAGTTTATCCTGAATATTGTTACCAAAACAAAACTATTCTAACCATTGGTTGTAACATAAAACTAAATCCAGCTCTTTAAAGCTGTAAATGATGCTGTTAGCTCTTGTTATTAAATGGCCCCCCCATGTGGACACAAGAACTCATTGCTGCCTGAGTGCTATGGATGGACACCTTTATTGCAAGTTTTGTTATACTTAAAACAACCGTAAACTTTGATATAGTTATTGATATCTTAAATGTACATGATTGAGAACTTTTCCTTATTTCACAAGAAATAATAAAAGCAATGTGAAAATCTGCATGTGAGCACAGTTAAAAAGGTGAAATCAACATTTACTAATACAAATAGATTTATTATTTGATTAGAGTCCTCTTTTTAGACTTTATGTTATAAGACCTCAGTGCTGGATAGACAGTGAAACTGTGCAGTCCTGCTGACATGATCAATTATTCACTCCATCATATATTCAATCCAAATGAAAACAAAACATTCTCCATAATCACCCTGTAGTTTAACCTACCCTGCATCCTGTCGGGCAATTTACCCCAATCAAAAAATAAACATTCTCCAAATTTAATGCATTAAAACAAGTTCTCTGTGGATTACATAAAACATACATTGCAGGTCTAATAAAGTGCAAGCATTATTTCTTATACACAAAGTCCTCCATTTTGATCCATCACAAACGTCACTGCCTTCAATGATGGTATCTTTATTAAACAGGTTCTGATTGTCCTAACGTTCTCCGACAGTGAACGCTGTCTGTGAGTTTACTGAAATGCTGCATGTGTGCGTACATCCCCGTCCACTCCTCAGACATCCTGTCTGAAGTGAACAGCACTGTGCAGCAGGACGGCGCTGCAGAGAGTCCACATAATATTGCCGTATGACAGACTCAAGCACCTCCCTCATGCCTGTCTCACCTGTGCTTTTTGATGCCGCTCTGTGGCTTCACATAACTCAGTGGATAAAGTAGCCCATCTGATGCATTTTGAGCAGAAAGTTCTGCGTGATGTCGAACGTGGTGAAGCTGATCCCCACAGCAATAGGCCCTTTGACCCAGTTCATACTTAGGCCCTTGTACAGTCCCCGTATAACTCCTTCATGTGTTATAATCTCACGCATGGTCCCCAAAATAGTGCGGTAGGGTGAGCCAGTGACACCGGCGGTCTGCATCCGCCGACGTACAATGTCCAAAGGGTACGAAGCTGACTGCCCGATCAGGCCTGCACAGGCACCGAAGGCCAACCGCTCATGCGGGTAAGGCTGAGGTCGCTTAGTATGTTCTGTACAGTCAAAATATGAACAACATAAAAAGATGTTTAGGATCTGACAGATATTTTGCTAACGCCAACATTGAGAGAGTCTTATATGTCAGTACCTGTGTGTACTTTTTTGAGGGTTTCATAAGTGAAGAATGTGATCCCTGCATATGGGATGACACCCAGGATGGTGGGAGTGAAGCCTCTGTACAGTGTCTTCACACCTTCTTCTTGGGAGATCCGCACAAACACGTGCATGATGTTACTGTACCTGTTAGAGGAAACACATAGCATATAAGACTGTATGTTGTCATATCAACACTAGCAACTGTTATAATAACTAAACATTGGATTTGTGCTTACATTTCTCTGGCGGTCACGGCCATCCTTGCTCGCACCATGTCCAAAGGGTAGGTGAGCATAGCAGCAGTTGTGCCAGCCAGAGACCCAGCCAGGAAACGCGGTAAAGGAGGCAGAGCTCTGCAACAAACGAAACAATAATCCAGGGTAAGGAACAGAAAAAGGAAAAAATTAAGAAATATAGTGTATAGTGTGCGAGCAGCTGTGTGAAGCTGTCCTTTGGCGTTGTGGTGCTTTGACCTAAATGCTCATGTCTAAATGCTGTGTCTCAATTTAGAAGCTGCATCACAACAGAGCTGCCCCAGTTTGTAACCTCATAATGTGACCTTCTTTTCACAACATATCCCAGCATTCACTGCTGCCACTCACAATTAGATTTTGTGTCTAAAAGACAGCACAACATATTTCCAAACAATACAATGGCCCAGGTATATAGAACATTTACATTTTAGGTTAAATCTATAGGTATTTCCAGAAAATATATGGATGTAGTGACATGGGTGTCTGCAGAGTATGTACAACTACAGCATAAATAAATAGATAAATAAATAAATAAACAGGATTTCAACATTCATCTAATGTAATATAAAAATGAGGGCAAAACCATGTCATGGTGTCATAAAGTGGGTCTATCAGTGGACACACAGTCATACACATACCCAACATGTAAATGATTACATTTAGGGTTGAAAACATATTGCGTCAAGTTCTTAAGTGGGTGTGTTGAGTCAGCACAAAACAGCCTAACTGTTGTGTTAATAATTTAACAGGAAATTTTGACCAGGCGTAACTTTAAACTTGCACGAACACACACACACTGCTCTCATGTATCAAAAAAATAAACAAATTCTTCACTCACTTGCTCTGAAAGCCATAGTAACTGCCCAGCAGCTTTTTGTACTGCTCGTGTGAGCAGAACTGGATGGCAGCGTAGGGCATGACCCTCACCATGGTGGCAGAGTTCCCCCTCCACAGACTGAGCAGCCCATCCTTCGTGTAGGTACAGTAGATGAGCCTGAAGGCCTCCTGGAGACAGGATGTGTGTGTTGAGTTAGGCAGAGGCGTGTCAGGTTTTCTACAACTACCGTAATCATCTTAACAGGGTCAACATATTAGCATTACATAACCGGAAATGGATAAGAATGAGCATGTGTGTCAACAACACAACAGAAGAAGTATTATTGAGCGATTTACTATATTTAACTATCAGTAAGAAATCTATAAACATATTGACATTCTGGCAGATGATAATCTGAAGTATAATCCTACAGTAAGTGAGAAGATATGTAGTGTTAGTACGGTGGACAGGAACTGTAAATCTAGCCTCTATTGGTTACTTATTGGCAGAGGGTCACATGAACTCACCTTAGCTGAGAATCTGTTTGAGGACACTGAAAAAAACAAGACATACAGTGAACATCAGGGTTAAACACCACTCCCACATGTAGGCTAAACATCCACTAAGAGGATTAACAGTTTGTTCAGAACAGTTACAGTCTGTGAAAACTGAGGTAAAAAAGTAAAACGACATTTTCTGTCTTTATTTGCTGTTCTTGCCTTGGAAAATGATCTTGGTCCGATCCAGAGGTGCAATGACTGTTTTGGCCACGGCTCCAGCGAACGCACCGCAAAGCAGGGAGTCCAGGGCCGTCCATCTGGGCCTCAGATCCTGTGTGTCCAAGACATTTGGTCACATTATTCACTTACTCACACTTCACACCAGCTATTTTTAGAGCATGGACATAAGTTTGATATTAATCTGTGTGTATGTGCTCCTCACAAACATCGTGTGCTTATCAGCAGAAATGCTTCCACGTGTATCTGTCAGCAGATTAACTGTGACAGAGGTGCAACAATCTGCATGTGTGTTAGTGCCACAAGGACAGAAACACAACAGATAACACCAGCCTGAGCCACACTCATTCAGCGCAGCACTTGATCCCAATGAACACCAGGCATGGTAAACAAACCTTTTAACCTGAGGAGGGAAGATCTGATTCTGGGACTTCAGTTACATTCATATTTAGTGCCATCATTCATATTACTCTTTAATTTAACAAACTATCATAGCAATTTGCATTTATAGCAAACTTTGCTTTGCTTCTAAAAGCTTCATTTTTCCTGTTTAGATGAGAGATATCGAAACACTTACATATACTCACATATATCTTAAATACAATCTGTCTATCATGGCCTCCCTTATTAAGTGCCACACTCTTTTAGGCCAGCTTTGGATTAGCTGGCAACTCCCATCTATTTACAGCAGTGTACCAGTAGAGGCATGTCCTTCGAGTGCATGTGTAATACCAGGAAGGCTCCGCTGGCTATCACAATAACAAAAACAACACTCAGAACACAAGCTCAGATGTGCTGTTTTTTTCTATATTTTATCATAAATGAATCACACTTAAATTGCAGAACTGCAACCAGATCTCCAACTTCCTCCTCTGAAAATAAACAATCCCAACACAACTCAAACTGTTCCTTAAATACTGAATCATCTGCACACAGGCGTCATATAAAGAGGAATACAGCTCACCTTGGCCTGGCTGGACGGTGGCAGGGTCAGCACGGTGGCCTGGGCCACTGGCAGGCGGCTCTGATGGGCCATGTGTGCCCTTCGCAGGTTACTAAGGCTGTCAGACACCCGGGTACTCATTCAGGGAAATAAAAACCGGACTGCTGAAAAACAAATGTCGGAGAACTTAGACAGACTGTTCATTTAACACAGCAGCAGCAGCAGCCCGTGTGTCGCAGTGCCTCCCTCTCTCTCTGATACGTGATTGCCTGCACGCCCCTGTTCTACACAAACAGCCTGCTTGTAAACAGGGTATTGCATTACACAAGATCAATCCACTCTTATTCATCCAGCAGGACCAAACCAATCATTACACACTGTCTAAAACTGATGGGGACAGACAAGTGACCGCACCTCAAACAAACTGCAAGACACACTTATACAAACAATCAATAAATAAACAATGTGTCTCGTTATTGCAGCTAAAATCAATTACATAACGGTTCACTGAGATTAATTTCTGCATGTGTTACCTTCGGCTCCCGGCTTTACAAATGTTCGACGTGTTAAAACTCCACTCTCCCTCTGCGGGTCCCTGCACGCATTTCTTGTTTACTGTCCAGGGGCTCGTTCTTATAACTTGCAGCCACCACGCTGCGAGGTGTCTGCACGTCCCCTCACGTTGTTGACGTTTCTGAAGATGATGGTCAAAGACAAGTGTCACGCTGCACCGAAGAGCACAGGCGTCTATTTATGGACGAGGCCTGCGACGTCCTCACGCTGCTGCTCACTGCTCCCACGCACAAGATTATTTGGGCTTTTCAAAATGTCTTGAAGAAACTGGGACAGAGGATGCCACTGTTTTGGACTACAATCCCCAAGACCAATCAATCTGCTGTTAGAAAATCTCGCGAGATTATTTACAACATTGGGTTGCCAGGTTGTTGTTGGATCAACGTGGACTACGTTTTTACATGTTTTCTTTGTTTACAGATAAATATAACAAAGACTTTCATAAGTACTGTAGACATATAGTACATCTTTTATTATAATCAATTCGAAAAATGATTAATACAATGTCATTTAAGAAAACATTGCTGGCTACCTGACCAGCACTAAAACCCAAAGACTTTCAGTCTACGGTCATCCCATTTTAGATACTGGGATGGCATTTTAGGCTATGTGGCTATGTGAAAATCTTCAAAATTCAAAATAAAATAAATAAATATAATATAAAAATACCAGAAATACTACTGCCTTATCCACCCTCTAGGTAACTAAATTATAATAAACTATTCTTTAAAAAGTGTATACTACTTCACACAGTAGTTTCATTATAGCTGTATTTTACATTTTTAACCTTTCCATGTTACATAAAAGGGACATGAAAACAATATTCTAAAGGAATCTAAAGTTTCCTGTTTACTGATATACAGTATATTAAAATCGCTGCACAGTTTGAACATTTGTATTACTGGTACTACATGTTTTCTCTGTTACTACAGAAGCAAACAAGAAAGAGTCGGGTTTGGGGTGCTTTGGATGTGGGTTTTACGTCACCGAACCTGGCAACCCTCCAGTCTGGCCATAGCGCTGAAAAACTTGTTGTTGTCTGGGAAAATGGCGTCAAACGTAGAGGCCCCGGAGCGCTGGTACCTCGCCCTTCTCGGCTTTGCGGAACATTTCCGAACCTCCAGTCCGCCCAAAATACGACTTTGTGTGCACTGTTTACAGGCCGTGTTTCAGTTTAAGCCTCCACAGAGAATAGAGGCCCGGACACACCTTCAGCTCGGCTCGGTTCTCTACCACCACACCAAGAACAGCGAGCTGGCCCGCAGCCACCTGGAGAAAGCGGTGAGGGACACTAGATCTAGGATAGAGCGGGGATGCGGTGCACAGGCGGGCGAGTGTAGGCCGCAAACAGCGAAAACAGTGAACAGCGGAAGTCTTTAAATTACTCTTCATTCGGGGAGGTTAAATATGTAAACACGGTTAACTGTGTGGTTTGTTAACGTTTTATAGGATCAGTTATTTTGTTAAAGCATGTAACCAGGCGCGTTTCGTATTTTCTCTGATGTTAGCTTAATAAGCTACTGCATGAAATTATTATTGGTTGAAAAAGATGTGACGCCGCTAACCTCTTGTGTTTTCTGTTTTGCAGTGGTACATCTCTCAACAAGTTCCTCAATTTGAAGATGTCAAATTTGAAGCTGCCAGCATTTTGTCAGAACTGTTCTGCCAACAGGTAAATCAGCTTAAATAATGTTAAACTGATTATAGAGTAAGCTAGAGGTAAAAGTACAGTATGTTTATGTATATTAAATGAACCGTGAAATGAAATTCCCACATAGAATCTCTCATTTCTTGTAGTGATTTATATCTATTTATATTATTTATTATTGACCACCATCTTTCAATCAATTTTCAGAATTTGGTGGACTCTGCAAAACCCCTGCTGCGCAAAGCTATCCAGATTTCACAGCAAACACCATACTGGCACTGCAGATTGTTGTTCCAGTTGGCGGTATGTATTAGTTTAGTATGACTGTGTCCTTGAAGGAGTGACATTATTTCATTTGACTTATTTTCTTATTCGTTCCTTCAGTAAAACTCTTATGTGTGAGAGCTGTTTCCTCATAGTTGAAATAATATTGTATTTTACAATTGGTGTAATCTGTCTGTGTTTCTAAATGGCAAAGCTCAAAGTGCCAACTGGAATTTTCTAACTGTCCCTCTCAGCAACTTCATACACTGGAGAAGGACTTGGTCTCAGCATGTGATCTTCTAGGGGTTGGAGCAGAGTACGCCCGAGTGGTGGGCTCAGAATATACCAGGTAAACAGCACACTGACCTCTGTGGATTGCATTTAATCATGTCAATTGTTATCTTTAAAAATATGTGATTACGTTAGATGTTTCCAGGGTACACATGAACTTAAGTAGTGAGGGTGTAACAGGACACATAATTTAGGTAGCAAGCTCAACTTTGGGCTCATGGTTTGTCAAACCTTTTGCACAGCAGAGAAGATTTTTTTATAAACCTATTATAAAAACAATAAAACTTCATTGTGAAATCACTTTTTTGTTTGTAGTTTAAGGTAGTATATAGTACATTTTTAATAAAGCATATAAACCAGATAAATGTACCCTAACCAGGTAATCAAAAGTTGCCTGTGAACTTCTTTTCTGGTATCCCTGCAGTAATAATCCATTTATCAATTAATGTAATGAATATATAGTTGCTGCTGTGCAAAATGAAATTGACTTAAAACCATTGCACTTTAAAAAAAAACTAAAAACAGTTAAGACTATAATATTGTAGCCATGTTATACTGCCTTTCACTCCCTTGCACCAGAGCCATGTCACTAGGTCTCTTAAACCAGGTATCACCTTTAAAATCTGTATTTACTGTGTGTGGGTTTTTAAGTAAAAACTGACGTGTTTTTTTTGTTTTGCTTTTTTAGGGCATTGTTTCTCCTTAGTAAAGGAATGGTGAGTCTTTATTTTGTTGCAGTTGTTACAACATAAACATTATATAAAGGTTGGATATTTTCACACCAGAGCATACTTATCTTTTCCTGTATTACAGTCTTTAGTCATTATGTAACAGTAATATTATAGAATTACCATGTCAAATAAAACTGCTGCAAAATTGTAATTCTGGTTATCTCTTGTAATCCTGTAGTTGCTGCTAATGGAGAGGAAACTTGGGGAGGTGCATCCTCTTCTCACACTGTGCGGAACTATTGTGGAAAACTGGCAGGGAAACCCTATCCAGAAGGAGTCCCTGAGGGTCTTCTTCCTTGTACTACAGGTTACACACTACCTAGATGCTGGACAGGTAAGGAGCACAGTTTGGAAGGATTAGCAAAAGATGTCTGTTAGTAAAAAGTTATAAGGAAGTAAGATATGTTTGTGTTTCTAGGTAAAGAGTGTGAAGCCGTGTCTGAAGCAGCTGCAGCAGTGTATTCAGACTATCTCCACGCTCCACGATGATGAGATTCTGCCCAGCAACCCAGCTGACCTCTTCCACTGGCTGCCCAAGGAGCACATGTGTGTCCTTGTGTATTTGGTAATGCCACATTTCTTTCACTTTAAAACCCTTTAAATGTTTTAACAAAGATAGCTGAATAGCTGTCACAGCTTGGTTTACCTAGTGAGGAGCCAAATATCCTGAACGTTATTCAGTTATTTAGTACAAAGTCTGTTCGGTTGTTTATAATTCAGGCTTTGGATTTGTATTTAAAAGACAAAAATAGTAAAGAGAGTAAAGAGAGCAAACTCTCTTTGTCCCATTTTTCAGGTAACAGTCATGCACTCCATGCAAGCAGGCTATCTGGAGAAAGCCCAGAAGTACACAGACAAGGCTCTTATGCAGCTAGAGAAACTAAAAAGTGAGTAAAACACATCATGACATTTGGAACATTGATTTGAACATATGACTTGACTGTTGCTGTAAAAATAGCATGCGTTGCACCATGTTGCATCATTGTTATCTTTCCTGTTACAGTGTTGGACTGCAGCCCCATCCTCTCTACTTTTCAAGTCATTCTACTGGAGCACATCATCATGTGCCGACTCGTCACAGGCCACAAGGCCACTGCATTACAAGAGGTACACTGTTAGCTATTGTTTTTTGTATGTTTATTTTTTGACCTACTCTGTGCTGTCATGGCAAAGATACAGTCTATCCAAGAACAGTCCCTTTGAAAATTGTGTTCCATTTTTACAAAACTTAGTAGGCATGCTTTTAACTATATAACTTTGTCCTGTCTAACCAGATCTCACAGGTATGTCAGCTGTGCCAACAGTCTCCCAGGTTATTCACCAACCACGCTGCTCAGCTTCACACACTATTGGTGAGTACTTTCAACTAAAGCTCTCGTTATAATCTACCTGTGGGTTTGTGAGAAAGTGACTGTAGTTCCCATTACTGTCCAAGACAAAAAATACAGACAGGTCCCACATACAAATAACTGTAGAATATGTGAATATGTGACATTAGCTGTGTTTGGTTATAATGTTCCCATGTCTTATGAATGGTGTAAATAATCTCTTTTTCTCCTGTCCTCCTCATACCTTAGGGTCTGTACTGTATCTCAGTGAACTGTATGGATAATGCAGAGGCACAGTTTACCACAGCCTTGCGGGTAAGTATTTTTCCTTCCTCTCCTGAGATACTGTGACTGTTCTCGTCTTCCCTCTCCCACTGCTGTAGCTGCTCTTTTTTTCCCCTCTCATCTCAAACATGTCCATATTACTGTGTGTTCCAGCTAACCACACACCAGGAACTGTGGACATACATCGTAACCAACTTGGCCAGTGTCTACATAAGGGAAGGAAACCGACACCAGGAGGTCAGTACAGTAATGGGTCCCGTCTTTAAATGCAATGTAACCACCTGCAAAACAAGTGATTAGTGTGTGATTAGTATGCATTTCTCATGGTTGTGGTTTTCTTCAGCTGAGTGTGGATGCAGCTAACAGCAAATGACAGAGATATTAGTACTAGTAAATAGCACCAAATGAGAAATTGCCGTAAAGATGTCAAATACAGTGTATACACTGTATATTGTTTAAGATTATGTTGTCCTTACATGGTGTGTCCAGCAGAGGGCACTGAGATATTCGTGTTTCAAAAGTCTCACTTAACATTTGACCAATGGAATTGTGATATTTTAAAGTAGGTTTTCCTTTACTAGAAAAATCATTTGGAAATAAAGGAAATGATAAAAACTACTAAATATATAAAGTAAGAGGACTCCCTCTGATTTGACATTTTGTGTCGTTTCCTTTCAGCTGTACAGCCTCCTTGAGAGAATAAACCCAGATCATAATTTTCCAGTAAGGTAAGAGGCAGTTTTGAAGTTTTGTATTTATAACTCAAGATGGTTCATTACTATAAAGAACTTCATACTAATTGTTAAGTATACAACCTTTGCTCTTGACTCAGCTCCCACTGCCTCCGCGCTGCAGCCTTCTACATCAGGGGACTCCTGTCCTTCTTTCAAGGACGCTACAATGAGGCAAAGTATGGCAAATTCTAAATTGTGTTTCATGCACACACACAAACCCTTCTCTGTGCTGTACATAATTATACTTTTTTGCCCTGCAGACGTTTCCTAAGGGAAACCCTGAAGATGTCTAATGCTGAGGATCTGAACAGACTGACGGCCTGCTCCCTGGTTCTGCTCGGCCACATTTTCTATGTACTGGGAAACCACAGAGTAAGATCCACTAATTAGCTAATTGGGTGCTCGTGTTTGCACTAAAGCTGTCTTAAATTTCACTATAAGCCACTGGACCATAGACAGTCACAAAAAAATAACATTATGTCTCATCTTTTTTAATTGAAAAAAAAAACAAACTTCATTATCCAGTCTTCTCTAACTGTGTGGATGTGCAATGCACAATTGGAGTAATTTATAAAACTAACTCTGAATATCTAGATTTCTAAACCCTATTGTCACCTTTTCATTGTGTTATGTGCATTGACATTACACAATAGTTAATGAGTAACTCCTTTATTGATGTAGAAATGCTGCTTGTTAGTTCAGGCTGAGGCAAAACAAACTAACACTGACAGCTTTAGTTTATTCACCTCATTTGCTGAGAACTCCCAACAACACTAATTTTGCAAAGCAAATAAAGTGTAAAGCACACATGTAATGTGCAGAAGAAGAAACATTGCATTGCCTTCCCTTTCCTCATATCTTTAGTGTTATTCAAGATCAAATGAAATCAGTGTTCAGAAATCAACTTCATATTTAATAATATTACATCTATTGCACACAACCATTGCTAGTTCTTTTCTAACTAAATGCAGCGACAATCTTAAACTCTGGTACTCTGATGTGTCCATTTGTGTGTATAAATGAATTAATAGGATTTACCCTTGATGTATTTACAGGTCTGCCTGGAAAGCAGCATATTTAAACCTTTTTTATTTCTCACTTTTTAAACACTTTGTTCTTTAGGAAAGTAACAACATGGTTGTGCCTGCCATGCAGCTGGCTAGCAAGATTCCTGATATGTCTGTTCAGCTCTGGTCTTCAGCACTGTTAAAAGGTACATAATGACTTTTTATTCCACACCCAAGCACAGCTTAGAGATACCATCTTGATTTTAGAAGACATATAAGCTGTCTTGTGCTTGCAGACCTGAACAAGGCCCTTGGAAACACTATGGATGCCCATGAAGCGGCCCAGATGCATCAGAACTTCTCCCAGCAGTTGCTGCAGGACCACATTGCAGCCTGCAGCCTCCCTGAGCACAACCTAATCAGTGTATGTGAAACAACTTAATTGCAAATTTACATTTGGTTACTTTTCATTATGTGCTGTATTGGATTAGCATGTTTTCTCTCAATGTTTGTTTTCTGTGAGTTTGTTTTGGAGCAATGTGATTACAGTGTATCTTCTTCTGTTTCAGTGGACTGATGGCCCGCCTCCTGTCCAGATCCAAGCCCAGAATGGTCCAACCACCAGCCTTGCAAGCTTGCTATGAGAAACTTCCCGTTTGGCATTTGACTGTAATTGGTAAATTATCACAAGCAGCAAATTAATGCCTAACAAAACCCGCTATCCAGACCACTGTAGCTTCAAAAGGATTTTAACAGGTAACAGTTTGGGTCTTCAGTTTATTAGCCTCTTAAGATTTCTTCCTGATTGTCTATTGCATTTTTAAAAAGAATTACAACTGCTGTTGTACATGTATTTTTTTTTTGCTATCTGACGGCATGGAGGCTTAATGAAAGACACATGGCAATGTATAAAAGGGCTTCTTTGCCTCAGATATAGAGAACCCTTCTCTGCTTTTGCCAGGATTCTTTTCCATTTCTTGGAAAAACTCTGGGTTTTGATGATGGGAGGAGGGCAGTAAAGAAATGTAGATGAAAATTAATTTATTCATGTTGCTATTTTTGTAACTGTTGGTAAATATTTTACATCTTGCCTTTTTTGTATGGATGTTTTTTTTCCACGCATGGAAGTTACTGATGTGGACTCCCTGTATAATAGTTTTTGACATGGGTCGCTAACAATAAATTCTTGGTAGATTTCTTTTTTTTTTGCACAAAATCCATAATAGGAAATAATAGAGACATTATAATTTATTTTCACTGAATAGTAGTTTTCACTATAAATTGGCAGTGTACATTGTTTTGGTTACAGTGCAGAAGAGTGTTCTGTTGGATCGGTCAACTAGAAATGTTCAGTCTTTCAATAACTTCTGTACCTTCTGTTATTTGGTGGCTGCCAGGTTTGCCACACACCCTTTAAACACACACACATTTAACTGATGTATTTTTCCAAGTTCCATAATATATAAATCCTGTTGATGAATTAATTTTTACAGATCATATTTAGACTTTCGGAGCTTTCAATAACCTTCAGATATTGAAAAAAAAAAGAATTTATTTTATTTTGTTATATTTTAATTTGTCTTGATAGTTCTACTAAATGGTTTCTTCACAGTATGTTTGTATAGATTTGCCACTTGTTGAACCTTTATTGTACAGTGACATTTTATAAAGTCAATTTAGTAAAGTGTGATATGTATTATTTTAGCTATCCCATGTAGGTATTTCTCAATGCTCGGTATTTAAAGCACTCTGTAAGCACACAGTTTAAGCTTGAGTACTAGCCATATTCTATCCGATGCCTATGTTTTTAATTCTTTTCAACAATTTTCCAATAAAAATATGAATGAAATTTTGACCTCCTGATTTATGTATCCATGTTTTGTAGCTCGTCTGGGTCTGGATTTTGATATGTCGGTTAAACATGTTGACTTTGTGTGCTGCTGTGTGTGGATGAAGCTGCTAAACTGGGTCACTTGTTCTAGTAACGATCTCTTGATATGAGGAATTCTTCAAAAGAATAAAGAGTAATACTGAAACTGAAAGTCAAGCTTAAAAATGAACTAGTTTTAGATGTGAATGCAGCAGCTGAGGAAAAATTTGCTTGTTGTGTTGTGGATTAAAAATCATTTCTGGTGAAGTCCCTCTGGTACATTCTTGTGTATGTTGAAGAAAATGGTGGGAGTAGAAGGTAGGAAGCTTAATTTGCAGCACTCAAGTTGTGAGTTTAACAAGCTATTTGAGGCCTGTGTGGACCAGTAAACTTAAGCCTACTCTAATCCCTTTATGTGTCCTCTTGGGTTCATACAACACAAATTCAAAGCATGGTTTGGACCTGCTGTATACTAGGATCCAGTAGCTGCCCTAAAGGCAAAGACCTGCATCCCTTCCTGCTCAAAGAGAAAGAGGGAACATGGCAAGAAGGTTGTTTACTCTCCTGACCTGTTCGGTGCCTGCGCTGACTCCATAGAGCAGATAGAATAGGGATAAACTTTTTCATACTACTTCAGGAGCAACAGATGGCCTGAACCATTATTTTTTCTGGCTTGTACCTATCAAGGTCTCTGTGGGTGGTATCCTGAGATTCTGATGTGATTGTTATTGAGTCAGCCTGAACAGATCTGTAAAAACAAAGGGATGCTCTCAGGTATTGACCACAGTAATACCCACAACAAGCACCACAAGCTGTAGCAATTGAAGTGGTCTCAGTAGTCCAGCGGTCCGGTCTGAGCAGTCCAGCTCGGTCAGATAATGTGTTTGTGTCTCTCTGTATACCTTAGAAGCAGCCATACCCTGAGGACTACTGTACCTCAAAAGTGGGCAGAGGTTACTTGGTGGTGTACTGGATGCATACACTCCTGTCTCCACTGCTTCTATAGGGTCTATTGCAGTCTCAGAAAGACTCTGAGGGGATGGCAGTCGGCCAGATTCATTGTGATGTCTATGAAACGGCCACATCTGCTCAGATTCAGGATGAACCTCATGACTGGCAAAGCATCACAGAAAAGATCTCACCTGTGCACATGTGTGTAAACATCAACACATAATCACAGCTGTACAATGGATGTTACAAACTATATAATATTTAAGACTCAGATGGATACATCTGCCTGTGTGTCTGTATGGCATAGCAATGTCAAAAAAGACTGCAAGTGTCAAAACGTGGTTAAATATTTTAATGTATTATGTCATGTTGTTTTTATGCCTGACCCACATGGACAGGGAATTCATCTAGCAGCAAGAACATTATGTCACCAAGCATGTAAATGTTGTCCACTACAAGAGTAGATAACAGATGCTTTACAATAGCAAATACTTGCAGTTTTTTATTACATACTTTTTTAAAATATTATTCCCGTAGTAGAATAGGTTCCCATTCATTATTTGTCCTCTTGACCTTGTTTTTGCCATCCAAACGCATCATTTTCTTTGCATGGCACCCGTTGGAAACTTAATATTTCCGAGGTGTGTATGAACGCAGCATGACGCCGCCTGTGGTGGCTCATTACATTATCTGGCAACCGGAGTGGCAGCGGACAGAAGAGAGGGGATCCCCGGGATTTTTACACCGAAGCCAGCTAGATACTAACACCAAACAACCGAAAATCGCGGGGAACTCGATCAAGCTCCTCCTAGACTCCGTAAGTTCATATAACGTTATTTCAGTATATCATAATTCAGTCCATTATTTTGCTTTTCAATTAAAACATGACGACGACGGAAGTTTCTCTGTCGGTGTTAGCTCGGCTAAGGCAAGTTAGGCTAGCTAGCATAGCTTGATCTCAGCTAACGTGCAAGGTAACAGTTTGTGTGTCTCAGCTACACACATACACCTACCGAGCATCGACTGCCAAAGAACAAGCCTCAAAAGTAGGAAATATTAACTAAACTTCCCCGGCAAAACTTGTAGTAGGATGCACCAGCATCAGGATAATTAATAAGTTATTGATTTTATTTGCCCAGTATGAAGTTGCAAACTCGGAGGCAAATCTGTCATTTTCTGTGTTTAATTAACGCTTGATTATTCGTGAATAAATTTAGCGACTGTCTGTCTGCAGACAAGTGACCAGGGAGTTAGCGTTAGCAGGCTAACTTAGCTCGCTAGCTAGCCTTGTAACACTAGCTGCTCAGTGATACGGGGTCGATTTCATTGTCTGTCGTGTATCGCTATTTGGAAGCGAACAGACATCCAAGCTAAACATCTTTATTTACATCACCACATATAAAGTAATGTAGACTGTGCCGCTCGCAGACTTTTCTGTTACCTCTTTAACCGACTGATAATTACAATGGGCTCTTAGCTCTTGTTAGTTAGCTACTGGTTTTGTAGCCGGACAGATGGACAGGTTGTTGTTGGCAAGCCAAGTTAACGTTAGCATACGATAGCTTGTTGTTGTTGATGGTTTAGTTAGAAATGGGCAGCTATTATTTTGGGCAAAGTTGGATCACTAAAGTTTAAGTTTACATCATAATCAACATTGCCACTGGATATTGAGATGCCTGTTGTTTCTTTTAACCGTGGATGGCTATGATTATTGTGTCTTTATGAGCCATTGATCTCAGAACTTTGTCAGATTAGCTCAACCGTGAAAAGCCTTTTTATGGAGGCGTAATGGTGGACGGCTGTGCCTCCGTCGGGGTGTGAGTGTCGGTGTGTCCACGACAGCTTAGTAGCTATCAACCCACACCAGACAACAAAACGCCTACTCAGTGCTCGAACCAAAATAGCAATAATTCTGTAAATCAGATCAAATTCACCACTCAATGTGTAACAAAATGTGTCACTGTCAAGTCTAAGGACGTGCTTTGCATCCAGTCGTTTGGAAGCCTTTATGTAATTTTAATCATTTGACTTTAATTGTGTGATGTCACTCCATAGTCTTTTAGTGGCTATGTTGGGTCTCAGGAAGATTTTGTACGTGGTGTCTTCATCTGCAGCAGTCCATGAACCATGGGTCATGTTGTTTAAGTGGACAAGTCTGCTCTGTATTCACCTGCCTTTAAAGTGTGTCCTGCCCAAACAGTAGTGTGTATCCCTTCCTGTATTGAGCAAGTGCCCTCCTTTTTAAAAGCAAGCAGACAGTTGGCACCCTTGGCTAGAGATGGGGGACACGTGTCGCTTTGCATTTTATGATGGGCCTCGGATTTGCCTGAGGTGGGGTGCCGCTTATGAAAAACCCTCCTGAGAGTGATGTAACTAGACAGGCATGACTCCAGATCCTCTTTTACTCTGCTGCATCAGGATTAAAACTTTTAAAGATACATCAGTGTTTTGTACCATCCATTTTTTTAACCTTTTTGGCACTCATGTGGCTTAAGGGTGCTTTGCTTATCATTGCCATTGTTACGTTTGTTGTTAGCATTGGAATTTGCTTCATCTTCATTTAACATTTTTTTTGTTTAGTTGTGCAGTATGAAATCAAGTTTATTCTTCTAGTGACACATTTGATTTATAGTTACATTTTTATGTCTATTTATCACCATCATATGTCACTGGTCATTGGACATTGGTCACATCTGTTACACAAAATTGAACACCATGACTGGTGGGGGGAAAATTATCCATATATATCTCTTTTGTAAGGTTCCCCCTCAGTCTTACCTGGATTATTAGCAATATGTAGACCTAGTACAGGTGATAACTCTCTGTGGGGCTATGTGACTTAACTGTTATTGTTTCCATCCTTCTATGTCTGTCTGAGGTATTATTATAATAGTATCTCGGTGTCGGACACAGTTTTAGCACAGCAGTTGGTCTGGTAGGATGTGTGTAGGTTAACAGGAAGTGCTACAGAAACCATCATAACTCTTGTATGTTATATTGGTAGTTTACTTTATAATGTATATAGTTTTTATCTTATCGTTTTTTTTGCTACAGTGTCTGTGCTGTTGCAATAATGCAGTTTCCCCATTGTGGGACAAATAAAGGTTTTCTTAATCTTAACGTTTTGACCTACCCAGACAAAGTAAGTGTGTGACAGATCAGGGACCCATGTTGTCCTAGTTTTTGAGTTTATCTCACAGTGATGTTACTAGGATAATATTGTGTAAGCCTGTTTTTATCAGATAAACGCAAAAGTGATAAATTTTAGTGTTGTGATGTCAATTTGATAGAATATTTACTTTGTAATCTTGCATTCTTGGAATATTTTGACACTTGGGTAAGCTTAGTACTATACACCAAATGTGTTGTTTCCTCGTAGTGTTTTAGGAGATATTTTGGTTCGTATTTAAATTTTTTTGAGAAATGTCTGTCAGTGTACCTAGTAGTTGCAGGAGGGCAGGAGTAGACGTACAGTATTGGCCAGGGCTTCCCACCCAAAGGCCTGGGGCTGGAGAAAAGGACTCCACCAGTGTTTGACTGACGGAACTGTTTCTTGTTTGCCCTGTTGGACTTCATTAAGTATGTGTGTCTACACTGTGCTCTAGTCAAATGTGCAAGTTTTATACCTCATTTCTTCTTCACAAAAACAATAATAATGTTTGCTCTTTGCAAGTGGGTTTTTTTAGTGTATAGCACAAAGAAATACAGAAATGGGTGAGAATGTGGGTGTGAGTAATGCAAATATTGTGAAACTTGCTCGGTAGTCATTCACTGTTATTTTATTCAAATAGAAACTAAAGAACTCAGCAGACATAAATATCACTGGGGCAGCCGCCACAGGTATTTGGCAGGTATTTTAGGGTTACAGATGTACTCCTTTTCCTACTTAACACATTGAAAATAACACTCAAATGCATGGAGGCTATTTAATATTGAATGAGGGCTTCAGCACATTTCCCAAGCGCTAGATCCTGGCTGAATGGCGTTCTACATGCTTCTGTATAACAATATAACTTCTACAGGTAGAACCCAACACTTATTTTTGGAGTGGAGCACTGGATACTGCTGCGCTGGATGATTTTTGATGTTTCTACACCCTACTTTCTGTAACGTTGATGGTGATCATTTGCTTGTATTTGGTTCTGCTACAATTTACCTCACAAGTTACAATCACCATGTTGTATGTTATCTGAAGGGGTGTTTAATTTAATGTGAACACAACTATTGGTGCATTTGAACCTTAGCAGAAACTGAAGAAGCCACTTGTGGCGAAATGTCTTGAAAAAAACAATCCTTGAGTCCAGTTGCCTCGATTTAAACTCTTGGAAATGACTATGACCTGGATGAATGAGAGCATCCACAGATATTTAAACCTTATGGAATACAGTTCTCTAAACGTGTTTTTTTTTCCAGTTTGTCTACAACAATTGCCTCCACCGTGGCTGTTGCTGACATGGCAACTCCCAGTCAGTGCAGCAAACTGGCCGGCCAGCAACTTGGACAGGTAGCATCAAGGCATGTGTCCAAGAGGGGACAAAGTGTCCTAGCTGACTGCCTGTCACACGGCTGATTTAAAAAAAAAAAAAACAAAAAAACTTTACACATGTTTTTCATCAATATGCTGTCATGCCTAGTGGAAAAAGTCATCAACACAAGAATAAACTGCACTGACATCACTGGTCACTTGCCTGTTTTATGAGTAGCAGAATTGTCAGTTTTGCTTGTAAAAAGTGCGCAATAATAAATCCACAGGGTGAGGAATCACAGGAATTTACAGGGTACTGATTGAACAGTAGTACAAGTAGTCCTTCAAGGGCTGTGAGCAGGCGTCTTAGATCGCACGTCACATAAAAATGACCTGGTTTTTATTCTTCAAGCAGATTGCCAGTACTACTGCTCTATGTGCATTGAATGGCGTCCTAATGTTCTGTCACCAAGGAAGAAAATAACAGGATTATTAATCATAACTGGACAGATTATATCAGAAAAGTTACAATGATTGATAGGAAGTTTTTTTTTGCAATTTTTAAGTGTCACTCAACCATCTGGTGAATTTAACACTATAGTAATGATAAATTATCAATTACACATACTGGTAAACAACTAATGTGTCATCTGAACCAAGGGTGATTATGGTCAGAATGTGTTTGTCTCTCACCCAAGTTTTAGGTGTGAGACAAACGCATACTGATGTTGCCCAAACGCATGAAGTCATCACAGCCTACTCAACCAGTTTATCATTTACGTTCTTCCTGCCTGTTCATTAGGCTTTTGAACAAATAAATATTTTAGACCAATTTGCTTTTCACACAAAATGAGGTTCAATACTTGGTGTGGTTAAAATGGGGTCAACAATACAAGGTTGCACCAATGGTAAGAAAGGATGTGTGTAGCCATTAAAAATGTAATCCTTGTTCTACGGCCTTATAGTTATGGATTCTTAAATAAACTTGGGAATGTGCAGTAGGGGGCACAGACTTGAAGCCAATGCGGAAGTGTACGCAATTTACGCAATTTCCCCGTTGTGGGACTAATAAAGGTATTCTTAATTCTTAATTAAAAGTTGTAGTTCACACCGCAACCACTGGAGGCTAGTTCCAAAAGCGAGTTAATCCCCATAGACTCCCATGTTAAAATGTCTAACGTCAAAGCAGTCTGTCCAGTCTGTATTAGGAGTGACGATGGCATCCTGGAACCCCACCAAGCCTCAAAACAGCCAAAAGCTTTGTCCGTAGTTCTTACTGTAAGTGATACTGAACAGTAAATAACAAAGCTGCATATCAAGTTTGTCCCCTTTGGTGGTATGAAAGGGTTGTTGTGTTGGTGATTTATTAGTTTGCATAAATCATCAGAAAACGTGATTAATAGTAGAAGTTTGTATGGCTGAAACCTGGCTTTCAGATTTTCTCTAAATGTGCATACCCTTATCTTGATTTGATGTCTCTGCTGCTCAGAATTTTTTGTGTTTTGGTATCCCGTCTACTAACTTTAAGAGCTCCTAAAGTTACTGTCTTAAAGATATGACATAACTAATGTAATTCACTAGGTTATGTTGTCCAGCTGCAGTATGTGGACAATGCATATCTTTTTGATGGCTTTTTTGTCAGGATTCTTTTTTACACTTTATTCTCTCTGGTCACTTCCTGCTGCCATCCATTTCTGAGAAATGTAATCTGATAGCAGACTGCGTGTGCCCTGGCCCTCCAGTCTGTATGAGGGTATGTGCTTCTGGTTTTACAGGATTATGGAGTAACCATTTGGAAGCAATTTGGCTGAAATTGGAGATTATCCTCGTCTAGGATTTTGAAAACATTTAGCTATTCCTTTTTATTATAGCTAGTAAACATTTGTGGTTGAAAATGTATCCTGTGACATTGCAATTAGAGGTTAAATAAGTCTGCTTTAAGGTTGACTTAAGATGTTGTTTTACAGCTTTATGATGCTTTGTGCGTCTTTGATGGTCAGTACATTATTTCTTGTGATGCTGTGGAACAGTTACTCAGAATACTACATGAGGCATGTGCACTTTTGTTCTCTGTGTGAGGAGGATATGTTAGTATCCAAGTGTGACGACTGTTGGTCGTCTTCGTGTGTGTTTTAATATGGTTATACGTGCTTGCATTCTTGTGTGATCATGCACAGAAGTCTGGTTTCCACTTCCTGGACTTAACTGCTGCTGTCGTCGTCATGTTGCTGAGGGAGAATCCAGGTGGAGACATGCGCACACATAATGCACACACTCTGTGTGGCTCCGGCTCTCTCACACACACACACACACACACACACACACACACACAGAGGCAGTCTGGCATATTCAGGGTTAAAGGCTTCCATTTTGTTAGGTAACACCCTAATGGTCTGATCTGTCAGTGGCGTTAAAATGGCAGGGGCTTAACCCTTGGCGTTCGGGACACAACCAGTAGGGGCACACACACACACACACACATACACTTCTGGGCAGGCCGAGCCTGCAACAGAACAACTGAGGAGGGTGTGTGTGAGACAGGGAGGGGGTAGAGAGGAGGACGGAGAGTGAGCAAGTGAGAGAGAGAGAAGACAAGGAAGAGTATTTTTCACTTGGGTACAGTTAGATTATGGCTCAGCTAACCACATGCGCTCTGCACCCTTCTCCCTCCCCCAACCATGGCACCACTTCAGTTGGGTCCCTGCCCCCACTCCTAGCCTGGTGCACAGATTAGCATAGGTATTCTGATCTTGTATTATTAGATGATATTCCAGAAGATAGTATCTGGTGCCTTTATGACTTAAATATACAAATAATTAAAATACAAGAAACATTGTGCAAGGCTGACATGATTACAAAGGCTGTAGCAATATTGATGTTTATGGTTGGTTTGTAGCAAGTGATCTTCTTGAATTTAGGATTATTATCAGATCATCACCAGGTCATATCTTCCAGTAAAATAATTGTCAGTTTGAGTGATTAAATCAATATTACATGGACAAGGACCCTTGGCTACACAAAAAAAGAGATGTCTTGTATTGGGCAATAGTAATCTATTCGTGTATTGCTTTTATTGGACAGTATAATCGTTGTTTCCCCTTGTATTGAGCCCTAAGGACACAGTTGAAAAGCCCCAGTTTTTTAAAATGGCTGTTAATGTGTTGGCTGGCTGAGTCCAGTCCCAGTGGGGAGATCATTACAGTGCAGGAGATGAGAGGCTAGCACGCTACCTGAGGGGATGAGCCTTTGCCATTGATCTGGTGTCTGTGAACTGCTGGACACAATAGGAGAGCATCTGAGGAACAAAACATGTAGGTTCAGTCCAGGTCATAAAATTTCCATTTGCTTTCAAGCAAGTCCACATACATACACACAGATGATGGATGCGAGATTTAATGTCACCCTATGCATCGATGTAGAAGCAGATGCCTTGGTAAAAACCTTTTATATGTCTTTTTTTGGTTTAGTTTTTTTTTTGATCTGCTCTGCCCTCACGCCTTATTGTTCTCGGGCACAAGTGAGAAATGCATCTACTCCTCCACAGTCTCCTGAAAGAAACGGACACAGATAAATCATTGGCTGGTCCTCTTGTCAATTTTGTTGGTAATGCATTTGTATGACAAAGAATAATCTTCATGAAGTAGTTATGGTGGCATATATGGAAATCATTGGTGTTGCTGATTAAAGTGTACATTTTTATCAATATAAATATTTAAATCTCTTTTATCAACTTTGCTCGGTCAGTGTAGTATTCAATGCGCTAGTTTATAAATTTGGTAGTAGTTATGTCTCAGTTATCAATCATTGTTTATGTATGATTTATTTCTTGTGAGATCTACCGGTGACTTTAGCTTGCATGCGGCTGATAGAGGAAAATAACCCCCAGAGAGGCTTGTGTGTTAAGACCAGTGAGTCAGACAATGCAGGCAGGTAATTTAGATCCGAAACAAGTAGCACATGTAAGAAAGCATTTCACATATGTCTGACATTAAGAGGAAATGTTTTTAGCAGGAGATGATGGGGCTGCTGCAGATGAGTGCTGAAGGTAACGTTAGCATTTTGAAATCATGCTTGAGAACTGAAAACCCTAAAATGTGAACCAATACCTCGGAATCAAAATAGGGTAGGGATGCACCGATGCATCGGCTAAACATCGGTATCGGCCGATGTTTGCCTCGTTAACTGCCATCGGCCATCGGCAAATAAAGATGACAACTGCCGATGGATGGATGGATGAAAAGAGAAATAGACTTTGCTGCGACAAGGCAGAGATGCGTATCTTTGTAAAAAAAAACGTGCATCTTACTAAAAAGTAGGCGAGAGACACAGCAGGTGACTTATGTATCATTAACGTTCAGAAAAGGAAGTCCGCTGTATGGGACTGTTTTTTTTTGTTTTGTAAAGATGCCCCACTAGCCTGTGAGTTCTGAAACACTGTAATGTTTTAATATGAGAAGCACACAAGGTGAAAGGTAGCCCTATTTATATTTGTATTTTGTATTGCATGAAGAACATAATTTATTTCCCACTTATTTTTTTTTTATTTTTATTTACACTTGATGTGTTTTTATTTTTTGCAAAAATATTTTATTGGGCCATAAAAAAATCTTCTCATTGAGTAAGTTTTTGTTTATCAGGCTAAAACCACATTTTGTTGGGCAATTCGGGTACAATTTATTCAATGATTAGGTAGCAGTCCAAGAGGGTTTTTGAAAGTAATTTTTAAGAAAAGAATTTACATGTGAATTAAGGTTAATCTTATTCTTAAATGTCAAATAAAAAGTGACATTAAAGGTTGTTCCATAAATTTGTCTAAATTTGTGCTCATTCAAGGATAGTATGATGAAGAGTTGAAAGACTTGTATGTTTCTGTGCACAAAAGAAGGAATAAATAACAAAAAGAAAAAGCATCGGCATCGGCCAAGTTGTTATGTTAAACATCGGTATCGGTATCGGCCCAGAATTTCACAATCGGTGCATCCCTAAAATAGGGTTTATTTTTCTTGACTCCTTGATCGGCACTGCTACCTTGAGTTGTTGACTCTCCAGCAATGAGAGTTGGGCTACCAGTTCCCTCCAGGCAACTCCCGATGGACTTAATGATGGACAAGTCAGACCTGTTTGTGAGATTGTAGTGTCAGTTTCAGTTGGGTTTACATGCTGGATAGATGGAGCTGGGGAGCACTGCTAATTGATTGATTTAGGATCTTTTTTTGCAGGTGATTGCCTGGCCATAAAATACAAATTCCTTATGTCAAACCCAGAGATCTACCAGTCTGATGTGACTTGTGAATTTGACAGTCAAATTCTTGCTTCCTTCTATATAATGCTCTGTCACTAAGGGTTTTGACTTGTAATACACGTGCTTGCTCTTGTCTTGCCTTACTCATCAGCAGTGCCATAGTGCAACACTGCCTCTGCTTCTGACTACATAAAGTCTCTGCTTGTTTTTGGCTCTCAGTTGTCAAAGTAAATGGCATCAATATACTGTTACCAGGTCTTGGTGGTAGTGAGGAGGTCATGTGGCTCAGATCCTATCCAGCTGGTGTTTGCTCTAGAATCATATTTGTTGTATTTTTACAATAAAAAATGGTCTGTACTGTAGACAATTACGTAAGAACTTAACAACCTATCAGTTATCCATGTAAAGGTTTTTCAATATCTAAAGGAACCAGTGAGTAATTGTGCTCCACTGAAGGCTTAGTGTGATGCAACAGTGAGTATTAGTACACATCCCTCTTAGTCAGTCTCAAGTGCATACGTAACACATGAGCACATATGCATGGACAACAACTTTATTGCCACCCCCATTGTTGCTTAGCAGCAGTGCATCCAGTGCATTAAACAGTGGGTTCACAATGCCATCCCTGTCCTCTGGGACAAAGGGAAGCCACGTGTCTCTAGACCTGAAACTAGCAGTCAGAGCCATCCTAGTGACGTGGAGATCTGACTGCCATGTCCAGAATAGTTGCACTCATTTTCTACCTGACATGCTTCACCTCCACAGCAGCTGCCATTTCTACAGTTTTACAGTGTGAAGCATGATTTATGAAGTATTTTGTGGTCTATGGGCATGCACACCCACACACAAGCTGTCAGCTCTGACTGATAGATAGCCTTTGTGTTCAGAGATGGTACAGCAGAGCACATCTGTCCTTGCCGTCTACCAGAGCAGGGGGGCATTTTAGGCTACAAACATTCACATTCACTTTATTTTTCAATGTTATAGGTGAACATTTGCAAAATGTCAAGGATGCCTGTGATATGAGGATGCATTAACAGATGTGAATAGTTTGAACACACTGCAGTCTTACTGTGCACAGCAATTTGTTGAAATTGCTGAAACACTAATTTCCCCACTGCACGTTGCAGTTCTTTAGGTGCCTTGTCAGACAGATGGCACATTTATCATATGAGCTTGTGTATACAATAGATCCCTATGGTGAGTTATGATCATTTAATCTTTACGTCCTTAATTAATTGCAGGCAATGCATGTCGGGGGTATATTGTGTACAGGACTCATGAAATAGTGTTTTTAAGCATATCTGGGTGCTGCTGCACTTTTGACTGTTGACTTTAGACTGAAATGAAAGTAAGTCATGTCAGGGATGTGCCTGCCCCCTGTTGTCTGAGAGGACTGTTTTGGAATGTCTGAAGACATCGTTTTATTCTCCTCCACCCTCTTGCCTTGTTCCCTCTGTGAGATGGGTCTGTGGCCTTCTCTCACCCTCCCTTCTGCCATACTCTCTGTCTCTCTATAGGTTAAACCTCTGCCTTCTCATTTGCAGACCAGTTTGAACTGGTTCTTTAGGGAAGCATTTTTTGTCCCAAAGCATCTTGAGGATTTTAGATGTCAGACTAGACTAGACAGACCTTAGGTCTAGCTTCCTGAATCAAACAACCAATATGTACCGTATTTTCGCGACCATAAGCATTAATTACGGGCTCTATTTCTGTATTCGACACATACATAAGGCGCACCGTATTATAAGGCGCATGCTACAACATACGTAAATAAAAAGGTAACGGGAGCAAAGCAGTGAGTTAAGTCGAACTTTATTGTTATGAAGGAACGACTGTGTATATAGTTTGATTACTCGCTGCATATAGAGCTGTAGCAAGCAATAATGACATAATACAGATGCAGCTGATTGTTACTCACACGTTATTCTGCAAAACAATTTGAAATGTGTACAATTTTCAGTTTTGCATGCACGCCTGTGTGGTGAAGCAATCTTTTTCTTGTTGTGCTCCGAGTTGCAGTGATGTTTTTACCTTATTATTGTTCAGAAATTATGCCGGCTGTCACAAAAGCTCGGACAACAGTCAATGCAGCATCCACAATCCACTCACATATGCTGACGTAACTCACCTGGCGCTGCCTCCTAGTAAAGCTGTGCTCGCCGTCTGCTATCTCCCATGCCGCTCGCAACTTTACTTTGAACGCCCTGTTTACGCCAATGTCCAGTGGTTGGAGTTCTTTTGTTAACCCTCCCGGGATTATGCCAAGCTCTGAATTTATCTGCTTCGCCTGGTTTTTTACACCGGTGGTGATACAGGCGCACGCAGAGTCGCAGATCAGCGGTGACGGTGATGCGCAAAAAAAAAAAAAACCATCCGGTCTCTTTACATAAACCTCCCTGAGCCACTCATTTTCCCCTCATCCTGACTGGAAACTTTTCTTTTGGCAGCGTCTTCCTCTTAAAAATGACCACAGGCGGAAGTTTTTGTCCATTACCATGGCAACCGCCAACAACGGTGAAAGCCGACGCTGCCAGCTTACGTAGTGTACCTATTATGTCCCTGTGTCAGATACTCAACCCATACATAAGGCGCACCGGATTATTAGGTGCACGGCCGACTTCTGAGAAAATTTTAGGCTTTAAGGTGCACCATATAGTCGTGAAAATACTAGGGCTGTAATCTCCCAGTCGACTGGTCGATTTATTGGTCGACACGTTCTGGCTCGACCAAAATTGATACAGGAGGACTGTACCAAGTGCTAATGGGGGTGTTTTCGGAGCACCCGTTTCCACAGGTAACAGTCGATCTTTGAACACCCCCCTTGTTTTCACTACTTTGGTTTAGCCCGACCCACTAGACACAGATAGACTGAAGCGTACAAGGCCGGTGGTTTTCTGAATATTAATTTAGTTTTGACCATGTCATTTAAGTCAGTCCTCCTCTACCGTGTCAGAGACATCTGGAGCGTGGCAGCTAATAGACAATGACAATGGAATAAAGTTTGCATCCTGAATTTCCCCTCGTGGATCAATAGAGTGTCTGTCACAGCTTGACTACAAACAGGCTCCCCCGTCCGTTTTAAGCATATGAACATTGATTTATTTCAATGTTTTAATCTAATAAATTGTAGGTGCATTTGCTCACAGCAGCAGCAGCATGCTTCAGACATACCCAGACCAGGCTGGATGTCAAACCATCATCCAAGCGTCATTCAGCGAAGCTGCGCCTGTGTTCAGTCTCGCTCTGTGCGCAGCACATCACACACTCGGCCGACAGACGAGTGTGTGATTAATTCACTGCAAAATAATCAGGTCAAAGCGAAGTAATAATAAGCAAATAAATACTAGTCTTTTTAGTCTTTATGTTACTTAATTTGTTGAACTTTATTGCTTCAACTTCCCCGCCGTAGTCAGGAGCAGCACACAGGTAACACCCCCTCCGTGCGATTAGTCGATTTTTAGTCAAAATTAGAGGGTTTCAGTCGACCAAGACTTTCTTTGGTTGATTACAGCACTAGAAAATATGATATGTATAATCGGCTTCATAGCAGAATCAATATGTTCATCTGCTTGCTCTGTACAAAATGCATCATATTTTTGTATTGAAAATTTAACAAGGGTTTGCAAGATCCTGCTTTATAATGAGTCTGTGGCCTACATTGATGTTAGTGGTGTGAATGTTGCACTTTGCTGGTGCTGTTTTTCTGCTGTGTAATAGGTTTTCCCAGAATTCTAAGTGGGTCTCTCATCCTCTGCTGTTACTGTACTGTGTGGGATTTGGGTCAGCATCTGGGGCACTGGCAGTAGGACAGGAGACGCCTGTGCACCTCAGGGCTGTCCTTTTTTTATACAGATGTAATTGTCAGCTAGAGAATTTTAAAAGTTGCTAGTTACTTATTACTTATTATTCAGCTGGTCTGTAGTAGAAATATTAATACAAACCGTAACCAAATATTTCACATCGCATGTTCACAACTCCACAGCGAAGTTTAATATTTGTTATGGGGTTAAGGGTTTTTTTTATTTTGTCTTGGTGGAACTTCTACTAAATATTTGGTGGGCTTATTGTGAGCCATTTTATTGCATAATCTTTTAATGTTATGGGGATCTATGGAATATAATCTGATCAGAATTATAGTAGGTAATAAAGAAAAACTTTTTTTTTTCTTGCCAGACCTGTACTTGCTTTTAAAATGTCTTACTGCCCTCTGGAATTTGATGGTAACAGAACATTCAAGTTAGTGGAAAGATTGTGCTTTGCAAAAGAAGACTATAAGTAAATGTAACTTGCCCGTGTTTGTTTTATATTTGTATTTACACTGTTTGTAACTGTTTGTTCTGTATCTCTCTCCAGGGTGAGAGCAGCCATGTCAGAGGAGGCAGTGCGTCAAACGCGCAGCCAGAAGCGGGCTCTGGAGAGGGACCATGCAACTCTCCCTGGGTCCCCAGGGGACATGGACAGTAAACGGGTTAAACTGGAGAAGGGTGATGCAGCTGGGACCCCACTGGCCCTGGTGGGAACTGGAGCTGAGGGTGTCAAGCTAAAGAACGAGCAGGCCGCTAAGGTAGCAGCCAGCATCCTAAAGGCTGGAGAAGTTAAGGCCACAATCAAAGTGGAGGTGCAGACTGGAGATGAACCTGTTGACATGAGTACTTCCAAAAGGTAAGAAAAGGATCTTGTAGTTTGATTTAGTCCTGGGCTGGCTACCTAACCCCTTAGAGAAATATAAGTAATGTTCATGGAGGGGCAGCGATATCACACAGTCGGCGTACTTTGTCCACAGTTCACAATTAAACCTGCTTACTAGCTACCTTGTGAAAGTATAGAATGCAAACAATAATCACAACTAGAGCACACTTATAACCTGCATTGTGTGCAAATGTGTTTGAACACTTTGTAAGGATTATTTATGCACTGTGGATTTTGTGCATGTGCAGCATGTGGTTTTATGTAGAGATGTGACTGTTAGAGTTTCAGGTTTCTCTCTAACTTGCACTCGCAAGTGGTCTGACAAGAGTCATACAGGAAGTCGCTGCGTGGTTGTCGCCAGCCTGCCACCATTTTAAAAACTTTGAGGTTCCTGAGCCCTGGGCTCCATTTTCTCCCAGAGCAGCACCTGAACTCTGCCTCACACTTCACACAAAATGAAGGCTATGTGTCACAAACTGGTTCCAACTGGCCGTTGCTATGGTTTCCAACATTAGAAGGAGCTGTTGGAGGAAGGAGGGGCCGGGGTGGTGGGTGTGTCATATGACCAGAGAAATGCCTGATGTCATGTGACGTGTGTTTGGTAGAGCAATAAATACACACACTGTGATAGCAGTTAAAGTGGCACTGAGAGGGGATTCGGTGTGGTACATCATAACTACACACAAATGTCACCTTTGGCCTCTGTTTATCCCTCTGCTGTTTGAGTTTGTGTATACACAAAAATATATACATTTGAACACATCATTGCTGGGCCTGTTGACCATTTACTTAGAGCCTTATGTAGCTTAAAATGACACTTATTGTTGCATCACATTCTGAATGCAAGAGCCCCATCGTAATGACTGATTCAGCAGTCCTATAGTTGGGTCAGTGTGAAGCCATGATTGGGAAGCCAAGGCATGCAGAAACACTGGACCTTACATAACCAAGCCTGTGTGTGTTGTGATGCTTGTGTAAGCTGTTCTCAATAGTTAGTAACCACCACAAGCTAGTCCATGTCAGTTTGTGAGGGGGGCCAAGTAGGTGAAGGCCTTGGGTTGCCGTTGAGCCATTTAGAGAGATGATAAACCTCACGATTGGTCTCCAATGCTTATATCTCTCTTGTGCTAGTTTTATCATCGTATGTGTGGAATGTAAACAGACGAGGGGAAAGCTGCTGCCCTTCAGGCCTGAGATTTGTTTAAGAAGACTAAGCTAGAACAGTAATGTTCTGAAAGTTGGTTGTTCTTCCTAGATATTAAAGAAACACAACAGAAAAGTACTTTCCAGGAAGTTGAGTTATAATGTTTGTGTTCATAGCAGCAGCTGGGAAAGGTTTTCAACATTAAACATGGTTTGTTTAGTCTGAAATTCTCATCTCATAATCTATGCACACAAAATAGATCTTGTCAAATGGGTGACCTCAGTGAACTAAGGATGCATGGTTGTGGAGACAGCTGTTGTGAAGAGAAGTGTGACTAGAGACAAGAGTGCGTACAAGAAAGGAAAAAAATATGGAATTGGTGAGTTGGTGTATAAAAGATGAACAAGTAAGGATGGGGGAGGGGTGTGTGAAGTAGTGACTGAGTGACTGACTGAAAGAGTGTACACAATAGGTTGGCTCCTGGCCATGTATTCCCCTCCCCCTCTCACTGTCACCCTCTCCAGTGTCTCCAGCGGACCTCCGCTCTGCTCAGCTTGTGACTCTGCTGTCGGCAGCTGGGAGGCATGGGAGAGCTGAGGCCCAGGCTGTGCCGATCCGGGTAGGCCACAGGCCTCACCACGGAGGTACAGGAGGGGTGAGGCCCTGTCTGGGTGGTAAGCTGAGTCTGAGCTTTAAGCCCTGAAACCTCTCGGTCGGCAGCAACCGAACAATCACTTGACTAATGTGCATATGCATAACTCTACAGTATGACCCTAGCTTACCTTATCCGCCACTACTTGTCCTTACTATTCAGATTTTTCTAAAAAAAAGATCTCCACTGGTGAAGGTGGGAGATTGATTCTTCATTCATGTTCCACATGCTGTAAAATTACAACCACCATCCTACTTCTTATCTCCACCCCTCTCCAGATTAATTAAGCTCGCCGCTAGTCGCCTTTGTTCTCCATAGTCCACAGGAAAAGCCACTTAACATTTCATCAAAGGTCTTCAGCTCTTTCTTCACTGAAAACAACAATGCAGTTAGTTTGGCGTTTGGTTGCCTGTTTTCTCTGTGTGAGTTTGCTGTTGGAAAGGAGATAGCAGGAGGTCCGTCGATGTTACCCTTGCTAGTGATAATGGGTTGTTGCGTTCTTCCCCTGCCGCCATTACTCCATTATTGATCTCTTGGTTCTTGCCTTCTTGTGTGTCCCAGCACACAATCACACTGCAACATAGGAGATAAAAACATAATTATATACTGCCATCTACTGGATGAAGAAGAGATTACAAATTAATTGCAATTGCAGCATTGTAAGCTGAGGTATGATAAAATGTTGAGTCTGTGCTGGATGTTGACCTTTTCTCATGTATTCTCCCATCAGTGACATTAAAAAGGAGCGTCAGCCACCCTCGCCAGATGATGTGATTGTGCTATCGGACAACGAGCCATCCAGTCCTGTCATGAATGGCCACTGTTTTACGAAGACTGATACAGATAAACTTATGGTACCAAACAGAAAACACACTACATTTTTATCTAATTAGAAGCATGCAATAATTTTAAATAAAATAATTATAATAATACAATAGCTTTATAATCTTTAATTGTGTTTATAGAAGAGTTCACCTGAGGAAAGGGAGCGCATCATCAAACAGCTAAAGGAGGAACTGAGACTCCAAGAAGCCAAACTAGTACTGCTCAAGAAACTGCGACAGAGCCAGATCCAAAAGGAGAGCACAGTACAGAAGGTAAAAGTGGTGCCGATTCCTTGTTGTGTTTTATTTGATCTCAGAGGTGCAAGTGCCAATTTGCAATTGTCACAATGTTCTTGTGTGCTTGTTGTCCAGGCGGCTGGCTCTGTGGCTACTCCTCCTCCTCTGGTCAGAGGAAGCATGACCTCAAGCAAAGGGCCCCCTCAGGTAGGCTTGTGCAAAATCGTATCGTGTGCAATTAATCGTCAGAAAAACTGTCACCAATTAAAATTTGCCACTTATCCATTATGGCGATTAGTGCCTCGTCATGATGACGCATTTTTGTGTGCGATGTACTCTCACCATCATCCGCAAGCGTGCACATGTGTGCCCACAATAACAATAACAGAGGTTCAACATCTGTCACCATAAGCCGGAGTATGAAGAAAGCCGAAGAAAGCGCGACGAGGTTACAATGCTGGCTACAGCTGTAGTGTATAGTGCCGCTCATGCATACGCGACATGCATTAGGTGTGGAGCGTTGGTTGTTGCCATAGTCCAAATGTTTGCTCGTATCAAAAGAAGTAACTCCGACTGGAGATGCTGCCTCCCGATCTTTATTAATGGACTCCACAGCAAAACAGGAGTCTCCTCCAGCAGATGTTGGAAGGAATTCCACTCAGCCAAGAACCGCGATACGTTTAGTCAGTGTGCTCCTTACGACCAAACTAAGCGCTGGAAGAACGTAATGCAGGTTGATAATGTTTGCTTCATTATTATTTTGAAGCAGTTTTTGCATTGTGCATCTGTTATCAATACATATTTCAAACATGGCTGGTTGGTGCCTAATCACTACTCACCAGCTTAACCTGTTAGAATGAAGTAGTTAACTTGACTGATGATTTGTCCGTATTATTTTAGAACAATGTGGCGATTTAGAGTCAAAAACATCTAAGTGCAATTTAATAGTCAAATTAATCGGCTAAATGCCACAATTAATCGTGATTCATTTTTTGCCAATATCGCCCAACCCTACCCTCAGGTAACTATTTATTTTCCCCATTTTACCGACACAATGATTTGTATTTGGATATGGAATGCTGCAGCCAAAGTGGATGCTCAGGTCAGGGTCACTGGTTTTGTAGGATGAAGGTAAAATAGTGCTGTCATTGTTGTGTTCACAGGTCACCAGTCGAAGCTCTGGCACAGTTATCCCCCCTCCGTTGGTGCGGGGTGGGCAGCACATCCCGTCCAAACACAACTCGCAGATTGTTATGCCTCCCCTGGTCAGAGGAGCTCAGGTATGGAACAACTTCAGGATAGTTGTTAAACTTTGAAACAGGGCTTTTGATCAAACTGTCACCTTATCTTTTCAATCTATCCCTGTTGCTGAATTGTTGTCCTCTGTATTGGCTGTTTGTGTGTGGCTATCAGCCTATTGCTGTGACTCCTCAGCAGATAGCCAGCCTGCGCCAGCAACAGCAGCAGCACAGCAGTTCAGGCCCACCACCACTCTTGCTGGCTCCCAGGGCTTCTGTGCCCAATGTCCAGGTCCAGGGCCAGAGGATCATTCAGCAGGGACTCATTCGGGTTGCTAACGTGGCCAACACCAATGTCATGGTCAACATCCCTCAGGTGAGAAGACAATACTCAACACTTATCAGGAGACACCAAAGGAAATTGTATCCTTGCTGCCCATACTCCTGTAAGAGACATCCTTAATTATTCCTCCCATGGTTTTGTTTTGATTGTTTCTAGGCCTCTCCAACCAGCCTAAAGGGCTCTTCAGTGTCACCCAACAGTGTCAATGACTCCCCTGCCAGCCGACAGGCTGCCGCTAAGCTTGCACTGCGTAAGCAGCTGGAAAAGACACTGTTGGAGATTCCTCCACCCAAACCTCCTGCTCCTGAGTTCAACTTCCTGCCCTCTGCTGCCAATAATGAGTTCATCTACTTGTTGGGGTTGGAAGAGGTTGTGCAAAAACTTCTGGAGATGCACGGCAGGGGTGGGTAGATGTTTGCACACCAGTAGCTTGTTTAGGGATGTTAATGAGCAGATAATATAACTACAGAGTATAAAATCGAGTGTAAAGAAGCTCTGCTTATTAACCATTACACAGGTAATCTGGGCCCAGCTGCTACACTGAGCAGCTCCATTCCCAAAGAGCCATACACCTGTGCCCAGTGCAAGACGGACTTTACCTCCCGCTGGAGAAAGGAGAAGGCTGGGACCATCCTCTGTGACCAATGCATGTCGTCCAATCAGAAGAAGGCCTTGAAGGCTGAGCACACCAATCGACTGAAGGCAGCCTTTGTGAAGGCGCTCCAACAGGAGCAGGAGATTGAACAGCGTATCCTCCAGCAGGCAGCCTCTTCTTCCTCATCTGCCTCCAAAACCACCTTGTCCTCTTCTTCACTGTCCAAAAGTGACATGCTGTTGTCCCAGCAGTATAAGCAGGTTGGCAGAGTGTCTGCCCACCACTCTACCATTAAGCAGGTTAACATGGCAAAGGTAAAACAATTTTATCTGTATCAATATTCACAGTATGTGCATGTTCATCTGTATTCGCACCAACACCGTCGTCGCTTTATGTACAGAATCAGCTGTCACACAGCCTCCAGTCTGCCATGAGCTCTCGTGGTGTGGCCCACTCCTTCACCACCTCCCAGTTGCAAAATGTGGTGACAGCAGCGACAGCGCTGGGCAACAGGTCAGGTAAGCATGCTGCAGCAGGTTCACTGCACCAGGGGGCAAAGATCAGCGCCGGCAGCAGCAGTAACCATGGCAACGTGGCTGCCTGGAGGAAGCAGAGCGGTGGAAACACAGGTAGATAAACATGAGAACATGTTTCTCATCCTCTTTGAGGTCGTCCCCCTTTCTATCCCCTCCCTGGACTTTTTATTTCAGCATTTCTTTATACAGTAGTTGGGTCTAAAGTCCTAAAAGTTCCAAGTTTAACTTAACCATAACACTTAAGAATAATTGTAGAATGGCATAATATTCAGTACACTGACCATTTCTCTGTGTCCTGACAGGTGTGACTATGGCCTATGTGAACCCCAGCCTGTCTGCTCATAAGACCTCCTCTGCTGTTGAGCGTCAGCGAGAATATCTGCTGGACATGATTCCCTCCCGTTCTATCTCCCAAGCAGCAAACACATGGAAATAATGCAATCTTACTTCCTACTGACACCATAACTATTAGTCCTCCTAATATCAATAACAGCCATTCTCATTATCGTTCTAATCCTTTCTGTATGGACTCTGCCTTTTGCCAAGATGGCTCAGGTGAGAATCAGCTTCTTGTTGGATAGGTGTTCTGACACCTCGCTCCAGTCTTCTTCTGCTACCTTCTTCCTTATCTGATCCTTCCCACATTGGAGTTGTGCAGCGACAGCTTCAGGGATACAAGGAATATGTCAAATAGATTTTGGGTACCTTTTTTTGGGAGGGTCAGGGTTGACATAGGTGTGTACAACTGTACAAACATTCTCCAGTGATGTTGCCTCCCCCTCCTCGCATATTGATTGAACCACCTAGTTGCACCAAGAGGAAGTTGCTGCAAACCAACCCTGAACTCTACTGCCTCTGGATTAGGCAGGGGAAAATAATAATCGCTATTATATACAGTACAATAACATATTCGCCTTACGTCCTGTCCCTCTCCTGTCTGAGCCAGTCAGACTTGGGCCCATGTGCTGGCCAAAAAGAACTTCAGTGAAGACCTCATCACAGGGATTGTTGTTGAGCTTCGAGGACCATCCACAAAATAATAACTGCTTCAGCTTTGCAAAAATGAGAAAAAGGAAAAAAAAGACTGTGTTTAAAAAAACAAAAATCAAAAAAAGGAAAAAAAAGTATCTCTATCTGCACACAGACTGCCTCTTCTCTCCAACCTTCAGCGTGTACAGTAGAGAAGTTGATGTGTGTTGGGTTATTTTGTATGGCTGAATGTTAGGGTTTTGTCTTCTTCTGTAAGTCATATACTGTGTTGGAATAATGTGCTCCCTGATACTTTGGAAGTGGCCTCTTGTTGAGGTTTGAATTTACAAGCTAATGATACTGTTGAGGTGGTTTTACATCTGCTGGGTTCCATGTTGTGGCCTACTTTTAAATACTTTGTTTTTTCTAAGATGACGAGGAAGAATAAAGTTTAAGGTTTCACCAACTCATGTAAAAACACAGAGCATATGTTTGGAGGACTATTCTTATTGAATATTGTAAAATAAACCTTCCAAAGAACTAGTGGAGCCCAAATGGAATCCCTTCTGCTAGAAGGTTTCTAGTGTATTTGAACCCTCGCTGGATATAAACATGAAATCATGCTAAACTGAGGGGGTGTAAAGAATGTCATATTTTTGACATTGTTTTTTGCTTTTAGTCATAGGTTGTGGTGCATTATATATATTTTTCTTCCATAGACAAAACTGTCTGAATTTATTTATAGGGTCATGTTAGTAGACATACGCTTATGCCCTAAGTTTGAATGGATCTTAAAATTTGTTTCCTGTTTCGTGTCATGTGGCTCCCGCGCTCCCTTCGATTGGTCTGTGAGAAGCTGGAGAGCTTTCAGAATGTAGTTATGCAAAAACCCCTATAGCAACAAATGACATGAACTTCTTAGTCTTTAACATTAAGATGTGTATGATTTCTGTCAGGTCATTGCATCAAGCTAACTCTGCCTTTCACATGAGCTATAGTGCATTTGTATCAGGTTGCAGCAGCACAGGATAAGCTAGTGAGTCCCCACCATTGCTTGCAGACTTTAGTTACTGAACAATATTGTGCTGTCATTTATTTCAGCCGCTGGGGTCGCAGACTCAACATGGCTTGATGTTGCTTAAGTTATCAAAAATATTGATGTTTAATCAGAAAGAAATCTGTTTTGCTAGCATACATGGCTAACATGAGGCTGAGCACCCCAGCAGTTATTTGTATTTCCTGTATTTCTTCTTCATCCGTTTCCCATTGAAATGATATATTCCTCATTATGTTGTCACAGATTATAAACCCAGTGTCTTGCTGCCCTTTTTGCCTCACTCCAGATTTACATCCATGATGACCTTTTAAGGATCTGTGCCCTGTGTTGTTGGGCAAGATGGTGCACTGCATTAGGTAAATGGGCATCAGTTGGCGTTTATCTCTTTGTGCTGGGGTGTCATCACTGTATACCTGGGTTCCATTTAGGACGGTGCAAACAATAGAAATGCAAAGTTTAATTGAAATCGGTTGAGACTTTGTGTTTCTGTCTCAGAGTAGCATCTGAAGTATTCCAGGTTGTCTGTACATTCCTGACAGGCAGAAGGTAGCAGCCTGCGTCCTGTGGATGCAAAATAAGCAATCTGGAACAAGTCTCTCACTTTGTGCCCTGCTAAGTGTAACCCTGTGCTGTCCTGACTACTGCCTGCTGCTGCTGCTGCTGCTGCTGCTGCTGTTTGACAACAAAAATCACCATTCCGTTTGTTTGGGGTCAATGCTCTGCTGAATCCAGTGCAGCCCAAATGAAAAAGAAAACAATGTATGAGAAATGTTTTTTTGGATTTTTTTCTGCTCTATCAAATAATAATAAAACTAATTTTAACCCCTCGTTCATAGCCTGTTGTTGAGGTTATTTGTGGTATTTGAGTTGTTTCACTGGCACATAAAGTGCTGGAGCTTTGAACAAACACGTGACCATGTGTAAAGCACTTAGAGTGCCAGATACTTGGGCTGTGGACACCATTAAATGATCTGTGGAATACTTGATTGATAGAATAACATTTAGTGTTAAGTCTGTAGAGCTTGTTATATTTACTGCTCAGCCTAAATGCATTTGGAGAACTCACTGTTAAATGACTGAATTAGGTTACTCAATTTCAAAATGGAAACCAAATCCCCCACTTGAATCAACGAAGTTGCACCTTGATACAAACCTCTCAGCCTTTATTCTGTACAAAAAACAGGTTTAAAGCCACACTGTAACCTTTACTTCTACTACATCTGAGGTCGCAAGGGGGAAGTATGGGATTCTGGTGCATTATATTCCACTTGACTCTGAAGCCAAAGTTGTGCTTGTTTAAGTATGCATGATGTAGAATTTTAACTGCTATGCAGATGTCTGCACAACATTTTTCTGCTTCTTGTCTATTAGAAAAGCCAGGTCATCCAAACACTTTCTCTAAAAAAAAAAATGTCTGCTTGCATCAGTTCTGCAGGTGCACTGGGCATAAAAAGAGGATATAAAAAGTTAAGCATATGCCCTAGTGCAGGACAAGTCAACATATAGGGGATGTAGAATGAGAACGTGGGAGGATTGTGTACTGGATTGTGTTTATTTTTAAGTAAACTTTGCATGCCAATAGTCCACATATTAGTGCATTTTTATTTACCCAGGATGCACTCTATGCATGATTACCACTGTGGATTCTGTCCTGTTTCTTATAGTGTACAGGTTTGTGTGCATGTTTAGCAGCCACCATTAAGATGATGTGTCACTGTGTTTATTATTTATATCTCAATACTTGACCTATTCCCAATGTTTTTTTTCCTTTCCTTAAAGTTTATTTTAATGTACCTGCACTAAATATCTAGACAAATTTCTTGTATGTGAAACATACAACTTGAGAAAAAAAATCTCTTTCTTTTGCAAGTAAAGTTGAAAATATTCTACCTGCTATAGCTGCAGTGTTTCATTTTAAACTCTGGGTGGCAGTGTATACCAATATTCATTATACCCACTGTTTGTTTACCTTAAAGAGGAATTTAATTTCACATGTGAATGTGAATGTGAATGCTGTGAATGTGAATATCTGTTGTGTGTGAGATCAAGCCTGTGTTAGAAAACCACAAACTTCACTCTGAGCTGTAAAGAGTAAAAAGAGCACACTGTAGGGAGTAACAGAAAGAGAGAGAGACCTTTAAAAAAGAAAGTGGGCTATTGTTTGTTACCACGACCCACTTATGAGACACATTCCTCAGCAGCCACGGGTTCTCCTTGTGATACTGCTATACATATCCTCCATGAGTGTGTGTGTGTGTGGGGGTGTATAGCTGGGTGTAATACATTTACATTTCTGTGGTATTAATTAGTTTTTTTCTTCATGTTTTCCCAGCTGCCCTATATGCATATGATGAGTCTGCATGCATCAAAGCCCGGTCAGGCCCATTGCACTTCTGCTCATACCATTCATCATTTCTACTAGAACTCCAAGTAGCTGCTACATAGCTACTCAGGTATCATGGTTTCATTACCTCAGCTGAGATAATAGACCTCATTCATCTGCCATCATCATATAAAAGTTGTTTGTGTTTGTGATTCACTGAGCAGTCAAGTGTTTCCTCACTCCGGTGTTTGCTCTAGATTCTACATCATGGGGTCCCTTTGCTACCACAGAGTATGCATGGCTGTGTGTGTGTGTGTGTGTGTGTGAATCTGGGGTGATGTGAGGGGAGGGTGTTGCACCCTACATGACTGAACAGCTACGATCGTGGCAGCCTGAGCCAATCAGCCGCCGAGCACCATGCCTCCTGATTCTTAATTGGCTGAATTTCCCGGTGAGCGCAGCTGATACACAGAGCCAGCTGGTTTTATCAGAGAATGAGCCTGGGAAACGGTGGGAAAGAGACTGAGAGGAGAGGCAGCGATACAGAGGCAAGATTCAGAGTGTGTGTGTGTGTGTGCAGCAGCAGTCAGTAATTACCTTCCAGCATCTAAACCAATCAAGAGCTGTAGAAAGAGATACAGAGGGAAGAAGCACATTTAGATTCTATTCCCAGGCAAAGAGGTAGACAGTGTGTTTATTGAATCAGAGTCAGAAAGGCAACGGAAGTGTTTTCTTTGGAGCGGCACAGCTCATCCTTTCTCATATTTGCAGACTCGTGCTGGGTGAAAACAGATGGACAAAATGAACCACAGCTCAGCTGAGGCAGAGGCTGAAACCATAGAACCACTGCGTTACCTCAGGTAGGCACCTGCCCATCTCCCTTCTTTTCTGTGTATTGCTCTTTTGCTTCTCTTTCTCTCAACTGTTCTTTTTCTGCTCTCTCCTTCCACACTGTTGCCAATTCACATGGCTGCTCTGAAATCAGTGAACAGTGTGAGGAAGAATTGGGCAGAATTAGACAGAGAGGAACATCCATATCAGCCTGTGGAATACAGGATGGGAACAGTTAACACTCATGTTTTACTCTGTTCAAAGCAAGCTTGCAAAAGATAATGAGGGAGTATCAATTATTTAAGTCGCCAACAACGGTGGCGACAGGGAAGGTAATAATTCCGATGCCTGCAGAAAAACACTGGTACGCCCCAGGAAACTTCTGCACTCATTTGCTAGTCTCCACTCCACTGAAGCCACAAATTGAATTAGGATTATGATTGAATTAGGAGGTCCATGCTTAATTTGGCATCATCAGGCTACATATTACCAACCGCCCAATCTTCTTATGATCCATCATTCATTCTTTGCGGATGAGATGTGCAATCATTTTGTTATGCAAGAGGAGGTTACCGTGGTGAGGCTGGCTGCCTCTGTAGCTTCACTTTTACTTTGTGACTGATGGAATCACAAAAAAACAGAAGTAGCCTACTTGTAATATACTTGACCTGTATGTGCTGCTGTTAAAACACAGGTAAGAGCTTTTCTCAGTCTTACACACACACACACACACACACACACAGAATTTTGACACAGACTGTATGAAACTGTTCACTACTAAACATCCAATTAAATTTGTGGGCACTGTACTCAAAGAGCCAAAATCAAACACAAGTAACTCTTTGGTTACGTTCAGGCACCAGAACTACTTGGTTTAGTTTAGAAAAACATGTTTTGGGTCTGTCAAATATTTTATATTTTATGTTCTGTTCATTGTATGCCTGTTACGCCATGTCTGTCATGTAAATTTAGCCTTACTTTAGTTTATTTACTTAATTTTATCTTAGTTTTTATCTTATTGCATGTTAATTGTTATATGTTCTTTGTATGCACCAATCACTAAGGCAAATTCCTAGTAATGTGAACCCCCTTCACTTACATGGCAATAAACATGATTCTGATTCTGATTCTGATTCTGAAATACAACAACAGTCACACAATATTGTGTGCCTCCTTCTACATTTCCATAAGGGCTTTCAGTTTTGTGCATTTCTTGACAAATGATGAAGAAAAAAAGAGTCAAAAAGGCACACAAACACACACACTGTGCATTGAACCCCTTTTTTGAAAGACTGAATGGTGTTAAAGCTTCCACTGCGATGGCAGGATCAGAATGTTTTCTGGCTGGATGCTTCCTGGCCTCGCCGTTTTTTGTCTCTGGCTAATCTACTGTAAACTGGGCATGTTGTCACTCAGGAGGAAACATCACTCCGCTCTGTCTTCCTTAAATGCACTTCAAATAGGATGATGCGCTTAGCCTTCACCCAAGGCTTCTTATTTCTTCGCGTATAAATATAATTCCAACAATATGCTGCACCTACATACTGCTGTGAGTCCAACGCTCGCAGTCATGATTATTGATTCAGCTACTCTGAACTCCTGACAGCCATCTGTTAACACTGTCTACATATTATTGCCTACATAATCAGTGCATTCATGTATGGATTAAATCTTTTCTCTGCGCTTATTTTACTCTTCAGCAACATATATAATTGCACTGCATTTGCATTCTTCTCCTTGTGTGTTGACATCCCAGCAGCTGAGGCTGGCAGAATAACTATCACCCAAGAGGCTTATGTCCCAGAAGTCAACCTCTCAGATCTCTGCAGCTTTATTTGGCCTAGCTGGCAGTCAATTAAGACAGTCAATTAAAGTCTCTATACAGAAGTATATGTGCAGAGGTAACTGATTAAACAGCTAATATCATTATCATCATCATCATCAGAGTCCATGTTTGTGCATACATTCCTTATGCTTATAAAGGATTCCCCTTTTAATTTAATCTGTGTATTACAATTCATTCTTAAATTACATCACTTAATAGGCGACAAGCAGCTGTTACAGCGAAAGCTAAGTGAGGATTTTGTGAACAAACAGATGAAGATTATCATCGTCTGGCACCATGAGCTTCATGATTTGTAAGCTCCACAGACAACCTAGATAAAGCTGTTCAATGATCTGATATAATTATATAGAAATTGTAAGTAAAGGATTTGCCCAAGGCAAGCAGAAACTCATTAAGTTAATGCATGAAATTCTTAATATGTGACAGTCCTGCTGTTTTAGTGTGATAATGGTTTAGACAGAAAGATCAAAAAGCCCTCCGAGCGCGATTCATTTTGCGTGCTGCTGTTTCTACAGAATGACAAACCGCACAGACGTGCACAGTGCTGCTCGTGAAACAGGAAGAACTTTCAGCACAGTCTTATGAGTATCCCCACATTAAAGTGCAGGTGTTGATGTGCTGCCTGAGGTGCTAGGTAACCTGTAAATGTTGGCAGTGGTTCTGAGCTGGGGATGGCTTTGGATCTGGCATGGTTACTGCTTGTAGCCCACAGCTTCTGAAAGTACAGATGAGCAATATTCAGAGGGCAAATTTTGGGTTTGTGTGTGATTTATTCCAGCAAATATTAACAGAGAGATCAGAGAGGGAGAGAACAGAATATGCAGCAGCACAAAAGCCTACATTTCTCTAAACCTGAGTATGTGTGATATGTGGCAATTATGTAGTGGTGACTCAACAAATCTGAGCACCTTGTTTTTTTCTTCTCTCATCTCTCTATTGATGATCCACTTTGTTCAACCTTTCCTCCATTTGTCCACCATACCTGAGTCCTGTAGCTAGCCTCAAAGAGAACTCATTTTCTTCAGTCCTTCCTTTGTTGCTGGTCTACCTGCCTGTCTGAGCCGCCCCCTGCTCGCCAAGCTGTCTGAATTTACCTGCTTTGCCTTCATGTCCCTCGTACCTCGGCAACGATGAATATTGGGCTTATTGTTATTCCTTTGGCTCGCCTCCCTCCTTTCAGCTCCCTGCCACAAATTCCCATGTTGGCAGCTCCATTTGCCTGTGTGACAGCTCAGGCATTTATTTATAGGCCAAATGTAATGATTGGGGCAGAGATGGAGCGAATGAGGGGAGAGATGATTTGCAAGCAGTGCAGTGTTTTGACCATCATTTTTTTCTCCTCCATTAAAGTGAGATTAGCTGTAAGAGTTCTTCATTCAGTGAGGGTGAAAGTGGAACATGTGGGGGCGAGGGGGAGTGACAGTCAGCAGAGGGTAAGCAGGATGAGGACGGGTTTCAAGTGAGTTATGGGATCCACAGTAAATGTGTTATTTTTTTATCTTAAGCAGCGTTGTATAGCGGTGAAGTGTGAACTAACTGAATTAAAGAAGCAAACAGGCAGCTGGAAGTGCATTCATACACAAATGATTTCATTACCTGAAGTATGGCTCGAGGTATTACGGTATTTTTGTGGTTCCTTCAAATCACACAACTCACCTATTACCTGGCCATTAAATAGTAATATATAAGCTAGTGAGCAAGTGAGGCTAAATGCTTTCATGTTCCCACAGACGATGCAAAGTATGATGAAGTATTTGTGTTTGACTGATATTGAATTAAATTGTAGCAATAACTACCATACTACATGTACTAGAAAGTAACTAATTTGTATGTTTACATATTTTATACTTTGCTCAGATGAGTTTTACCATAGCCCACGGCCAAATCATGCATCAACACCATTTGAATTTTGTCTCCTTGGAGCAGATTGTCTTGTCTATAGCTGCACTGCGAGTCTATATTTAATAATTAGCCTAAAGCATGTAGCTACATCTAGTGTATTTCCTAAACATACCAATATTATCATACAATTAGCTGTTTTGTAAATATATTAGAAATTAATATATTTTGTGACCATATATATTGGTATAAAAGCATTACATAAGAAGGGACAGGATAATTGTATTTTAATGAATTTTACAATACTGCTTTTTCGAGCTGTGTTTCACCTGAGGTTTGATGGCTCTTGTGTTCATTTGCCTGACTGGCCCAAAGCACAAAACAGTACAGATTCAGGTTTAAATTGGTCTCCAGGCAGCAGCCTTTGTTAATGAAGAACACAAGAGAGCCATTTGAGGTAGGCTGAGCCAAGACTCTGTCCTCCTCATTATGTCCACATTGTGAATCGTTTAAGGGATTTTAGTAGATGTATTGAGGGGGAGCATTCTTACAATGATGTCCCCGTCAGTATTATTAAACACACACAATAACAAATTTACAGTGCAGAATGAATAAGTGATGTTGTTTAAGCAGCTCAGAATGATAAAACCAATAATGATTTTTTTTTTTACAGCAGTTATAGCAAATCACTTGTAATTATCTTTATCATGTTGTAATCGGCTCAAACTGTATTAATTATTTACGCGCTTTTATGTCACCTGGGCGACCTTCACACTGTGAATACATAGTGTGTGTGCCTGTTCCGTGTGTCTCATTGTAATGGGGAATGACATGCAGGGACACAGCAGGATGGCGTTGATTTGCAGCTGAACTCTAATCAGGTTCCTACCTTCCTCTCACCTCTGATTACTGCTGGCTTTACATTAGACCAGATAATTGCGATAGAAAGAGGGTACTTCTTGTCCTTGAAATGGACCTTCTTTTCCCCCTGATTGTACCTCCTGTGTTCTCTCCTCATCTCTAAAACAATGGACTTTCACACACAAAAAGGAGGTGGTTATATAGCAGAGCTGCTGTCGAATTAGCCCTTTGAGGTGTCATGTATTGTTCTGCCTCTACCATCGTGATTAAGCACATACTGTATTTGAGGTATCAAAGACTGCACACTCGAGGCTTATAAAACCGTGAATGTGAACTTAAAGGATGCTTGTGAGGATCTGTATGTTTGTTTATGCCATTTGATTTGACAGCATGTAGTGTCTCATTGGTGCATGTACTCAAGCTCAGCATCTGTCAAGAACCCCTCTTCTAGATGCCTCCAGGCCCTTCACTGCTAAATTCTTATCAAATACTCCACTACAGCTACATATAATCTGCAGGAAGCAAAGGAAACTGATGCCTGGAAGGCAAGGAAACAATATCAATGTAAAAATTGCCAATTACTCCACGTATACAAGGACTCATGCTATAACGAAGAAGAAGAGGCAAACTTAGGGAATAGCAAATGTATCTCTGACAGGGTGATGTTGGATTTTGACACAAAGTGGAAGCCATCATTACCCAGCTACATATTGAGGTCATCAATCATTTTACATTATATATTCATTTAAACTGAAGTTTTTGTGACTTTTTATCCAGACTGGATGTTATGTCTTATACTGCAGCCTAACACAAGCTCAAGCTACAGTAAGCATAGAGTAATGCTTCAGGGTTTTTAGGTGTTAAAATCAACATCCTGGCCCTGCAGTGTGGGGAATCAGATACTTTTACTGTGGAAACAAGGTGTGGCTGGCCCATTGCATTCAGTGTGGAAGATGATGTCATTCTTCTTTTCAGATCATTTTTCTCTTTATAAAACACTAAAGTAGTGAAAACTTGCACTAATGACAGTGGCTTTAATTTGACTCTGAAACAGAGCACCATGCTATTATTAGAGACAGACCATTATTTAATTTGGCAGTTCCACACTGTGCCTCAATTACCTGCTGTTAATTAAACTATTGTGCTGCTTTAAGTATGATCTTTTAATATAATATTTCAGTAATTGTACAGTGCAGGTGATGCATATTCTTGGCCTGCTGCTCTCCGACATTTTTTCCTTACTCTTATTCAGGCTCCTTTTTGGTTCCATGTTGTGATACTGTGGCTGTTATGAATCCGCCCATGTTTCCTGCCCTTGATGCTGTTTGTTCCTAATTAGTCAGGGAAATGAATGATAGAAATCATGACATTATGAAAATAAGATCCAGGTTTAAAAAAAATCCTTCTGAGCTTTCTGACTTTCTTTTAAAATAAAATCCAGTGGAAAACATTAGAACTGTGCAACTACCTATAACTTACTTATGACAGCTTCAGATACTCAGACAGATTTTTAGGAAAAGCAGCACAGAGCCCGTGTAAATCTGTAAGCTTTTATCAAATGTGTGTCTAAACCATGCAGTCAGTGTGTGTGTAGAGGATGCATTGTCATTGTGTGTGAGCATTTGTTACATATTTTGTTTACCAAGCTACATTTAGAAAGCTGACAGGCGTGAAGAAGAGAAAAAAGAGGAGGGGATTATGGTAGTGTGTGTACCAGACAATAGTGTTGGCAGGCCGTGGGGAAAAAAGTCATATTATTCTGTGTGTGTGTTGCCACTGTCACCTCGATCTTCTGTTTCAATGAGGCTAATCAAATGTATGTAAGGCAGCTTCCTCAGTGACAGTCTCTCCTCTTGAGTCACTTAAATAGGTCATGGCCAAACTTTATATAAAAAGATTCAGTCCCCATTAATCTTTTGTTTTGTTGGCTTTTTTCCCACTTTATCTGTGACAATGTTGGGCTAAAAAAAATCAATAAAATCTGATAGTAAAATTTTAGATAGTAAACAATGTCATTAGAGTAATATGAAAACATCTCGTTTTGTTTGTTTCTAGCAGAATATATATGCTGCCCTCCGTTCAAACACATTTCCATCATAGATAGTGCAGGAGTGCAGGCGCTGCACCTTGTAAACAACAAAGATGGCAGCTCGGTATGCCCCCCCCCCCCAACTGACGGACTTTTGGATTGATGCAATTTTCCTGTGAGAAGTGCAAGCTTCCTGGCTATGAGTGCTGTATTATTAGTGGTTGTGGTGGCTTTAAATTATACCACCTATTCCACTATAAGTCAAGTATAACTACCATGTGACCAGCCTGTTGCATTATGATTTCAGCACAGGCTGCAGCAGTGTTTGGCTGTAAGGCCTGGATTCTCTCTGGATTAGATGAAGCAAAGATTACCTGGACTCTGGTGTATGCTCTGAAAAAGATGAGGGGGAAAAAGCGGAGCAGTTTGTGTTTGGCATGTTAAGTAGCGCAGCCTCACCAGGAAAATGTTAAAATGTTGTTGATATTTCCAGGCATGAAATGACCACTGTGTACATATGTGGTGACTAGCGCCCACCTGTAGGTGTATTTAAATAGTGTCAAATGTGTGCTGGGGAGGAAATACCACAGTAGCTGACAATGGCAATGAGTGAAAGGAAAGTCATGGTTCATAAAATGTGTTGTGAAAAGTGTCTGTATTAACCCAAACCACAAAAAACTAACCTAATACTGTGAGTTTAGCATAATTTAAATAAAAGGTTAAATAAATAAATGGTTCCATGGTGGATGTGAACCAAAGTCTGGAGCAAATCTATTCCTGCTGCTCCGTTGGTGACCATTCAGCCCCACAGCCAGACTGGATTAGCCACAAGGTGTCGAGTGCCAACTCGGCCATCCGGTGGTAACCTCCGGTCATCTGGAGTAGATGATTACCAAATGCGCCATTCACTGAAATGATACAAAAGTGAAATGCATGTCTGACACACTAAGTGTGTTCACCATTTTGAACTGCTGTCCGAATATGTAGTGAGAATCAGTGTATCCCACAATGCGTCATGACATGTAGTGTATGATCAGTGGTAGCTATATTAGCATTCTGTACAGTCAAATGGCAAAACCCACTTGAGAAAATATTATGAGTGGTGTCTGAAAGTGTTTGTTTGATGGTGATCAAGCAAACATGAAGTGCAACAAACTCCAGCACCCCTAGTGCCTTGGAGGATGCATCAGTGTGTATAGAGCATCTATCAAAGGTTCCAGCCTCCTCTTCTGTTCTCTTTTCTGTTTTTTGACCACTGTCTGCTTTTCACTTGATAGACTGCCTCTTCAGACTTTGAGATTTCAGTCATTACCTCCTGCTGACCTTTGCCTGCCTCATCCTTTCAGTAAATCCACAATAGCTCAAGACGCAGACAGAGTGTACTCCGCCCATACAGGGTGGTTGTTTTCTTTGCAGTGGGCAGTTGGAGATCTCTCCCTGCCAAAAAGTCTACATCTGAATATCTGAGCAGGAAGCTGCTGAGAGAACAGATTCTCAACTTTTCTTACAAGAGCAACATGATTCCAAAAACAATACTCTCCATTAAATGACCAAACTCTCCATTTTTATTTTCCCCTCCTTCACTTGGGAGATTTGCTGACAGAGGTCAGAGCTGTTCTGAGGACTGTGAAGAGTAAGAGGAGTGTTCTCATGGTGACAGAATGGGAGCGATGCCCAGTAGCAGCTTGCCTTATGTTATCCAAATCAATGCAGGGAGAAGGAGAAAAAGATGCAGAGGAGAGACGAGAACTGAGGAGGAGATAGGAGGAGATAAGGGGAGTGTATTAAGATGGAGAGAAAAATCAAAGCGATAAATGGATCCGGTGGAAGGCGGTGGAGGTGGCATCCTAGCCTTCACTTTTCTATCAGTTATTACCACTTGTCAGTCACATTGTGTGTGTTTTTTATTTTGCCAGTTGCCATAGGAACTGACCCTAGCTACACCCCAGTGAAAGATACAGGCTGGCTGAGTGCGTCGTGTGCAGGTGATCTGTTTGTTAAAGCTCCTAACAGGGAGGAATGCAACACTCAAGTGAAATGTGTAGATCAGTTGAATAGATGATCATCACCTGTGCTGTGTTTACATTGAAATAAATTGGCAGAAGGCAAAGAGGGAGACAGATGAATCAATATTGTTACATAGATTCCTAATCAGTGATGCACTTTTCTTTCCATAAAAGCATTTGTGTCCTTGTGACATTTTGTGTTTGTGTTATTTTTTCTTTCCTCTGTGTACATCTTCATATACAGAGTGTGCCCCACTGCCTGCAGCCAGGAAGGCTTTCCCAATCTTCACTAATTGGGTTCACTGTCTCGCTCTGTCGAGTCCTGATTGTGGTTCTGTTTTGTTTCCCATCAGGGGAACACTGTCACTGAATTCTGATTATGTAAATGACTTGTCTTGTCTTTTATATAGCTCTCTGTCATTGTTGTTTACCACACCCTCTGCCTTCTCCTCTGGATTATATAAAGAGGAGTTAAAGCTGGCTTTTGAAAGTCAAGATTATAAAGCAAAGCAACAGAGCTTCTTGGTGGTGTTCCTTGTATATGAGGTGTATTAAAAAGCACAGAAAACATACTGACTGTTGTCGGTAAAGGCTAAAGCACCTATAACACACATGCTTGTTTGTGAGATGGTTAATAACATTTATTAGCTGTTGGTATGCAGTTCTAATTACCTAGAAATACTAGGGATTGTTTTTTACCTAACTACACATCTGAGCTCAGACTCAGGGCTCTTATAATGAGGCAATCAGCAGAGGAATGTTCTCCTCCTGCACGTCTTGATGGACAGTTGCTAAGAGCAGACACGCTGGTGACCTGCCAGCCAGCAGGCTAATGGTGAAGCCGAGAGAGGAAAGCAGCAATAACCACCAAGGGGAATCAACACACAATCAACTGAATGTTTACACTGAATGAGGATATCAAAACACGAGAGATGAGGGGGAGGAAATGAGAGAAACACAGGTGAAGAAACATGGACAGGAGCCATGGGTTTTCTCTGAGCTCACAAATATATGAGTCTCTCACACAGCGACAAATCTGATTTCTGTATTTAAGCTATCTAACAATTCTGTAATCATGAAGGGTTAGACAGAGGAGGAACATGCAATTCTGTAGCTTTTTTATGATTTTTGTCAGCTCACTGTAATTAGTACATATAAAGCCCTGAGGTCTCCCACAGTCACATGAGACAGAGTGGGTGGCTCTGAAATTGTCAACACCGGACATCATTTCTCAAGAGGCTTTTTATGTAACACTGCTGAAATACCAATGTTGTTTTGCTTGACAAAAATGTACAAGCAGGGACAGGACCAGGAGGAAAAGGAAAAACAAAGGGAACATAGACAACCAGCTGTATCCATAGAAAGGAATGGCACATGGTACAGATGTGGCAGAGGTGGGTTGACAATGGCTGATTTTAAAAACAAAGGCCTATGGATGGTCTACTGAGATGCATTTGCGTCAGAGCGACAGAGAAACATGATTATCAACTGAATGTTTTGTTAATTTTTGAGAATGTGTTGATACGAGGACGGGAATGTCCTGTCTATACTCAGGAGCCTTTTTCCATTCATCCACTGAATGTGTGTTTTGAAACTCTGGTGAGAAAGTAGCTCATGTTTGAGTCAAGTTCTATCTCCAGCTGAATTTTTTCATTATACAGACATTTGTTGTGTCACTTTTTGTGTGAATAACTGTGTTGTGAATATCTTTCAACTGAGGCTGTCTGAAAATGTGTGCTGTTATCTTTGTTTTTAAAGGACGTCTCTCAGCTCTCCATGACCGATTTGATTTTGATTGGAATGTTGATTTATAACTAGCTTTACAGTGTGACATTTCACAACTAAAATACACACTTACTGAATAAACTGCATCATTTAAACTGGTTCTTATTTAGCACAACCCTTGTGATTGGTGCCTCGCCTCCACAGATACCTTACTGTGTTACTTCCTTAAGCCTCAGCCTGATTCCAATGCGTTTCACACATAGCAGTAACACACGTAAACAGTGTAGCCTACATGTAATCATGACCACACAGCATCACTGCATGGATTTCCACCCACTCCTCCAGTGATTTTGAGCCAGCAGACATCGTCTCTATAATGAATTCAAGCCATGCGCCTCAATCAGTAACTGTTACGTACACCTAGATGAGAAATGAGACTATACATTTTATCTGTACAGTGTATAGCTTTTACAATAACTGTCTCAAAAACCCAGACCTAACCCTTGAGTAAGCAGTAAGGCAACAGTGGACATAAGACATAGTCTTACTTTAAGCTTTGTTGAACAGGTAGAGGTGGTGTCTTCCTCCTGAACCCAGTTTGTTCCACAGGAGACATGCTGGGTCTCCCATACTATGTTTGGAGATTTTGGGAACCATGAGAAAACCTGGACTTTGACAGCAATATGAATATATGTCAATATTAAGGTCCACAAGTATGATGGGGCTTGGCCACTACGATGAGTTAGGACAATAAGATCATTCACTAACATTTATATGTGAGTGGAAATTGAAGGAAAGAAGCAGTTCCTCTTTCCATCTACCAAACATTCAAGGTCAGGGTAATGAGATTAGTCAGCCTTGAGGAGATTGAATAATGATCATCCAATTTGTCATGCATGTGAAAAAAAATGTTTGGTTGTTCAACTGTGGACGATTGTTTTCATCAGTTACCACAGGCAAGGAGGTTTGTTTGTAGGTCTGTGCTATAAATTGCAATGGCTAACATTTATTGCATAATGGGGCTTCGCGCCTGTTAAATGACTAAAAGCAACTTGGTATAATTTATTTGATTAAATATATATGATGATTTTATTATGTTGCAGACATATGTTCTAAAGTAGCATGCTGTACCACTGTGCAATATAGCATTCAGCTGAAGTAGCCTATACAAAGCTGTTTTTCTTTCATTTACAGTATCTTTTTACCTTTTGTCATTTTGGTGACAGACTGGTTGTCATTGATTGAAAGCATTACCATAACTAGTGCTGACATATGTGGCCAGTTGACAGCAGGAGGAGAGTTAACGGGAGAGTGGACCAGTTGTGGTGTGTTTTCAGCCTGACACAGAGTTCCTGCCACACTTCTCCCTCCTCCTCACACTGCCTACACCCAAAAATCAGCTGACAGAAACAACAGCTCCCTCCCTCCAGTTTTACATCATGTGCTAAAAAAGCACCACTTTATTAAAATATGTCACACAAACCTAACTTTTATGGCTGTAATGACATTAATGAATGTTTTTGAAAGAACATTTACAACAACTATCAGCTGTGATGGTGAGGTGATGAATGTGTTTTTGTAGGCAGCATGACAGTAGCAGTCTTTTGCTCCTCCAGATCACACCTTTGCAGCATGCAGTGCTCACATCTGTACCTCCTGCTGCTCTTGCTCTTTCACCTCCTAATCATCTGTGAAGGAGGTGAGAAGGACTGTATGCACTCACTCATGTCATGTCATGTGGAAATCTACACCCTACTACACCCTACCAGGCTCCCCTAGGCTGCACAGCTTGTGTGACATTCTGTTGCTAATGTATAGAAAATGCCACATGTGCATACATTACTCAGCTGAGCATGTTGGTGCAAAAGCCGTTGGTTGCCCGAGGTTACGGCTGCACACATGGACCTTTAGTAGACAAACTGGTCTGTTAGTGAGGGATGATGCCAAGGTAGAGAACATTTGAGCAGCAGCTGGGCTTTAATATCCATTTGTGAAGTTGTGAGCTTGTGACATGTGTTACTTGAGTGCGTGTCAATAAGCTGACACCGTGCTACAGGGGCTGGATAATTGCCTGTGTAAAAAGGCTCTTCACCAAGGGAGGAGTTTAATGTTTGTGCAATTGAGTCATATCAGTCTCCTGCTCTGGAACACTCCTGTCCATGATAACGTCTGGCAGCTCTGCTCCAATCAGAGGCAACTAGCTGGAGTATTCCTCTCATGTTTTCGTTGTTCTCTCTCATCAATGTCATTGTTTTTATTCAAAGCATCCCTAAAGAATACTCTCCTCATCATCTCCACCATCCTTACACCTCTCATACATTTCCTCGTGCCACCTGTCACCCAAGCGTCTTAAACACTCCCACACACACACACTCATCTGTGAATACACACATGCCAGTGAAGCTGTAAAAGGTCGGCCGAATGCCAGTTTCGATATGATGGCTCTCTGGTCCCTCTCATGGTACCGCCTGCTGCTGCTCTCATCAATTATGAACAGCCTGCATGTTGGGTGTGAGTGTGTGTGTTTGTGTATGTATGTGTGCAGGTACAGGTTTTGTGGGAATGTATTTAAGTCAAAAACAAAAACATCGCTTGGTGTAAAGGCTCCTGGACAAATAGTGTGAGAAAATGAGAGCGGTGGCTGCATGGGCCTGATTAATATGCTGTGTGGTGCATATGTGCTGCATATGTTGTGTATCTAATTGTCTTTCAGTTGACCTACCTGCCTTTTCTTTATGAAACATCTGCAAAGAGACTGACTGGATCACACATTCACATACTTATGTTGAATGCACAGTCACAGGATGATTAGGTAGGGAAAAGGTGAACAATTTATGTGAAGCTACTTCAAAGAAAGCCTTGGAGAATTTTCAGCAGCAGAAGAAGCCTCAATTTCTTTTTTGTCCTCTCCTGGCTTTGCCTGAGGACTCTTTCTCTTCTTGCCTTTTATTGGCAAAGATACAAAATAAAGTCGTAAAAAAATTGCGAGCAGCGGGGAGATTAGTCTTTTGTACCCAAACCAGCTGAGCTATGATGTGGCTCTGTGTGTTCCTGTGAAGGGATTTTCAAACTCAAAAAAATATGCTGCCAAGATTTTATCTTCAAAATCACAATTATAACGATGTTTGAGCTGGTTTGGTGTCTTGTCTCTGGGCTTAATAAAGGCATAGTTTAACAGAAATGATGTCCTCTGTGTATCCTTCATGCTGCACTGTCCCGCTGAGGGTGAAACTGGCATGGGGATACAATGCAGAGAGGGTGAGATGTAAGAGTTGCAACAGACATGCCCTGCAGGTAAGATCATCCACACCTCCTATTTTTGCCTCGGTAGAAAACAGAGCTGTGCAGTAAACATGTTATGGAAGCTGTTCTCCTTCACTCCAAATGTCAGCAGAAACCAACCGGTCACAAGCTAACGCCTCACAGTCACACTGTGCTAAAACGTCTGATCGCACTGATCATTTGCTGCTTGCTACCGAGTGTGGCGTTCAGATTAGAGTTGAGCTATGGCCTTCACGTGCTTCATGTCAGATCTTTCTAACAGACTCTCAAGCGACCATGCTTTGCTGTCGGACCATCATAATCTTCCTGCCCCCTCACAGATCTTTTGAACCAGGATGTAGGAAGTTTCTGCAGTAGCTGGTAATTTGCTTGTGATGCAGCTCTGAGGGGTCTTTCTGAGTTTTTCTAGCCAGCTGGCAGCAGTGGACACAAGCTGTGTGACACTGACACACACTATTACTAACTTTTATGTAAACCTGCATTTTGTTTCTCATTTCTTCAACTAGCAGACAGTGAATAGACCTGATAAAATCAAATATTTTATATTTACTCCATGGCTAGCACAGTTTGAGGTTTCTGCAGTTTCTAAGTAAACATTTCTAGCTTACTTGGATTATTTGAGCTTCACGAGACACTGCCAGGCTTCACTATATGTTGTGCATGTGGCTGATTTGTTTTGTAGCTAGTGGTGGATCAGGTGCAATGACAGTCTACATGAAAAGCAATGTACTTGGTTGAAGTAAAGTGGGTTATCCAGTCCAGAAGGTGCCAGTACCTGCCCTTTCCAAGCAGTTTCAGGAGCATCCTGGTTGGTTCTGTTTGAGTGGCTGAGAAATTAAGCTTACAAGGAAGTGCCAAAAATGTCAGATGCTCAAATGGCCACTTGAGGCCGGCTTCAAAAGGCAGTTAATGCCCCATGATCTCAGTGCTCCAATATCCAACTTTACAGCAGAAATAAACATGTTTATAGCCTTGTACAAAAAAATGAAGTGATTGTGGTCAGGGTTTAAACCATATTTCCCTCCAACAGCTGTAAACACCTCACACAGTTACTAAAAGGTTTGAATGATGCAGCGTCACTAACCGGTTGTTCTCAGATCATTATGCTGCAACTGATGAGAATTAATCAAAAAACTGCATATGCAATTATAAGTGCTTCCATTACATGGAACCATGTTAATGAAATGCTTCTGACATGAAGTCAGAATGAGCAGGAGATCAAATTAGATGACTCCTTCAGCCTAACAGCACAGTTAACAAAACAACAGCAAGCACTTCTGTTAATGTAAAGGCCCAGACAGGATTAGGTGTTTCAGCAGTTTGGTCTGCATTCCCTCTGTACAGTTATTGATGACCATATTATTCACTGATCTTCCTGACTGTAGATATATTTGTCAACACATGCATGCATTTAAAATCAGCATCCTGCGCTCATATTTTTCATCTTTCCTCTTCTGCATGCGTCACTGTGAAACATTTCCCCCACTCAGTTACAGTGTGTCCTGCAGCTAACCAACTGTGACATCTGGAACTGAATGGGTGCAAAAGCTGTGCAAACCACCTTTTTTTTTTTTTTTTTTTAACCGTGTCAGTGCTCCGTTCCCAGTCAGCACCAGCCTCATAATGATACATCATGGGCTCTGATTAAGCGCTATCTGGCTCTGTCACAGTGAAACATTGTACTCTCAGCCTAGGAGAAAAGTGGTTATTTAGCCACATACAGCAGACAAGGCCGGAGAAAGATTGTCCTCTTCATGGCAGGGTTTTATTAGTCTGACTTGTTCCTTTGTATTTCAGTATCGCCAGTGGCGGCGGGTCTAATTATGCTGTGTCACTTTCCCCTTCTCTTCTTCACCCGGTTTGCAGCCTCTCCACCCACTAATCTATCTATCCTTTGTTATATGGCCATAATAGTTTAGTATGTACTACATAACTATAACCATTCCTCAGTGACAGATGTGTGTACCCACAGCTTGCTCCCCGTCTTCCTTTCCATCATTTACCTGTCTTGGGTTGATTTATATTCTACGTGTATGCCCATTTCTTTAGCCCACAGTGAGGTGGAGGCAAACCCTGTCATGGTGCTGCCAATACACTGAGCTTCAAAACCTCCTTTCATGTGAAGTCAGGCTTCAACCATCCCTGTATTGGCCTGCAGGATATACCAGCAGTAATCAGCATGTTTTGCCCACAGCCCATAGTGACAATAGGGTGGAGGCAACTGGTTGCTCCTATTTTCTTCTTCTTCTTCTATGTATTAGGGGACTTTTATGTTCTTAACAAAAACACAACACAAAAAAGCCCAACTAGGTAGGTTGGGGGTGGTGGAGGTCTGTGCAATGCAGCAAAGCTTCATTTAGGAGTCTGAGGTTTGAGTCCCCCTAACACTGTGAGCTGTGCCCTGTCTCTTTTTTGTTAATTTTTGTTTTTAATCTCAGCTTAATTTGGCATTAAAAATTACTGGTTAAGGTTACGCATTAAAAACACTGTAGGGCTTAGGTAAAGATCATCTTAGCACACACAAATTCGTAACAAGAAAAACCCCTCCCATCACATGGCTGCCATTTCCGGCCCCACTGGGATTCCTCCACCCCCCATGAACACATATAGGTGCCGATATAGGATGATATTTTTAAGGACTGAATTCTTAACCTCACATTATGTTTTCCTGGTGAGGACGGGCTGAAAATACAGAGGTATTTGCTAATTGCAAGCTTTCAGATCCTCAGTGGCTTGCTGTCTTTTTTTCTTTTTTCTTTACTTACAGAAGACTCATCCAATTAACTGCCAAAGTATTTTTAAAACATCTAACATGGAACATCAGGTTAGGCGAGCCCAACATTCATTCTCCTCTGTTTTTGGTCTCTACCAGCTAAATTTGTTGCTATAGCAGGTTTTTATGACTTGATGTGAGTCCATCCAAAAGGCACTGGACGTTGAATCCCATGGTGCTCAATGCTTCATTGATCTAGAAAATGTACTCCTTACTTAGTGGACTTATTAGAGGTCAGTTGCTACATGTCACTATATGGAAGGAGGCATACTGAAGTAGTTTTTCTTCTTAACATGCTCTGTTGCTATGGCACCCAGGCTGTGGAAAAGGGAAGAACAGGGGAGAAAAATGAGGTCACTTTTTCTGGTAGTATATTAAAGCATTATGTACATTGCACTGAAAGGGTATGGGGTTACTTTTTATTTTTTATATTTCGTAGAAATGGAAAAGAATTCAATTTATGTGGATTTACACTGATGCAGCAAAGTTCAGGTCGGAGAGAAGCACATTCATGTATGACTACAGCCAGGGAGAGGCTACAGCCATTCTTCCTGAGGCTCAGGGCAGCTGATACATTGTTGTTATTAAACTTCAGGTCACTTAGTAACACAGATAGGTCATCAATCTGGCATGTCCTGACCAGCGGCCTTATAAATTGTGTTAGCCTCTCTGCTCTGCTTTCGCTAGAGGACGAAACCCAGCCTCAGAAGAAATGAATAAGATGTGACAACAGTCCTTGTAATTTATGATTCTGACGGCCTCTGGCCTCACACTGAGGTAACAGAGGTCATAAATGGATATTCTGGATAATAGGGACGAAATATTCAAGACCACAGAGGGGGCATGGGCCTGATGTAACCTGCGGGCGTATGGGTGTATGTCTTGTGCATTTTATGTCAAGTAGTGCTTCAGTGCATCTGTGTGACCTGTGTCTGTGTGTGTGTGTGTGTAGATGTGTGGGTGTGTGTGGGTTCTCATCTATCTAGATAACAGCCCTTCTTCTTTTGTGATCAAATGAGATCTAAAAATGAGGGATAAGTAGATCTGACTCATGGATGGACATTTTTAGAACACACACACACACACATAGAAATGAGCTCACTGGCACCTGTGGCTTTAGGTAAATATGATCCATGCTCATCCTTTGTGCGTCTACAGGTGCATGGCTGCCGGGGGATGAAATGAGTTATGAGTGCAAAATGCAGGAGCCACTGATGTAGATTATCTAAAGAACATCTGTCTCATTGTACCGGATATGAGGAACAAGAGCAGACAGCTAAACTGATTAATCCTGATTTAAAAGAATGATGCTACTGGAGACAGTCGTATGGATGTGATTGTGTGCCTCTCTCTCTCTCTCTCTCTCTCTCCCTCTCTCTCCCTCTCTCTCTCTCTCTCTCTCTCTCACACACACACACACTTCTATACAGCTTGTCCTAAATTATTGCCCAAGGAGACTTGAAACAAAGTGGATCATGCCATCCTGATCTGATAAGAATTGAGAAGCATGAAGGGACTCATACTGGGCAGTTGGAATGGGACCATATGGAGGCACAGGGCCAACTCCTATCTGCCAGCTGAGGCTCTTTATCAGACACTCCCCCTGCTATGGCACCCAACATTAAGCCTATCATCAGAATGGAGTCAGACATCATCAACACATTTTAATGAGCCATGCATTCAAATGTAGACTATACTTAATATATCGATGACAGCAGGCCTATGAAACTATTTAACTTGAAGATGTTAGCTAGCTATGGTTACAAATAACCCCATTTTAATGTCATACAGTTCATAAAATGTATTTTGAGCCTGATGATACTGATGATTTATTATTCTTTCAGAAATCAATGCATTTATAATACATGTAATTTAATAAAGCCTGTATTATATTCCCACACAAAACAAGCAGTACAGAGCATAAACATAAATAAAAATGTCAAAGCCAGAGTACTTTAATAATCTTTCAGCCAAAGGAACCAACATTATATCTTACATTATAAACAGTATTTATATAAGTGAAGGCATGTATGTACCCACCTGTTTATGCTGATGCACGTACAGGAACATTACCTCTGTAACCTCAGTAGAAACAGTTGTGCCACAATTTTTTATCTTTACGATTCCCAAAGTTATCTCTTTAATCCATATTTACAATTTATACCACTAAGAATACACCTTTGTTATCTTAACTATTAGTCAGTTTCACTCTGAACCAACACACTGTATTCCTCCATTGCCCTCCCCTGTGTGACTTACGCTTTACGCTTTACATCGTGTCTTAGCTGGATGCTGCAGCACTTCCTGGAGGCACACTCCAGGAGCTGTGGCTGATGATGAAAGCTGTCCTGAGATGACACTTGTTATATTAGATGCACACATACAGACATACAGCAGGGAAAGCCCTCTGATGAGCTCATTATAATTGCTTGGGAGTTATCTTTAGCTACCCAGTAGGATATAGACATGGCTCTCCAGCATGATTTTTTGATTTTGATTTGATGATACCACAATTATGACCAAAAGCTTTTTAGCTGAACATGGCTGATTGTCTCTAAAAGATTATCTGTAATTTATAAAAGTGAGGCTTAAAACCAGTAACACAAGTCTGCAACTTTACTTGCAGTGAGTGAAAGAACAGAAATGTATAGATTTCAGTAAAGCAGCACAGTGCTTCTTAAACACTGATCAGTGTGGATGGGGCAGCAGAGGGGTCTTTAGAAGATAGTCATCTTCAGTACTTGAATACTTCCCACTCCTTAACTCTCTGCTCACTCAAGATTCTTCAGGTTAATCACCTGTTCTTATAAAAAATATTAAAACACAATAGATTAAATCAGTGAAGCGGAATCAACGCCCCAGTTTTCTCTCTCTCTCACTCTTTGGTTCTTGCTGTCACCCCTCCATCTGCCATCACTCTGGTTCAGTGAAGTGTGAACATTCATCACAGCAGCAGGGATAGACAGAGACAGAGAGCGGTCGTGAAAATAGCAGGGCCAGAGTGGCAGAGAAAGATAATACAGAGGAGGAAAATGGAAAAGGGTAAACTGGGGCCACTGATAAGGTGAGATCAGTAAAGCTGGAGATCAAAGTACAGAGGGGTGGGTGGGGGTACACTAACAGGAAGTCAGGGGAATATTCACAGTGGAAGGTATCATGAGGTGTCTGCTGCACGTCTGTAAAAAACGATTATTAAAAAAGAATCCGTTTTTGCCTCACTCTCAGCACAGGCACATGTCTTAAAGTGGCTGACAGACAGATCATTGAAAAGAAAATAAAGGGAAACAGACAATGCACCCACACTCTGTCCAACCCCCTCCTCCTGCTGCCCATGCAGACAGTCGCACATGCTCACAATCTATTTTCACATGCATTTTACATAAGTGATTCACTCATATGGCGGGTGACTGTAACATTTGTGTGAGAAGGTGCCATGAAAGTTTGCATTCACGTTCCACAAAGGATGAACTCTAGTGAAATATTCTTATAATTGGTCAAATGTTTAAGTGGTTGTGTGAAATCTCAATATTGTGGCAGGATATGTTACCATAGTAACCAAGAAGAAGCTGAAGGGAGAGGTAGCGTTGTAACACGTCTTTAGATCTGTTTTAACACAAACATTTATCTTTGCGTAAACCCAACCAGGTAGTGTTGATATCACTAGGTGCCTTCCAGATTTGTGAACACTGGTGGTTTTTACTGTCAGCTTTCCAAAATGTCTGCAGTAGTAACATTGACCTCCTTGCTGCTTTAATCTGTTTTAGTGTGTGTAATGTTTATGCCATAAAAATGTACGCACCAAAGATAAAAAGGTTAGTTTTACATATTTTTTTTACATGAAAATGTTTTTCAAAAATATTGTATACAACAATGGACAAACATAATTGCTGAAAACAGAACAGCTTTTGCTGCGTTCAGGCTGAATTATTACTGTGTGCTGATAAACAAGAACAAAAGAAAATGTTAATTTATGCAGAAATGTCACAGATTAGTACGATAAAGAGGACAGAAACAGAAATAAAAGAGTGGCCTCCTACTTATCAACATGTTGTTTCATATGGTACTTTATTTGGGTTTAAAAGGCCTGAAGTATCGTTAACAGCTGTCGAGTATTAGACAGAGCAGTGGGTGCATGGATAATGTGTTATAGGGCAGGTAGAAAGGGGAACACAGAAGAGGGCTGGTGACTAATGAATGTGTCTTTTTATCCTACCTGTCCTCTTTAAAGCAGAGTCTGATTAATTATTAGCTGCACACAGTGAATCGGTGTCATTCCTCTCATACACAAGGCTTTCTAGCATTTAGTTAATAGCACTGCAATAAATATTTTTTTTGTCCAAACATTGATCCCAGACCAAAAACAGTGTCAGTCTCATAGTGGCACAAAACTTCAGTGATGTCTTACTACACTGATTTTAATACTTTTCTCATCACCCTCCTTGCAAGTTGTAATGTGTGGCTGTTTGTCTGCAGTTTGACACTTGGAGTTATTTTAATCCTCCCTCTTTATCTCACCAGCAGATCACTCTGGAAAGGTGGAAATTAGGCAAACTGAGAGGGAGGGAGGGAGGGAGGGGGTGGTGGAAAGTGGCTATTTTCAGTCCTCCTTTGTTAGAAAAATAGGAGCCCATCTGATATTCAGGAGTTATGACCTCTCACATGATACAGCGATGCTTCACACATGGAGACTATATACAGAAACATATTGTTTGTGAGTACGCTTGGAATCAGGGGCTAATTTTAGCATTCATGTTTGATGCTCTTCATACTTTCTAACAGGACATTTTTCATGTTTTTTGCAAATATTTGATGCAGAATACATCTGTAATCTCTCTATTTATTCCATTTCTGCAAAATAAAAACACATCTTGCAGGATGTTTATTCAACAATGCTGAATACTGATACATGACTTATCATTTTAATGTAACTCCTTTTCATCTTACTGTATGAGCTCCTGCCACTTGCTGCTGCAATGTGCCCAAATTCCCCACGGAGGCTATTAAAGTTTCATTTTACCGTATCTCATGTGTGAGGTAAACAGACTCATTAAGCAGGTTGTGATCATAGTTGAACAGTGCTACACTGAAGGTGACACACTGCAGGACCACATCACACACAGCATGGGGAAATCAACACCCGCCATCAGGGAGATTGTGGCTACAGGTACAGCAGAAGCTCATGAGGAGCTGTTTTTTTCTGCAATCACACTGCACACATACACATATATGACCACATGTATATTTTATAATCAAATATGGCAGACTTTTGTACACTGAAACTTTCTGCTGGGTCTGTTTTATTAAAATTGCCGGTAATTAAAAAAGACATCCAGTATGTGGTGTGAAGCAGCCATCTGTCTTTAGTCTGTCCTGAACGCTGTGTGCTGCTCCCTCATGGTTGCAGCCTCCCGGTAAGGCTAGCAGCTGCTGAGCTGCACACCCACAGCACTTTATTCTGTCAGTAATGCTAAGGATCAATAGTAATTGCCTGTTCGATGGGTGTGGGCCGTTGCAGTGGCAGTACTGTTACTGCCACTGCATCGGCCCACACCCATCGACAGCAACGCCTATTTTTGCACAGATTATTTGGTTTAAAAAGGCAAACAGACAAAATAGCTCACCCCATGCAGGATCAATTTGGCTCAATAAAAAAGACGGTGCTGTCGGTGCAGCAAAACACAGAGCGAACCCTGTGGACCGAGGTGAACTTTCCAAAGATCAACTTGTCACAGTGACTCAGGAAACATCCCTGAGGTGAGCTGTGGGTGACAGCTGCTCCTGCTCCACTGGCACAGGTAAATGCCAGGAGCCCCACTTGGATACACCGAGTTGCTGACACACACATGCACACACATACACGTACAAACACACTGCTGTGTCTTATAAGGAGCACAAGCAGGCTGAGGATTAGCCACACTGTCACCCCAGAGAATAAATCTGCGGTTACACCTTGTTTTCTTATACACACACACATTGATGCAAAGTCAGAGACAAATCCAGAGATTTGAATTCGGTCCTTCACTGTAATTGTTCAGTATGCGATAATAGAAGCACCATCTGGCTTGTGCTTGATTATCTTCCTAGAAAAATGGTAGAACTGAATAACCATTTCAGAGGCATAATACAGCATTATTACTGCACGAAAGTCTGAAATCATTCCATTAATGTGACAATAGTGATCGAAATATTCAAATATTGTAAAAATGTAAAAATCTCTCTCTGCTGAACGTGTCCTGTGCAGCTGTTCCTTCATCAGGATACTCTGTTCCTGTGTATGCATGTCTAAATGTGACGTAATAATATTACTTTTTTTCATGTTGACACATGATGTAACAAGAAAAAACACAAATGATGTAACACAAAGAAACACACACACATGAACACAGAGATACACGCACTTTGATCTCCTTTGAGTGGAAGGTGTGACCCCTTTGAGCCAGTGCTGATTAGATGTACAGTATGGATTGCATTCATTGATCCTCATGTCATCCACTCTTATTTGTTCATACTGTAATAATTTGAGTGTTTTTAATAAGCTAGAAGGCAATATTTCATCTAATCTGAATAAACATAATTACGCTGCTCCTGTAAAGAAATGCAGACATCCAGCTGTGTTTTTGCCTGAAACCGATTACTTTCATCAGTCGGGGGTTGTTTTTATTTTTAGACTGCAGTACTGAGGATGACCACCAGGTGTCTGTAGTGTAATAGGGATATATACTGTTTTGGAGTCAGGCAGAAGAAAGGATTTCTCATTTCTGCTTTTCATACCTTGAATAACAGGTGACAGCAGTGTGGTCACCTGCCCACTGCTAGGCTCTCCTAACTGACACATACACACACACACAGTAGACCACCAGCAGGCTCCAGTACAGCAGCACCAGTCACCCTGTCACCATGCAGTGGGCAGCTGAAGAAGGCAGAGCAGCAATCAAATCACAAATGCATCGACAAACACATCAGGTGGTGCTCACAACTGGCATGTGTGAGCGGCCGCAAAGGCCACTGGGAAAACTCTTAAACCTTGAGACATGCATGCATGTCTGTGTGTAGACTAGTTTAGCCGTGTTGTAAATGCCATATTTGCACATAATGCTGTGTGTCATTTTCTATTCAATCACTGTTCCAGCATTGGTCAGATTGTATGATAAAACAGTGCCAGGAGCAAGCAGCAACACACAGCATGTAGTTTTCTGAATTTTAAAGAAGATGGTGCTTTATTAACCCTCACTGACCTCCAAACACACAGGACGGCGGACATTGTATAATCAGAGTCTAGAAACAGCATTACCTACTGCACATGCTGATGATAAAAAAACATCAAACCTCTCATACTAACAGTGTTTTTTGTGTCTCTCAGTAAAGGGGAGGCAGCAGCTATTGAGACAGAGCTACTGAGGGACTACAGGTTTGGACAGCAGCAGCTCATAGAGATTTGGGGACACGCGTGCGCCCTCGCCATCACTAAGGTAACACCTTCTACCCTTAAATTCCTTTGTTTTTTTTTCTTTATGTGTGTTTCCCTTTACTTTACTATGAAGGAACATACAGCACAAGGCAATTCTACATCAATGCATTGACCCTTCTTTGTCCATCTTGCCATTCAGTTTTGTGTGGTCTATCAAATATTATTGCTACATAAAGATCGAGACAAACAACATCATTCTAAGATGTTGTTATTGCATCTCTGTTTTTACTGTGAAACAGGCCATTATATGAATGAGCTGTTATGCTGTGGAAATGCTCGTTTCTTTGGACCATTAAACCAGAGTTAACAAACACTCAGCAGTGCTTTCCAATAACCACGGCATATGTATGTCTATTTTACAACCCATACTGCGCTCCTATTATTTTATGTATGTGTGTGTGCCAGCAGTACATGGAGATTTTATGTTTGCAGGTGTTACACCAATGCCAATCTTGTGATAGAGATATCTCATATATAGTGGGTCAAGAATCCCTCCATTAATTATAACAACGTTCCTAACAGGAGTGATGTCATGTACCGGTAATGTAAACTCCAGCTTGACTGGTTTATGGAGGCATCTACACTGATAATTACTGACAACAACATCTGAGTATTAAAAAACAAAATGTGGAGCATCTTGTAAATATTTGACATGAAATATGAACTCAAAATATTAACCATTAAAACTAGGATTTCTCTTGCTCTGTAACAGCTGGTGTTTGCACACATTTCTATCGGCTTCTTTAGATTAGGTGTTTTTCCACTGCAGCAACTCGTGCTAGATGTGAGGTGACGTGATCATTAACAGGAGCAGAACTTTAATTGGCCCTTTCAGCCTCTGTGTGTTAGGGTCATTAGGGATCTTTGATGTTATAACACCAAAAAAACCTGCGCTTCCTCGTCAGTCTGTTTTACACTTTCCACATGTCCTTCCTTTAAAAACCCAGAACCAGAACAATGGTTAAAAGCCTGTAGTCTCGATAAAGCCACTCTCTTCTCACACCTGATAAATATCCACCACTCAGCGAAACATTTCTAAAGGTCACAGATTTTCCTCCATCCTCTTCAGGTTTCTGTCACTGTGAGCCTCGCTAATCACCACAAATCCCAGCGAGTTCCTGGTGTGGACCTTTGATTGTACAAGAGGGTAAAAAGTCACAGCTGCTGCTACTTAACCTCTCCTAATTTTCATTAACTTAACTTGTATAAAAAATGTGGGATTATTATGTGGTGGAACTTTCTGTGACATTTACTTTGAAACATTTGATTGGCTCACCTCGGGGCAGAACACCTGAGCTGCTTCCTGAACCAGACCACAGCAGCCTCTTCTTCTCTGGTGTGGCTGCTGTTTCTTTGTGTTGTGATCTGGACTGTGTCAAGCTGTGTGTGTGTGTGTGTGTCTATGGAGGGTTGTTAGGACACATGTGGTTCCCTTTGACTAGACCACTGGCTTGGTTTAATGCCACATTGGTTTCCTTAGTGGGCTCTTCAACAGGCTGTGATGAATAAGAGTCTGAGCTACAAGACACATGGAACCTTGCTTTGCCGTCAGGAGGAGGGATGAAGAGACAGAGACAAAAGGGAAAGACTGACTAAGGAGAATCACAATGAAAAAGTCAAATGAAGCACAGAGAGGGACAAAAAAAGAGAGCTGAGACATGAGTGGCAGATAGACTTTATGTTCTTCCCACAGAGAGTATGATTAATCCCACCACATCCACTTCCCTTTTATTATCATCAGCCATCACCAGCCCTCCAACAGCATAGCCTTACTACACAAACATGGCCTGGATGCTGTGGGTAAGCTCTGCCCAGAGCCGCCTGCAGCACACCACCGCTTACATGACATCACTGCTATTTAAGGAAAATTACACTAGAAGGACATGCAGACAGTCTGATTTCACTTATTTCATTGTTGGCCTACTGCTGCTGGCTTCCAAATACACCACACAGATGAGCATATGCTCAGTCACACACACACACACACACCCCTACACCTATGGTTGCCAGAGAGATTATAGGTTTTCTGTAAGTAATCCCTTTACTGTTCCAGCAGCACCCACAACCACCAGGTCCAGACTGTGGACTGTGTGTGTTTCTGTATCAGTCTGAGGTCTTTCAACACCTGAGTGCAGACCTTCATGTTACCACACAGCAATAAATATAGTTTACAGGAGCCCCTGGACTTTAGTTTGGTGTTCTAGAATAAATATTATAAGGTATTATTTTTCTGCACATGTGAGTATATTTGTGTTTTTAGGAGCCTGATAATGTTTTCTCAGGCTCGGTGTGTGTTTCAGGTTGATTGGAGGTGAAGGATCATGTGCCTTCAAAGAGGCATTCCCTTAGAGGCGTTATTACAATCAAGACAGGCATTTTCTGCAGTGTGTGTATGTGTGTGTGTGCTCTGCATTCTGCACTCTGCACTCTTTTGGCCTTTCTCCTAATTGGAGTTTTCCTCCTGTGTTCACAGTAATAATTGAATGTACCATCCACCATAAGAACCTGCATTTAAAGAGCTGCAACACAAAGAAACTTTACTGGCTGTCGGTAAAGAAACAAGCACATCACTAACCTGCTTGACAGATGCAAAGAACACACCTGTCTGCACTTGTAGAATCCTCATAACCATATTTTTCTCAAAAAAAAAAGAAATTTGTTACAGTGGTTGTTTGAAGTGTTTGAAACAAGTGTCATGATTTTGGATTACAGTGTAACATATACATGTTCCAAAATATTCCACTTGAGGAAAGAAGTGAAGCTATCACCACTGCTGGGTCATGCAAAATCCATCAAAAACACTGCGGAAGTAGGTCACCCTTTAATGTGACGATTAAAGTGGTTGTGAAATTCAGTATTTATGTGGAGAAAGTCCCTCACTTAACATAAAAAAACAAACAAAAAATCAACAGCACTCAAATGCTTCTTAACTCCTCATTTGCTAATTGCTGTCATTTTATTCAGCGATCTGTTGGAAGGCTCCATAACAGAATAAATGATTAGCGTGAATAGAAATGTGTCTGATGCAGCCACATCCCATCACAGCTGCTCACCTTCAGCAGTGTGTGGCTTAATGGTTTCTCCAGCAGCACGAAATCTCTCCATCTCCTGATACCGCTGATCCTCCCGATGGCCCTTAGCTTTTACAGAGAACGCCATTAAATCTTCTCCTGTGAATTTGTGTATGTTTTTAAAAGAAGCAGAAGCTGAGAAAGTTCAAAGTAATGAAGGAGGCAGGAGACGGCCAAGCTTACACAGGCTGTGTTGTTTTTGTTCCACATGAAGGAACTCGGGTAAATGAAAGCTTCATTTCTGTGTTTTTTGGCCATTTGATCATCGTGGAATAACATGCAGTGTGGTGAAAACAACCAGAGGAGACAATATTAGCAAGCACTTGCTGTGTGTGTGTGTGTGTGTTAGGTCTGTTTTGCTGACATTACATTTTTAAAGGTAACTTTAAATGTATCCCTCATAAATGGCACAAGGACAACATTTTTAATCTAAAGTTAATTAAAGTTTGTCCCTCGCAGCAACCACTTTTTTTCTAATAACACTTCTGTATGGATGTGTCACAGCAGGGGACAGAGATGTTTAGTCTTTAATAGCCTCTTTCAATAATTGCAGATAGTGTTTTGCTCTGGGGAACATGTCAACACAGAAAGCTTCATATTATGCTGCACACATGCATACAAACACATATTCTGTGGAGAGCCTGTGTAAGTGTGTAGTAGGAGCTTCAGTCCCATTAATGTGGAAGATGCTCTGTTTTGTCTTCTCCTCTCTCCATCTCCACCGTGGTTCTTTCCATCATTACTATCAGCCCCGTGGCCCTCAGCACTCTCCCCTCCATCTCACTGAGTCTGTGCGATAATTTCTCAGCTGAGCTGTTACGATGCAGCCGCTGTCTCTTCTCCAGGATTCATTGCTCTAGTTAATGCACTCCAAGTCTTGTTATATCCAATTATCCAATGTGAAGAATGGCCTATTTCTACATATGAACTTTCTCTTCAAGTGAATACATTAGTGAAAATTGGAGTAAATGGGTTTTTATGCACAGTGGAAGGATTTTGGCCTAGTTGAAGCACATCTCCAGCAACAGGTGAACGAGGTACAGTAGATGGTGGTCACCAGTGCCAGGCAATGATGGATGTGGAGTTCCATGTGCTGTGAGGTAAAGAGGAGATAATAATATAAAAGTAGCACTCTTATATTGATTTATTAGGATGGCCTAAATACATTTTGCTGCTTAGTAGTCCTGTCTGCAGGCTTGTTACTGTAGGTAACACCCTGACGGTGGATTAGTATCAGGGTGCCACATAATTATAAAATGCTTGAAGATAATTTGTGGGTTGTGATTTAAAATGTGACGGTGAACGGCTGCAATAGAAAATTGATGGCACTGAGAAACTGGGCTAATTGGTCTCTGAACTTGTATCCTGAAACACAGTTATTGGGTTTTAATTGGAAGTAATTTCTGCATGAACTCTGTTTTCCCTCAAGTACAAGTTCTAATTCATAAAATGATGCTCTGACCTTTAAAATGATGAACAATCATTCTTGCAGAAACTCTCTGTGGACACACCCTCCCCACAGCATCAATTAACAATCCATAGCACTAAACTCACTGCAGTGAGTTTAGTGCTTTAAAGAACATGTGGAAAATGAAGCAACACACCTTTGGGGTTTTCAGTAATGACCAAGGTTGTATACTGTACACACACACTCACTCATACAGCACTTCTGTTAAGGTGTTGGAGATGGACGATTAGCCACTCAGGAAGACAGTTCCGCAGACGAATACCTGTCTGGTTTAAGAAGGTGCAGTGTGATTTACAAGGGAATGTGCAGCCTGTAAACGAGTCAGATGCCAGCAGCTCTCTGCAGTCAGGACGTAGATGGAAAGTGTGTTATATATATACGGAAGCATCCCATGGCGAGGACACTGGTATTTTTTCCATTGCTGCTAGGGTTATTTTAATGAGATTGGACCTTTTCTTGTATCCGGAAGAGACACTGATGCCTTTTTCACCCTCGTCTGGCATCTCTGGCACGCTGCAGTCAGGCAGGATGATGGTAGTACAGATCAAATGACCTGAGTCTGAGGGATAATACGACAATCTGTCCACCTCTCACTATTGTTCTCTGTGTATAAGCCCTTCTATTTTCTCATCTCTTCCGTTCCCCTGACTTATACTCATCCCTTACTCTAACTCCTGCCTCTCTATTTTTTGTCTTTCCACTAGGCCTACCCTCTGGGATCTCTTTCAAAGAAGCAGCCAACAGTGCTGGTGATCTGCGGACCAGATCAAAATGGCTCCATTGGCCTGGTGTGTGCCCGACACCTACGCATGTTTGTAAGTATCATAAAAACATAAAATGGCAAATATGTCCTGCAACATGACAAATTAGCAGCCATAAAACACAGTCTGAGGCTAGTTGTTCAGACAAAATAATAATCTTGCGTCATGATGAACAGGGGGATCCCTGTATACAGGCCCTCAGTGCTTTATAGAATTTCATTTCAACCCCTGTAAACGCCTCTGAGCACTTATCCCATTACCCTCTCTGCAAGGGCACTCAGACAGTCATGATATCATGCTTTTGTTACTCTCGTTAATGCCTCCTCTGCGACCGTAGTGTGATGTCATGACCACGATGTCTGCACTTCAGGCAGCACACTGACTGACAAGATAAATAATTTTCGCATGAGGGATCTATCCGCTCCAAACACATCAGGAGTATCTTTTTATTGGATGGTGCTGGTAGTCCTGCTCCAGTCTATGACTTTATTAAAAGGGAAATATTGGATATGTGTTTTTGGGATCTTTGGTTTTGAAAGGAATGCATCTATACACTTTACCATATGTCTGACATGCTAGATTTACAGCGCATTGATACTTGTGGTTTAAACCATGTAAGACAGACTTTCTTAAAGCAGCCTGGCGGCTCTCTGAGGAGTTTCTCCTCCCACTCTTTCCTTTGATTTGTCAAGGCCAAGAAGAAGGTCAGAGGTCACCTTTGACCTTTGAGATATTTTTTACAGTGGAATTCCAGAAATGAATGAGAAGCTTCTTCATAACTGAAGCAGCTGAACACTGATTCCCTCTGTAAAATAAATCAAGCGTATTTACCTTCTTCATCTGTCACTTTTTAAAAAAGATATTTTTACTCCATTATAAAAAGTGCTGTGCAATGATTATTGTTTTTAAAGGGAGCAGGCGGATCAGGACCAGACTTGTCAGCTTGAGAATACTTACTTTGGACTCTAAATTGCTCTCTTGCTGTAACAGTGTATGTTTTTCACGGTGCGATGTGATCCCTGTCAGCAGGATGACATGCAAGCACACAAGCGAGACGCACACTCGTGCACAAGCGTCTGATGCAGAGCTGTGAATGTGATCAGACAGAGAGTAGAAATGAATAATCAGCTGCAGGCAGGCAGTCCTTCCACTCTCTCACGTCACTCCAAGACATACAGTACATGTTCACAAAAGCAGGTTGTGTCTTTGATTGTTTCCACTGCGAGGAAATGCATACCGGATAACACAAATATTCCCTGATCAAAGCTGAAACAAGACCTGCGGTCATTAGTTCTGGTGAGTTGTTCACATTAAAACAAGCGGACATGATGCTAGGTTTGGCTCACAATCACTACATGGAAACTATATGATGTTAGAACACATATGATCAACTGTTTCATAACACAACAGCATGTTAAGGGTTCTTTTTGCTCTCTGTGTGCAGCTTCTCTCTGTTCTTAATGGGCTGTGTCTAATAACAGAAGACACCATCTTTCCTCAGGGAGAGGAAGTGTAACCCTGTGAGATGTGAGCATTAACTGAAGGGAGACCCTTTTCTGTAACCTTTGCTTGTTTCTGTTTCACAGCTCATTTCTGTTCACTCAGTCTTTTTCACCTCTTCCTTAGTTTCACATGTTTTGATAGCATAACTGCTGATGGTCAAGGTGGTGAAGGTCAAGGGCATGTCGGGGCCATGGGCTAACCCCAGGAGACACACACACACACATGCACAGACACACAGTGGATGGCATTCAGCTCCTCTCTGCACTCTGATGGGAAATGACAGTGGTGATTGGTGACCGTGGCGATACAATTGGTTCAGGATCCTCAAAGGAGGCAGCTGCCCTGACAGATCACTTCCTTTGTGGGGCAGCCTCAGCTGAGAGCGATCTAAAGAAAATGTGATTGTTTTTATTTATTCACTGGATGGCAGTAAAAGTACCACTAGTACAAAATTGACAACCTTATATATCTTGATTATATTGGCATCAGAGACTGTGTAAATAAAGATAGATAACCTGAGCTCTCACAAATGTCTCCTCCATGTTAGTGAAGGTGACACATGTCCAACTAAAGACTGAAAGCACTATTTATTAGTAATTGTTAGGTATTTGGGTATAACAGTGACAATTAGACTTTGCCTTTCAAGCTCTGCTGGTTGCACTCTGCTTCCACGATAATGTGTTTTTCCAACATGGCAGCGCTCTTAAGCCCAATATTTTGGCCTTTTTTGTACAACAGGCCGATCTATGTATACAGCCTAGCATTGTAGAAAAGCAGTTAAACATTTTTCTTGCTTGCTCAGCTGACCTGATAAAAGTGCTGCTGACAGGTCTCACTCACGCTACTGTTTATATGACACGTGCTATTCACCTGTTTCACTCGTGACACATCTTTCTTATTTTAGCTGAACATTTATGGGATAGTTAAAACTAATAAACTGTGTTCAATTTACGATCCTGTTATTTTAGCCACAAACAGATAAGCTCACAAAAGTGTGTTCTGTCATTTCTACAGTCCTGCAAATACAGTAAAACAAAACCCATCCCGATGCTTCAGTAAAACAAAATGCAGCCATTTGGATGAGTTGGCCCTTTAAAGGCCTTGTATCTGTGTTTTTAAGGAAAAAAAAGATAAACTTACCAAACCAAACAAACACACACTTGCACCTCTGACGTCTCAGCTGTATGATTTATGTTTGTGAAGAGGTCACGGATCACAAGTGCTTCCTGCTGGGCATCACAGGCCTCTCAGGCTGTGGGGGTCTGGATTTCTACTCTGCTCAGCTTCTAGTTTATAAGGAAGGCATTCATCCAGGAAGCAGACTGTAGAAACCACAGCTTCTGATCACCAGTCAACAGTGTTTTCACTTGTTGTGCACTGCAAGCCAAATGTACATTGACGCATCATCCACACTCAATCATGTCAGTGCTGGCTGAAAGCGCTGGCTCGAGTCATGATATGAGGTAACCTTTTGTCTGTTTTTCTCTCTGTTGCCTTGTCCGATTCAGGAATATGAGCCGACTATCTACCACCCTAAACGCTCCCCTCACAGTCTACACCAGGATTTCACAGTTCAGTGTGAGAAGATGGACATCCCTTTCCTCTCCTATCTCCCTACAGAGGTCAGCAGCATTTTAACAGAGTCACAGCTACACAAAAGCTTGTGAAGTTTGATTGTACACACTTTCCCTGTTGAAGTGCTGCGGTTAATGGTAAGCTGGCCGTGTAGCTAGAGGTAATACATCCAGCCCCTCTAAGACACATTGTTTGTTTAACCAGCACAAAAAGCTACCGTTTGGTCTTTTAAGAGGAGTTCATGTCTTGGCTTGGACCTTTGGCTTTACAGAGAGCTGGTTTCCTGGCAACTGCTTCCAAAGACGCATGTTAATGAGTGAGCTGTCGAGGTGGCACTGTTTTGTTTCTTGTTACCTTTAGACTGAGTCGGGATAATTGTTCCTTTTGTTTCCAGTCCTTATGCTCAGACAAGCTAATGAGTTGCTGGCTGAACCCAGCTATTCAACAGACCAGTATAACAGAGTGCTATTGATTAAGCAATGTTGTCAGATAAAGTTTAGTGGGTCTGTACCTTTTTTAATGCAAGTCTAAAAATGAAACATGTCACAGCTTTTTAAACAGTGTGAAGTAAACATGTCATACTGAGCCTGAGTGCCAGTGGCTGACGTAAAACAAACAATTTACATAGACTACATTGGTACTAAATATTAGTACCGTACCAATTACACATCCTCAGTTTCACATTAAACATCATTGATTCTGATGCTGTGCGTGTTTAGGTCTTGGATACCATGGTAACAACTCCCATCTTTTTTTAACAATATGATTCACACTGTCAAAAAAAAGCCACCATTCATGTTGAAATGAATGGTGGCACTTCCTGACTTAGTCACAGCTGAAATGCAGCCTGGTATAAGACAACCAGCTGTTTAAGAATGAATGGTTTAAATGTCTAAGTGTGCCATTTATGCTGCTGAGGAAAACCTTATTGTTTGTGATATTGGACAGGGTCACAGCATTCTGCTTATAGAAGGCACTGACTACAGTGAATACAGTAAACGTTTCATTCTAATCATACTAAGATGTGCTCTGTTCAGGTACAGCTCATAAATGATGCCTACAACCTAGTGATTGATGCCATGCTGGGTCCAGAGGCAGACTGTGTCAACATTAAGGAGCCATATTCTGGTATTCTGGTCACTCTGAAGCAAGTCAAGATTCCCATTGCCAGTGTGGATATGCCCTCAGGTACATATGTTCATAAAAAAACTGTATCGACCAGCCTTTAGGCCCAGAAGCTGTTCATCATGTCATGATAAATGAGCCTGCAGGCAGCAGGGAGCCTTGGCTCACAGGGTGGAGTTTTCCTAGTCTGAAGGCACATGTGGAGGATAGAATTTATGATGCTACAGTCAGTTCAGCACGAGGTTATCAAACTGCAAAGAGCTAAATGATCACAGTGTTCCTCTCCTTAAACACCACCTCTTGTCTTCCTCAGGTTGGGATGTAGAAGAGCCGAGTCAGGATGGGATACACCCAGAAGTTCTCATCTCACTCACAGCACCAAAGAAGTGTGCCATGAGTTTCTCGGGGAAGCATTTCTTGGCCGGACGCTTCCTGCCCTATGACATCCAGAAAAAATATGAGCTTAACCTCCCAGACTACCCCGGCACAGACTGTCTCATAGAATTGTAACACATGGAACCATGAGGGCTGATGTGGTTACTCTATTCTCTTGTTTTGTATTTTCTAGATTGTTAATGTGATTTATTGTTAACATCTCAGTTGTGTAGATCAGGTTACACATTAGCCCAATGTGCTGTTGAGCTACAGTAGAAGGATAATATTTAGTCTGTGGTTTGAGTCATGTCTTTTTAGGGAATGGCATGAGGAGTTTAGTGTCAGTCTTCTTGTAAAAGCTGTAGCATTACACTGTTTCATCATTACTTTTTCCCCACAGTCAGCAAAGAAAGAGGAATTTTCTATGATGCCAAACACTGCAATGTTTTCATCTCAAAACCTTTTTTTAATGCTTTCTACATGAGTGTGCTCCTGAGATAAATGGTGTAGGTACATTTTTGTTGGTGTGTTTTCAGCCTGCACTTCTGCATTACTTTTGTTTTAGTTACATTATAAGCTTTCGACTAAAAGCTCCATACAGTTGTTGTCAAATAAACAAAACAAGTTCAGTTTGAAGGACGTCTTCAGTTTGTGCTGTGTTGTTGTCCTTCACTTAGAAGTAACTAAAGAAAAAAAAAACACAGAAATATCCAAGTGTTCCAAGGCTGGATAACTCACAAGACAAACTGGCAACACGAGGGAAGAAAGACACAGACTATATACAAAGGGAGGCGGGAAGACAATAGGACACAGGTGAGGCACATTAGGGTGGAGCAGGTAATCAACAGGAGGAAGAGGGAGCATGCATGTGGGGAAGTCAAGACACCTGAAACAAGAGGGAGAACAGTGACTACAAAATAAAACAGGAAGTAACACAATGAAAACAGAACTAATGCAAAGGTACATAAACTACAAAATAAACAATGACAATCAGTGTTAAAGTGCACATTAATGTTAGAGCATAAATTAGCATTCACACATGCTGTATTACAATGCCGGTTACTGAGTCTTTGCATTCTGCTAATTAGTATTTCACAGTTAAAATTGACATTGTTACTAATATAATTTGTATATCAGATGACGTTCACTGTATATTATACAGTATAGTCTACATCATACCTGCATCTAGGTTTTTTATTTATATTATTTCATGTTAATTTATTCCTAAAATCATGTGTTCATCATTAGACTACTGTCACATACTGCTCTTCTGTCTTCAGAGGCACTGCTGAGGTTCCTCAGTCCCACTGTAGCAAATCCTCCTCAGCACCACCTCAGCAGCACCACCAGCACTGATGCAGCAGAATCAAGTGCTCCTCCTGTCACCTCCACCTCAGCAGCACCACCCAGCACTGATGCAGCAGCATCAAGTGGACCTTCTGTTGCTCCAGTAGTGGAAAGTGGAGCTGGCAGTCATGTACATTATCTTGGCAAAACAATCCTGGTTTTCATTAGAAAACTGTTTAAATGCACTCATTATATGTGGCATACTTAAGAAAATATCTAATTATATTATCAATTATGTTACCCTACTATACACAGAGATTTATTGGAACACCTCTACAAAATCCATTGCCATTAACTCGCATGGATTCATGTAAGGAAAAAACTTGTTTTTTCCAAAATCAAACTTTACAGCCAGTAAAAATGTGTCATTTCAAGCAGGATCTGCTAATAGGTGGTGGTATAAACAACTGGAATGCTGTGTAGATGTCCTCAACACGGGCTGCAGCATATCTTTTAGGTCGCATTCTGATGATGTTCTCAGCAGATGCTTTTTCATAATTTACAACATTTGTTAAAAAGCTTTTAAGATATTAAAATACCTGTTTCTGAGGATATCATGAAGCCTTGTTCCAGTAATTTTAAATAGATACTTTTTACACATTAAAACCTCAGTAAAAACAAGTTGTGTAAATGTGTGTGGTTAGTGCTATAAATAAAGTTTCCATGAACCTCTCCTGTCAGCTTTCACATCAAATCCTGCTGTCACCAAGTCCAGGAGTTTGTAAATCCAAGTTTAACTTTCACTGAAATCATAACATAAAATTCTCCAAAAAATCTCTAGGAGGGAAACAAGCCTGCATGGATGAAAGTCAGTCCTGAAGAGGACCTGAGGGTCAAATACTGTCTCTTACCATTGAAATATGACATCTGCTATCAAAGAAGAAGACCATCATGTAAAAGTTAAAAGCAAACTTTTTTTTTGAAGGATCTCTTTCTTGGTTGACCACCAGTTCATGCTAACACTCTGGGCAGTGGTGGTTTCTTCACTGGTTTGAGAAGAGTACCCCTGTTGGTGTCACCCCCCTTTGTAGCCAGACTCTACCACAGAGTTCCTGTGACCAGTAGCTGTATTCAGCAGGACAGCTACGCTCTGACAGCTTAGATTACCAGCTTACTGTGGTTCTCCACACCCTCTGTTGTTCCTTTTTGGCTTCCTGGGTTGGTCCTCATGTCTGCATGTCGCTCTCTCCTGGTTGGCTCAGTCACTCTTTTTCTGTTTGGAATAAAATTAAATAGTATCAGTTCAATATTTTTCATGTCCAATCAGTAGGTTAATGTTGCTGCTGGATGACGCTTCCTCTCAGGGAACCCATCATGCGAACAGTGGGAAGGAGGCATTCTTACCTGTTGAGGGAACTTCTCCCAGAGTCCACCATGATGAGCTCCCATCAGATGACGATACAATAAAATCAAATGAACTATGTACGAGGCAGATCCAATCAATAAATACAAAGAAATTCTGCCGCCAAATTAATTAAAATGTGAACTAATCCATTTAGCTCACTGGGCCAGAAGCTCACTTACCTTGTGGGCAGGCACGCAACCTCTTGCGCTCCTTCAAGGCCTGTCTCACCTTCCTGGCCCACTTTGGCACTGGACCACCCGTCAGTAAAACAGCGTTTCATCCTCAACAGTTGACTTTCAGTGTTCAGGGATTTTCTGCATGCAGCTTCATAACTGCAGCATTTTTGCATGTATACATTTATACTGTAAACTTATTTTATAATTCAGACCTCGTGTTTGGGTGTAAAGACGTTCAATCGGGTGTTATGAGACAGAATAATGTCATCAGACATCAGGTGAACGTTGTTTGAGCTCTTATTGTGGGAGTCACTGAGCGCATATTGATGTTAAACGATGTCAACAAGAACCTTTTAATAATGAATGACTTCAGAACAATTTAATACTCTGCAGCTGCTCTGCTGAACAACAAACAGTCACAGTAAACACACCATAATGTCACCTAATTAAAGCTGTAGTTTTGTGCTCACCGTTATCAATTGTCTTCATATTTCTGGGTTTTTGTCTTTAATATTACGATGAATGAACACTAACCAGACCTTACAGGAGCCCCTCAAACACCTGAATGACGGCTGTATGACGGCTGTATAACATGAGTCTCATCCTATAACGTGAAACAATCATGTGGTTTTTAATTCATTGTTTAATTCATTGTTTATAGTGCACGTCAAGTATTGATGTCATTGAATGTGTGTTTGTGCAAACTGGCACCAATCATTTTCCTGACAGTCAGCACGACGAGCCTCAATCTTATCATGTTTTTAATGCCTACGTATGTACTTAATGTATACATGTCTGTATAAAGGTGTCTGTAGCTCAGTATCACTTTCATTGATTTGGAGACCAAAGATAGAACTTACAGGAGTGACATTTGACATGCTGTCCAAAAACAGGTACACATATTCATTGTGTTTGACTTTGAGCTGCGTGTGTAGAAGAGTCCCTGTCTTCAATTCAATATAATACTGAAGGCAGAGTTTGAATTCTGCAGCTTTTCTGTGGTCACCATGTAGCAGTGTGTCTGGAGGTAAGGCGAGCAGCAGCTGAAGGATGGAGATGTAAGCTGTCAATCAAACTGGCACTGCCCTCAATTATAACATGAGTCATATAAAAATCCAAGGCTGTCATGAACAGAAAATAAATATTTAAAGAGACTAAAACTGCCTTTTTAGCACTTTTGCATCAGTGTAATGCTTCAGTCCAAAGCTGGCTACACTTATAGAAGTACTTTACAGTACTTTACACCGTCACTGCTGAATGAACAGCAGTCTCATCCCATACCTGAAATATTCAAGAAATTCAGTCTAATATTTCACACACACTGACCCAGCACAGTTATTTTTTAATAAAAATGATCACATTGAAAACATTGTACATCTTCAGGTTGTGGAGCAGGTATGAAGCATAATTCCAACTGAAATCCATTACCTATAAATTATATACGTTTAGAATTACTTGACTGTTTCACATTATTGCATGAGATCTGGTTAGAATGAAGCATGTGGGATCCCTGCTTGAATGGAGACAAAAGGAATTTTCGGCTTGGAAGCTGGAAAATAAACTGAATGTGTCTGACCAGGTGTCATGTTTACATCACTGCCAGTGAAAAAAAAACACACACCCACAGCCCTTTTGACACAGAATGAATGCTGATTGTACTGATAAACCACCCAGATAATAAATATGATAAGGATGATCACTGTTCAACTAGTCCACCCAGCTGTGTAAAATACACATCACATGCAGTTAGTGCTGGCCTCCTCCAATGAGTGCATGCTGTTACATCTGTTTATGGGTTCCCAACTGGATTTGATTTGGTAATGAAAGCCATAAACAGGTGTGATGGGGCTATAATCAGCTGAAGAGGAAGATCCCTCATTCCGGAGCTCAGGGCTGTGGGCTTCAGTAAGAATGACTAAGGCTGCCGTGCTGTTTATGGATGAGGTAATGTGTATTTATACAAAGCACAGGAGCTTCTTCTGCATACTAATGCACTAATGCCCGGTGTGTGTGTGTGCACATATGTGAGTGGGTGTAGAAAGTCAGTGAAAAGGAATGTTGATCCATTTTTTTTTTTTGCTTGCTGGTATTAAATCTGTCAGACGAACAGAGACGGGCTGCAAAAATGTGTCTGAGCACTCAGTGGTCCTGCCTTTCATGGCTGTCCAATCCCTGTCAGGAAACAAGGACTTGTCACCACACTGTCTTTTGTGCTTTTCATTAGAACGGCTGAGTAATGAGGTTTTGGAGTCTCTGGTGGCCTGCAGAATTGAACAATCATAACTGACAGCAGCATTTGTTGTAATATCCAGCCAGTCCTACATGGTGAAGACAGACATTAGTAACAGAGACTAGAAGTAGGAAGATGAGTCCAGAATATAAAGTGTAGCTGCACACAGTCTGCGCAGGATGTCACTCCCTTTTACTATCATAAATTTTAAGATAAAAATCATTCAGATTCAAAGTGTCTTTTAGGAATTTGATGAATTTGATTTGATCTGCTTTCTGTGTCTGAACTCCAAACAAACACCTACTATACAACAACTATACAGAGCAGTCAAAACAACACACAACATTTTAAAAGAACTGCCTTATACAAGCAGTCGAATAAATAATATAGGACCTCCTACAACTTTTCACTGTAGAAGGGGTGATTGATGAGTCAGCGGTCTTAAGAGGTCTCAGTAGAGTTCATGTCTTTCATCAAGACATTACATGTTGTTACGGCAAAGCGAGCAGCAAGCTGGAGGTGGATGCCAGCGCAGTTGGGGCGGGAGCTGTGTTACTACAGGAGGATGGTGAGGGTATCGATCACCCAGTGTGTTACTTTTCGAAGAAGTTCCTGAAATATCAGCTCCCCTACTCCACAGTGGAGAAGGAAACACTAGCCTTGCTGCTCGCTTTGCAGCACTTCGAGGTGTATCTGGGGTCTAGTCCATTACCCGTAGTAGTCTTTACTGACCACAACCCACTGGTATTTCTGCAGCGGATGCGTAACCACAACCAGCGACTCATGCGATGGGCGCTGATGATGCAGGAGTATAACATTGAGGTGCACCACAGGAAGGGCTCAGATAATGTGTTAGCAGACACCTTATCCAGGGTGTATTGTCATTAAGTGATCTGGGTCTTGTTTTTTTTTCTTCTTTTTTTCTGTCTTTTCTTTTTGAATTGAGAGTATTTTCCTTTTAAGGGAGGGGGTGTTACGGCCGGTGGCCGTTTTGAAGTAAAGCATGTGTGGACACTGTGTTCGCTCTCTCTCTGTCTCTCTCTCTCTCTCTCTCTCTCTCTCGCAGCGGAAGGGCGTCGGAGGGCGAGCGACCGGGCAGCCAATCAGGGCACGGGGCACTTTATTTGAAATCGGAGCAGATGGAGCTGAAGGCGGCGGCTGGATGAGTTGTTCGGTCTGTTGTGAGCCGCCCGTGGGTGCCGATCGTATGGGCCCGTGTCTATGTCTGTGTACGTTGTGGAGCTGAAGGCTGCAACTACTGAGAGTAGTGTGGTATTTTTGTTGGGGTGTTGTTTTTGCGGGGCTTGCTACCTGTCGTTTTCTTTTACAGAAGGGTGGTTGGGGTTTTTCTGTTACTGTTATTTTCTTTGTTTTAATTCGTTTTGTGCTGTCGCTGGTGCTGTTTTTGGCCCAGTTGTTTTTCGTTGTAAACTGTGAGTTCTCCCTGGAGCCTGCGTGCCCGGAGGTATTATTTGTGTTCGGGGATATTTAAGTAAATAACTTCCGTAACCTTTAACATCTGGGTTTTGTATTACTTCCCTTTTCCCTCGTCGAGCCGGGTCGTAATACATGTGCAGAAGTCCACTTCATTGCCATACTGTGACCCTATACCTGTGCGGCTGCATGTTCTGCAAGAAATCCTTGGGTGATCAGACTTGAGACTGAGGTAAAAAATGACTGCATATGGGCAAAAGATGCCTAATAAAATGCCATAGATGCAATGGATTTCCCTTTCTGATGTCACCAAAAGAGCTGGACTGCACGTGCAGCCAGTGATGTATAAATCAAAGTTTTTGAGGCTGCTGACATCAATCACTGTGTATTTAAACTCTTTATCTGAAGAGAAAGCAGCAAATATGCTTGTCAAAAAAAATTATATAACAATACCCTTTGCCAAGTATGGAATAGCATACAATGAAACACAAGTGGAAAACTGAAACCTCAGAATTGTACTAAATGCTTCAGAAGTACTTTCCACAATAAAATATTTCTTAAGTTTAACAAGATGGATTTAGGGATTAGAACTCTTTTAAATCAGCACTTACCTTAAAAAATGTTCTTTCATAGTTTGGTTTGTAACACCTTTTAAACACTTTGAACCTAAAGGGATTCATAAAGACACTGAGTGTAATTAATGTTTTTAATTTCCACGACTTTTACAAGCATCTTTTCTAAATAGCAACAATTCACATGCTGCAAATGAACCCAAGTACATTGCACCTCATAAGCACGTCTCGTGTCTGCGTTCCGAGGACTTTTTCCTGAATGGCATGCCATATGACGCCACTTCCACTCTTTGGCAGTGCATCACCCTGCAATCAGCAACTGTTAAAAAGTTACAAAACTGAACCAGAAGTTGAACCAGAGGGAGAGCAGCATCTGGCACTATCCTGAAAACAGAGAGGAGAGATGGGGGAGAGAGACAGATGGAGGTCCAGTGAGGGACGTGACTTTTTACAGAAGATGATTATAAATGTCTTCACTTATTTAACACAGAAAAGATATATTGTATGAATCATAAGAAAAAATGCAGAGTGAAAAAAGGCTTCCTCATGCACATGTACACCTGTTGTGGGCACAAATACAGCTGAACTGGAGCAAAAGTTGCTGCCACAAAGTAACCCTCAAACAAATGATTCTAAACAATGCTGTAAATAAGTGAGAAATGACGAAATCTTGCTCGGAAAAACAGGAAAACACCCTCCTATTTTCAGCAACCACAGTCACACACTCCCTCTCACTTTCTATGCGTGTGTGTTTCTTCCCCTCTCCCTGCCCCCACCTTACCCTCACCTTTTTTTGGACGATTATATGGGGGACCCAGATGTTACATTTGACTGGCCAATGGTGAGGAGAGAGGGGCTGGATTGGTGTGCACTCCTGATGCCCCTTCTTTTTAAAACCGCCTGAGCTCCTGTCTCCAACTCAGCAACTCAACTCAGATGAGAAGCAGCAGTGTGACTCTGCTCCGCCAGCAGCATCACTAACACCTGAGGAAGTCAAGGCGCTACAACTCAGCTGTGGCCGGCAGCTGAAGAATCAACTGCTCCGTCCGTGTCCATGCTGTGGAAGACAGGAGACAAACATCTGCAACTGAAAGCGTCGGCACAATGTTGGAATTAAATGAGGTGACACTCCTGCTGTCTTTGCTGGCCTCTGTGGCTCTGGGCCAAGGTAAGACATGACCGATGGATGATTCAACCGTTATCATTATTAAAGAGCAAAATAGATGGAGACCAAGAAAAGCTGTGACTACTGACTTAAAAAACAGACTATATTCAACATGAATCCTGTTTTGAGTTGAAGTATTTTCATCTTCCTTGTCACTTATCACAATCATAATATAAGAACAGAAGTCCAGCCAGAGTACACACACACACACACACACACTGTCTGCAGAGTTTTCTAAGTTGACGACATTTCCCTAAGGATGTCAGAGTAGGATTTCTGGATGGCTTTAGGCAAATGTCTGGAGGTGAGCTCATATGATAAGAGTGGTAGTGCATGAGTGTGTGTATGTGTGTGTGCTTGTTTTCCCCATACTGTAGGGACATAATCTGACTTTTTGAGGAGTTAATCATTAAATTTAGAAAAACTGGTGTTATTAACTTATGTTAAGGCAATAAAAATGTATGTGCTCTAAAAAGACAGACACCAAACACATTGGTGTTTGTGTGTGTGGGCCGATACACCACCTCATTAGATCTTAATCTCTAAATTTCTAATGTTAAGTCACCAGCATGTGTCACTGCTGTGAAGATTAACAACATGTGGAGACAGAGGAGGAGGTCAATGAAAGCTCACTGTGATGGAGCTTAACCCCATAAAAAAAGCTCTGTTGATGACAGTCACACTGCTTTCAGTGACAAAACGCATGTGGTGACACATCATTTGGTTTTTATAATAAGAAACTGCAGTGCCACTATCAGCAAACAGAAGTCCTGCGTTGTGGAAAATGTGTCTAAATTGAACTGAAACATACATTTGAACACAGATTTCACTGCTCTCTTCCCCTTAAATTTTACTCTTATCATCCTTTCTTTGAATGACTCCTGAAAACAGCCTTTTTCTCCCAGGAGTTGTCATCTCTCCACGTTACAGCTGCTTCACATTAAAACATAAGACAGCTGGCAGTTCATAAAAGTAAACAAGGGTGAATACAGTTTTATAGTCTTCATATCTTTTGGGCTCTGAGGCATTTGAGTTGTAAATGTCTCACGGTGGGCTTCGTGCCATTCACTGATGAGTATATCACAAGGTTAGAGGACAGTGAATGTGAATGGTGATTCATATTGATTCTGCCTGAACAGAACACTCTGACCTTTTTTTTGCTTCTTACCACGTTCTTTTTAGCAGCACATCCACGTCTCGCAGTAACTTGGTGCATTTTGTCCTTATTTCACCCTCAAACACAGTGCCAGCGGTCCCTAAAGATATAAACCCAGTCACCTTGGAAACAAGGTGAAATAATCACAAACTGCATGGCCCACTTTTCCACCTGCTCTGCTAAATGAGAAAATGGAATAAAAAGCAGGGATAAAGAGCACAGGTAAAATGACTTTACTGTCCTCTTTTTCCCTGTCAGGTTGGCCAGCATGTCACTCTTTCCTTTTCCCTTTCTGATGACCCTCTCAGCCCCCCGTCACTGAGTTCAGTTCACCTCTACAGTAACGACTTCATGTCTCCATCTACGTCTGGTTGCCTTTTGTTTGTCAGTCTCCACCAGGTATTTCCTCACAAATACCTTCCCCATCTTTCTTCCTTCTGTCTCTCCATCAAACTCCCTCCCTCACCTTTCTCCACCTATTTCTCTCTGGCCAACTCCATCAAATGCCCTCCACACACCTTGTTCTCTGTCACTCTCTCCAGACGCATTGGAACTTGCAGATTTATGAACTGTTTTATAAATGTGACAATGGCAGCTGCTTGCTGAGTGTAACTCAGAGGGGTACACTGTGGTTTGTACCACCTCATCTTCACCTTCTTCCTCTTCTCTTCTCTCCTCTCTGTGTGTAAACAGCTGGAGGGCTGCTGTGAGTCAGACAGAAGGGCTAGTTCTCCAGATGCTAACCACTGTCTGCTCCAAACACAGAGCTGTCTGGCCAGCTGACTTAAATGACTAAGACAGGGATTACGATGGATCAAAAGGAAAGGTGCAAATACCCTTAAATGGTGACCTACAAGCCATAATCATAGCCTTCCTTCGTTTTCTACTCTCTGTGTGTTTGTCTGTATACACATATGTAGAAATTATTTATTGCAGGACTAATCAGCTCCTGGCTCTGTACCTGCGCAGAGGTTCAAGTGAGGACTTCCAGATATTTTCAATGCAGAAATGCATGCTCAGTTAATGATATCAAAGAGACAATGCTGCGTGAAATCTATTATACTAGCTGTGTAAATCCTTTAATCATGTGGTTGATTTGCCTTATTAGTTAATGTCAGGGACTATATTGCAGAGTTTAAAGAGCTACAGATGTTTAGAGCTCACAGAGATTTTTGGGAATTAGGAGAATTGAGGTAAAGAGACACCGAGAGAAAGAGAGCAGACTCCCCCCGAAGCCACACACACCCCAGCTAGAGAAGCTAGCCAAGCACATAAACAGCTTCCACATGACATGGCAAGTGTATCATCACATACAAGGGCCCACACACATACAGCCGGGTCCCTCAGTTCACACATGAGATACTTCTGTTTAAGTTAAACCCTAACACTTCACAGACAGACGATTCACACCCCTGGTCTTGCACTTTGGGCGTCAAGAAGCTGCATCAACAAATTCTGAACAACCTTAGCGAGCTTTCCTTTGTCCAACAGGTTACATAACTCATGGGAGGGGGTGGGGGTGTTTTCATGTCTTCTCCTTCTTGTAAGGATCTGGAATATTATAAACAGGATCCAGACCTTCTATTTAAGCCTTGTCTGTCTGCCAGTGTGCATCTGGCACAACCGTACCTCAGTAATATGACTGAAACCATTCTGGGTGCAACTTCATAAAGTCGTGCATTTTCCCCCCATTTCTCGGTGCAGCAGCTTTTTTTTTTTTTTTATTAGATTCTGGCAAAGGCAGAAAACTCCTACTCAGAAAGTGAAGGAGAGGGAGGCTGTTTTTTGCAAAGGCAGAGGTGCTTATTAATAGAAGGTTTGCCCTTGTGCAGCCAGGCTCAAAGTACACCGGCTGTATTTTAGAGTGAGCCACTGTGACGTAAATTCTTAAATCTGACGCTAGTTCTCTAAAATAAGGCTCGCAGTTGTCACAACAGACCCATGGTGTGCAAAGATGACAATGAATGTGCAGTAGGATGAGAAGTAATCCAGGAGACACATAACTCATGTCATTTGGCATTCAGGTATTTGCAGTGTGGCTATATGTGGATCGCAGTGCCACTGTAATGTATCTTGTTACCTTGTCTGTGGTTTATGAGGGTCACAGTGAGGTTGGCTGGGGATATATAGGCCACTAGAGGGGCTTTGTCACGTGAACATAAACATATGTGTCAATTTATGTGAATAATGCTGTTGTTCTTGGGAGGATCGTCAAATATAAACAAACCTGAATCATAGCAGTCATGCCTAATAATTTATTTTTCGGCACGTTGGGGCAAAAAAATGCTTCTGAATCTGTGAAAATTGAAGAGATTGTCAACAAAGCTCAAAACAAATATATGAATGGGCAGGAACAAGATTTACTGTACCAGACAGGGCCTCCAGGGCAGATTTTTGTTAACAGAGAAGAGGAAATCATAAGTTCTAACCTTGCTCTCTTTGGCTTGAGAAAACATGTGCTACTTACTTGTTGATGAGGTAAATTCTCTCACATACCAGCCCCATGAAGCAGTGCACCAATAAAGTCCACTCAGCTTTTAAAATTTATACAGTGCTAACATGCCACTCACAAGCACAATAAGCTCTGTGAGTGTGCCATTCATGGGAGGCTGTCCAGGTCGTACCTGCCTGCCATAAGTGAGGTCAGTGCCTCTGTGTTCGCCTTCTGCTGTGGCCAATCCGGGTTTCCTCTTTTAACTTTTTAAAACCATTAGTCACCTCATAAAACTCAAAAGAATTGCTTGCTATTTTGTTTTCATTATCGGACATCTTGAAATGATAATAGGAGCCAGAAGTTTCTGCTGTGAATTCTTTTAGTTTTGGTGTGAGACGAAGAAAAAATGTTACATAACAAGAGCAGAACTTTACTGCTTTAGAGTGTCTTGGAAATAAATGAACGCACTTTGGTGTTTAATTTGTCAGCGACAAATTTAAAAAGTCAATGTTAATCAGGTTATACAAAAGGCTATCCTGTGGAACTTCTCAGAGGGAACAATAGAGAATGCACTGATTAAATAATTGTGTTTTAACTGCATTTAAAATGTAATTTGGACAGACACAAAATGTGGGAGAATGGTGGAAAAGCGATTTGATTTGATTTACCAAACTAAATCTGCAGCAGAGCCACATCTGTTCAGCAGATCTGTGTGAAAGCATTTGCTTCTGTTTAACAAGTCATTCCAGTGTATCAGAGAGACAGAAGACTATCAATGTTTTTAAAGCCAGGGCATGAAAAATCAACAACCAGCTGACTGTCTGTGTTACCTTAAAACTTATGTAATACACTTTTGGACAGTCTATCTTTGTTCTGTTGAGCTCCTGTTCTTCTTTTGCTAAATCTATCAAACAACACTGAGGGCAGAAAAGAAATGTGCTGGCAGGACAATAAAGAGCTGAAGTGAGCCGTAAAAACCAGCGGGGACTGGGATCGATACTGGTCTCTGCGCTGGGAGTCTCTGCTCATAAACCCAGCAGTGTCTCTCCCAAAAGTACTAACTTCTGCACATATTACACCCACACACACACAGACATGCACACACTGACTTTTTGTTTCAGTCACGGACCATGACATTTATTTTTTCCAAACGGCGCGGGTTAAACTCGCGAGATGAAATGTCAAGCAAACAACTGACGTTTTTGAAAACATAAAAAAATGAGTACTATAGGAAAATGAATCATTACACATCAAAGCAGGAAGGAAAATGTCACAACGTGAGTTTAATAAATCAAAGAGCCAAAATTAGCCCACAGTGAATGCCAAGTTTAATATCGTGCTCTCTCTAATAAGGCAACCTTCACTTTCATCTAATACTCCATGTTGTGCTGTTGTGTATGTGAACATATGCATGAAAAATGAGAATGTGATGCAAGAGTGACTTTATGATACAGACATGCAGTGTGTGCATGTCTATACATTGCGCTATAATCATTAAAATAAAAAAATGCTTCCTATATGAATGTGTGTGTGTGTGAAGGAGAGAGAGAACAGCACTCAAGCAAGGTAGAGTGAAGTTTTCTGGCTTGGCTGCTGCTTAACAGATGACTGCATGCACTGATTTGTCTCAGCTGGAGCTTGATTAGCATCCACAGTGGTGGCTGCTTGTTGATGGATCTAGAGGAGAAGGGAGGACAGAGGGAGACAATAAAAGCTGAAGAATGAAAAGACGCACGGCAAAGAACACGGGGGAGATGATAAATGGAGAGGATGTTAGAAGGGGGAAGGAGTTGGGCGGCCAATAAGGCAGAGTAGCAGGTGAAGGAAGGAGAAAACACAGAAAAAAAGGAAAGAAAAAGGGACCAAACATTTAGTTTTGTAACCTGCTTTCAACATTTTCTGTCTCATTAAAACCCGACAAAAAGAAATCAAAGGTGTAATTAGAAGAAACCTATAACACAACAAGCTGTCTGGATGTGGAAGTGCACACCAAGAAAATGAAGCTTTATGGTGCCATTGGTGTGTTTACTCTGAAGAAGAAGAAGAGTGAAGGATTATGGGAATACATTGAATGTATCCTGAATGAATCCTGAATGAATCCTTCAACAGCCTACAGAATGACACTCCTCAGGGATGGTCATGTGTCAAGGTCAAACCCAACATGGAGAATGGCACAGACACACACATGTCACTTTACTACAAAGAAGGTTTTTGTTCAACTACAGCAAATAAAAGGGACGACAACAGCACCAAGTACAGTACATACAGTTTTCTTTTAACACTGCCACCTTATGGCAGCACACAGCACAACGCTGTGCCATGCTGGAAGCGTAACGTGTTGTCATACAAAGATGTTTTTCCATTTCTGTGTGCAGGGCATGTGGGGACCAGGAGCCAATCAGAGAGGAGAAGGAGAATGGCCCTCAACTCCTTCACGGACTCACAGACTATAGGTACTAAATCCAAGAGACATTTGGAGCTGATTCTACACATGGTAGATTTTCAGTCTCAGGTGCATGCTGGTCTCTGCCAGGTCGTAAAAAATAACACTAAATTACTTGTGGTAGTTTAATACAGTGATTTAGCAGGCTTATCAACGGATACAGCAGCAGTAGTATCAGTGACTGTGTCTAACACTTTATGGAAATAAATTCAGTGCCTGAAAGCATCAATATGTACTTCTTAGAGTCATAACTCAGTTTAAGTGCCTACATATAATTTTACATTCAGTGTGTCTTTGTGTGATGTCCATCACAAATAAAAGCCCATCCACCTACAAATAATATAAGAAATATGCAGCTCTGAGCTCAGTGCAATTCAGGGAGACAGATGGCAACTCTGCATACTTAAACTGATGCCATTTAAAAATACAATAAGCTTAAAACCAGTTCTTACCCACCGATCACGCCATGGAAACATAATACTCCCCTATAGGATGATGTCCATGAATATGTAGAATGGGGAGCTGAGAGGATATGGTTGTCCCTCTGTCTAATCTACATATAGGTCAACTTGATACATCTCAAGTATTTTACCAGCTACCAGCAACAGATGGAAATGTGATGGTACAAATGAAGCATAAAGACCAAGAATGCAGGGTGAGATTTTAGGAAAAAACCAACATACTTCATTCGTCCCTCTGTCTCTCCGAGCCAGCATCCTGTGTGATATGGAACAAACAAAGCAAATTAGAATTAAGCGTCTTGTCACCAGAGTTTGAAAAGCACACAGTTTTAGCTAAACAATCCCAAATCTTTAGCTGTACAGAAAGCACCTGTATCAGTTTGCATCCAGCTGGCTACATGTCCCCGCTACCACCTCTCTGTTCCATGCATTTAACTTTCAGAGTGAAGCAATTCTTTGTACAAGAAAAATACCCTCATCAGTACGCTGCTAATGGGCTTCATCTATTTTTAATTCCTCATATTTCTCTTGGGGAATTTGCTCAGGTTTCAGAACATGCCACAGACTAAGAAATAAACGGGACAATATGCCTCATCAGTCAAGCCAGGGGGGGCTTGGAAGGAACCTGGACAATGCAGGGCTCCCTGGGGTGTATGAAGTCAGTTTTAAATGGTAGTTGCAGACCTCTCAAAGTTTGCAACGCATCCCTGCTGTTTTCCATGTAGTTTTTTCTTGGTTCTGCACCATGTCCCCCCTCCATGTGAGAACAGCTCCAGCCTCTCTATGCTCCTTTGATATTCCTGGATCCTGAAGTGGATTGTTTTCTTGCTTTCTAACTTTCCATTGTGTCTGTTCTTTCTTTCTTTCTTTCTTTCTTTCTTTCTTTCTTTCTTTCTTTTTCTTCCATGTCTGCACCTCCACGTGTCTCCAGGCGTGACTGAGTGGACATCTTGGTTCAACATTGACCATCCAGGGGGGAATGGAGATTACGAGCGTCTGGAGGCGATTCGATTCTATTACAGGGAGAGGGTTTGTGCACGGCCTACAGCCATGGAGGCTCGCACTACAGACTGGGTGGCAGCGGCAGACACTGGCGAAGTGGTTCACTCTAGTCTGGAGAAAGGCTTCTGGTGCATCAACAGGGAACAGCCACCTGGTCGCATCTGTTCCAACTACCATGTCCGCTTTCAGTGTCCCCCAGGTAGTCCTGAGGACAGCAACTCAGCTCTGAAAACTGTCACATTACAGATATGAGCATTTAGGCAAAGATTTTCACAGCAATGAGGACACCTCTTGGCTGTTTACAACATGTCATGTTGAATAATGTGTTTGTTATTCTGATTGTACATAATTGCAAATTTTGTTTTTCTTCTCATGCCTTTAGTGCAGAGCTACTGGAGCGACTGGAGTGAGTGGGGTCCCTGTTCCACCACAGTTTGTAATGATGTGGGCATCCAGGTCCGCCAGAGGAAATGCATGAGCGCACAACCCACGCCTCTTCTGTTGGTACCGGCATGTCAGGGGCACCACTCTGAGAGGAGGGAGTGCTCCAACCCTCCATGTACAGGTGATCATCCCAGGATCTAAATTATCCCTGTACTGTAACTAACTCTACACTAAACCATAATGCTGCACTGTTCTACATTTAGCCCTTCTTTAGAGACTGGTAATTAAAATATTCTTTATGGAGCTATGTAGAATGAGTAAAGTGTCCTTGCAAGTATAAAATGCAGATTTCCCTTTGCTTTGACCTTTGAAAGGATCTTTTATTGTGTGCCAGAAAATATTCTGCAAACCATTAGTTAAAGTATTCATGATTGAACCTCTTGTTATCAGTGGTAATCAAAGCTTTAATCAGTTTTTAATCCTCACAATTGAACCTGAACTCAAAGACTGATGTGCTGGTCAAACTCATCACCTCTCTGTATTATTGATGGATTAGCTAAGTGGAGTCCATGGGGTCGATGGGGAAGGTGTTCAGTGACCTGTGGTGGAGGCCGCAGGATTAGGAGAAGGACCTGTGTGAGGACCTCCATGACGGTGCAGTGCACAGGACGACCTGTTGATATTCAAAAGTGTGGAAGAACTCCATGCCCAGGTGTGCAAAGTTACCCTGTTTACCTGTTGGTGTCTTTGTTAGTCTGCACTTACGTTTCTGCACCGTCTTCACAACAGCCAAATGTCAGCGTGTCTGCACTGAAGGCCATCCCAGTGAGGACTGCAGCCGTTGTGTGTGTGACAACCACATGCTGCAAGGAGATGTCCACAGTGTGACTGGCGTTCCTGTGGCAGGAGCCAGTGTGGCACTGACCAGCCACCCTAAGGTCGTCAGTACCCGTACAGATGCCAAAGGTCAGTTCAGGCTAACAGGACTCTGCTCCTCCAGCTCAGCCTCAATCACCATCAGGAAGGAGAAGTTTGTCCCAGTCACCGTCTCCACCTACAGCAACACAACAGGGTTGTCCTGGTTACACGCTATCCTCCGATCAGCTGGTGAGTGCAAAGAAATTAAGACTTGATGATAAATAATGTTGGAGAAAATGATTCTGATTATTATCATTCCACAGAGTAATTTCTTCAGTCATATTCTCAAATAGGACATTGACACTGCAACATAACAGTCAGGACTATTTTCTTGAGTACTTGGTTGCATGGAAACTGAAATAAAAATAGACCTGTGCTGCTTTTCAAAGTGTAATTCCCTCAACAATAATTTTTTATAAGCACAGAGACCATTGTGAAAATAAAATATAATGTTTGACTGAGTTTTATGAGCTCTCTGCGCCCTGCGGTACCATTCACAACAATCAGAATAAAGTCAAGAGGATGCCTTGTGTTCTGCCTCCCACAGAAAAACCATACATTGTGAAGCACCCAGAGGACAAAGTGCGTTATGAGGGAGGACGGGTGTTGATGTGCTGTAAGGCAACAGGCTCTCCAGCACCTGACAAATACTACTGGTGAGATGAAAAACAACGAAAACACCCAGGGATAACTGGGATGGGATGGTTGTTTCACCATATTAGACATTAATAAAATACTGAAGAGGATACTGAAATTTATGTCAGCTGGACCCTAACTGACACCTTGTGTGTAAAAGAAGATTAGAGCCACTGTAATGTAAATGTTTGTAACAATAAATAAATAACCTGTTTTTATATATATTTATATATTCCACATTTGAACACACCAGTTATGGGTCATAAAACCAAAACAATTGCAAAGGAAATTGCAAAGACAGGGATCATTGACATCCCAGTAAACACAAATGTGGGGATCTATTGTCATCCATTATAACTATTTTACACAGAATGTTATTACCAGTGCCCTATGACATTGTAATAACTAAAAAGGGTCTAAATCACACCCTCACAATTTTCTCCCTCTGTTTTTATAATCAAGGTACCACAATGGGACTCTGCTGGACAGGAAGGTGTACAAGTATGAGGAAGACCTTGTACTGCGGGATCTGAAGCCAGAGCAGTCTGGCGAGTATTACTGTAAAACCAGCAGCCCAGTGGGCAGCATCAAGTCATCACCAGCTGCCCTCACTGTGATTGGTAAGAACTGTTTGCTAAAGGATTTCATTCAGAGTCAGAAAGTGAGGTTGTTCTAAACTGTAATTCATCTTCATCAGCCTGGAGGGAAAATAATTTACTACAATGACAGTAAGCGGCACACAGGGATTATCGCTCCGCATGGCTGCTGTCCCAGTGCGTTTGACAGTGACGTATTTGATCAAAGCTGTCCACAGGTTCAAACGGAACCACTGACAAAAAGCAAACTACCGCAATTAATTTTACTGTATAAAGAGCAGCTGCTTCGAAGATTGAATACACAGCTTAGGTGGAATGTCAGCACTGAGCTCCAACCAAGTCGTCCATGAACCATGTCCATGCATTAACAGGAATCAAATAAAAACCACAGTGTCCTGCAGCTGAAGGAGAGAAGGAGGGTTGCTAACAGTCATTGGAAAAAAACACAGGAAAATAAAAATATCAGGATGCTAACAATCTGGCTGTGCCTGGAAAAGAAATTTTATTATGTTTACATTGGTTGAAAGTACAGCTCTCTAAACAGGGATTCTTTATTATGTGAGATGGCTCTGGACTCTGTAAAACCTCAAACCCTACTTCTCCAGAACACCCGGTGTTGAGATGAAACCCAAGCTTGTCAATAAATTCTGTTTCTCCTCTCTCTCTCTCAGACAAGCATGCATTTCCACATCCGTCTGGGAGAACCACATATTGCTTATAGTCTCCAGGTGCTTGTTAGTTAAGACACAGATTAACAAACAGTGCTTTCATGGAAGAGTGTTAAAGCAATCCATCCCAGGCCACAGACAAATCCCTGCACTCCTAAAGTCAAAATGGCAGGAGACAGTGTATGTGTGCAGAACAACACCTGCACCCCAGAGCAGGATAACCAGCATGTCTCACTCACGCATTTCCTTCCTTATGTAATGTACAGTATTAACTGATTTAATGAGGTGATACAGGTGTTATGTAATTTACAATCAGATCATATCCTCTTGGTGAAGCCTTCAGGAAAACAACAGTGATGTTTTATGCAGATTCCACCACTCCATGTGTCTGCAATTATTGACTTACTTTCAAGATGGGCAGCTTAACAAGAATACTTACAAGCGCCACCATGATATCATGCACATTAATTATCCTGCCAATGTCTGGGTGAACAATCACTCTTTCTTTCCAGCTTGCAGTTGGATGGTTGGTAAATAAATGTTCTCTTCACGTCTAATTACCGTCTCATTTCACCATCCAACTTGGCCAGTCAAAGGCCTTTTTAAGCCATGTAGACAGTCTGCATGTGTATTTGTGAATACATTATAACATCTCTGTGTATGCATCCGTATGTCAAAATAGAAAAGCATGAATGTCCACTGCACACTAAAACCAGCCAATAGAACAATTAGTAGGCTATTAGTAAAGCCCTCAAAATCTCTAATATCTTATGGTCCTTAGGTCATTATTGTCATGATAATTTCTCTTTTACTGTACATGTGTCCTCGACAGTAGCTTATTTTAATTTATTGTTTAATTCACAGCAAAAGGAAAACCAGCATGCAATTCTACCCCGGAGACCCACCTCATCAGACTACCAATGGACTGTGTTCAGTCTGGGACTCAGTCCAAGTACTACAACGCTGGCCGCTGTCCTCACAACAAATGTGCTGGTTCCCTAGACTTTGATATGCGCTGCAGAGATGGCGCTGGATTCTGCTGTGGTGTCCAAGATATGGAAAGCAGAGTCATTGACTGTGGCAGTTATAGCCTCCCTATCCGGGCTGTGACACAGTGCAGCTGTCAGAAGTGCGTGCAGCCAACTGTGCTGGTTCGTGGCAGAGTGGTCTCTGCTGACAATGATGAGCCTCTGCGTTTTGGGCACATTTACATTGGTAAAGAGAGAGTGGGCACCACAGGTTACCAGGGAGGCTTCACGTTACAAATTACTCCCGATACACAGAGATTAGTGGTCAGTTTTGTTGACCCCACTCAAAAGTTTCTTGACACTCCTAAAGTGTTCATTTTTGACAAAAAAGGTGGTTCCATCTACCACGATGTGAAGGTGATGAGAAAGCAGACACCGATTGATATCAATGCAGGAGAGACCAATTCTATTGACCTTGGAGAAATCAAAGGGGAAGACCCCATAGGGCAGTTAGTCATACCTCCAAATTCCTTCCATAAGGACAATGGAGAAATCTACAAGGGGACTGTGAAAGCCAGCGTCACATTCATTGACCCAAGAAACATCACCACGGCTGCTGCTGCCCCTGGTGACCTCAACTTTGTAGACGATGAGGGTGACATGCTCCCTTTGAGGACCTATGGCATGTTTTCTGTGGACTTCAGAGATGAGACCAACAAAGAAGTTCTTGGAGCCGGAGCAGTCCAGGTCCTCCTCGACACACAGCATGTCAAAATGCAAGAGCACATTCCCAAAATGAAACTGTGGTCTTTAAACCCAGACACAGGAGTCTGGGAAGAGGAGGGCGACTTCTCCTACAGCACAACCACTACTGGAGGCCATGGGCGGAGCAAGCGTGAGGAGCGCACATTCCTCATTGGCAACATGGAGATAAGAGAACGTAGACTTTTCAATTTAGATGTGCCTGAAAACAGACGCTGCTACGTTAAAGTCCGTGCCTACATGAGTGACAAGTTCCTACCTACTGAACAGCTAGAAGGTGTTGTAATCAGCCTGATAAACCTGGA